>NC_069503.1:403034373-403348540 GCF_027579735.1 Bombina bombina | reverse complement strand
ACCCCCCCAACATGGGGGATCACCGTGTAGAGGCTATCCACGTCCATGGTGACCAGGATATCATCCTGTCTAAGATCCACAAAGTCTGTGAGTCTCCTCAACAGTCAAGGTGAATCTTGTAAGCCCTGGTATTCTTAACAATATCCTGTAGGAAAGAGTCAACAAAGATGGCAATATTAGTTAACACCGAACCCCGGGCAGACACAATTGGTCTGCCTGGGGGATTCACTAAAGTTTTATGAACTTTAGGCAGTAAGTATAGTAAAGGGACTATAGGGTGTAATCTCCCTTGGTTCTTGCACCCATTCCGGACTGGGGTTAACTGCCTGTGGCTCTGGTGACATCACAGCTTTTTTGGAGTGCTATTTAGCACCCAGGGCTGGATGTTGCTGAGTCACAGGATGTGTACCTGATCCGGTCTTGGAGTGCAGTTCCCTTCCATGTTTTGTATTTCCTATGGGTGATTACAGCCACCTGTGAACCCCTTCTTTGTTCTCAGTTTGTTTGGCTCTGTGAGCTCGCATGATGGTGTGCCTGTGTTAGGGACTCAGGCTATGGAAAGGACCTTGACGTGGTGCCTGAGCTTTCCCATTTGGCCAGATGCGGTGACTAACCTTTCCAGTTGTGATTTTATCTTAGCTGTGAGCTAGCTGGTGAGTGCTGGGTGTTTCTATGTGTTGTATTACTTTTTATTTGTAATCTCCCTTGGTTCTTGCACCCATTCCGGACTGGGGTTAACTGCCTGTGGCTCTGGTGACATCACAGCTTTTTTGGAGTGCTATTTAGCACCCAGGGCTGGATGTTGCTGAGTCACAGGATGTGTACCTGATCCGGTCTTGGAGTGCAGTTCCCTTCCATGTTTTGTATTTTCTATGGGTGATTACAGCCACCTGTGCACCCCTTCTTTGTTCTCAATTTGTTTGGCTCTGTGAGTTTGCATGATGGTGTGCCTGTGTTAGGGACTCAGGCTATGGAAAGGACCTTGACGTGGTGCCTGAGCTTTCCCATTTGGCCAGATGCAGTGACTAACCTTTCCAGTTGTGATTTTATCTTAGCTGTGAGCTAGCTGGTGAGTGCTGGGTGTTTCTATGTGTTGTATTACTTTTTATTTGTAATCTCCCTTGGTTCTTGCACCCATTCCGGACTGGGGTTAACTGCCTGTGGCTCTGGTGACATCACAGCTTTTTTGGAGTGCTATTTAGCACCCAGGGCTGGATGTTGCTGAGTCACAGGATGTGTACCTGATCCGGTCTTGGAGTGCAGTTCCCTTCCATGTTTTATATATATATATATATATATATATATATATATATATATATATATATATATATATATATATATATATATATATATATATATATATATATATATATATAGGGATAACTTTATGTTGAAGCAACCATAATTACAAAATATCACTTTAGTATTTTTTAAGAAGTACAGACAACTGATTTATTTTAAAACTATCAGCAATGTATCAAATATAGACAATAGAAAATTTGCAATCGGTACGTATGAATACTTTTCAAGTAAACTTTATTTTCTGAGAAGAAAAATACTGATATTTAACAGTTCAGGTGATTCAGGATATCTAGTATACCAATGCTTGATAATGTCAGCTGCCAATCCTTCAACACAATTATAACATTCATACAACAAAACTTATTCTAACGTCAGTCCTATAATTCAAATCATTTTTTGAGTCCTCTGAAGCAGTCAGATGTCTGGACAAAACTGAAGGAACTTTAGAATACTGCCCTACATAAGCAGCTGATATTTTTTGTATTACTGCTGTGTGTTCCATATTACATAACATTGCAGTTCAAAACAACATTTAGGGCTAGATTACAAGTGGCGCTCTAAATACATTTTTCACTCTCGTGCAAACTCTGCTGGAAGTAAACTTTTAATGTGAGCGGGTGTCATGGTATAACCTCAAACACTCTCAGAAAGAGAATCATTGTTGCAATCGGTGCTTGCCAGAGATTGGTTGAGTCTGCCGTGCCCTGTGTGAGGTCTGTATCTTGTCCATCTTTGTGCAATCTACCCAGTGTGCCAGTATCTTACTCTGAAAGTCCTCTTCTTTCATCTTCTCTGTCATCTGCTGTTTCTCTGCCTGTGCTTTCACTAATTTAGTTCCCAGGTTTTAGGCCTAAAACACAGCAACATGCCGAAGGAAAAAGGAACGTGAGCTCCACTAAACTATGTGGTGAAAATCAGGTTTTGCAAGCCAGTAAAGATATAGGTGCTTAACTTTGCATTGAATCTCAACCTGCTGAACGACTCCCAAAGGAGGAGTCACTCCCCTTTAATCAGTGCTTGGACATTGCTGCACTTAGTGTCTGTGTTTCCTGGCAAACTGTGTTTTCTTTTCCAAGGTTCCTGATCCCTGGCTTGGCTATTGCCTTGCCCTTACCTGCTGTGTTTGCTGATCGGACTGATTACTGGTATTGACCAGTGGCTTGGCTATATGAACTGCAGTATTGCCTTGCCCTTACCTGCTGTGTTTGCTGATCAGACTGATTACTGGTAATTACCCCTGGCTTGCTATTTTGACTGCTCTGAATAGCTACTTTTAAAACCTTCTATGTTTACCTTTGACAGTGGGTTAGCGTATTACAAAACCCGACACACAATAACTCAGGACTTCAGATATTGCAACTTCTTCTCCCCATAGACTTTAATGGAGCATGATGTCAAAACCCCCACTAAAATGTATTGCTTATGTGCTAACCAGATACTGCATAAGACCTACAGCACGAATCACATACACCTAGAATACAAGTTTTGCGCTATAGAGGGTGCGAAATGAACGCAACAAAAGTTGCTTTATTTCACCCTCCATACCGCTGCCATTACAAGTTTTTGAAAAGTCTCCTTGTGCGTGTGATATGGTGGTGATAAGCTCCATACCACACAAAATCCAAGGGTTGAGAATACGCACTCATGCACACCTTCCCCATAGACATCAATGGGGAGAGCGTGTTAGAAAAAAAACCTGAAGCGCGGAATGAAAAGCTCTGTAACGCAATCCCATTGATGTCTATGGGGAAAAAAAGTTATGTTAAAACCTAACACACTGACATAAACCCCAAGTCTAAACACCCATAATCTTAACCCCTATTCCGCCGCTCCCTGACATAGCTGACACCATAATAAAGCTGTTAACCCCTATACCGCCGCTTCCCGACATCGCTTCCACTAAATAAAGTTATTAACCCCTAAACATCTGGCCTCCCACATCAGCGCCACTAAATAAACCTATTAACCCCTAAACCATTAGCCCCCCACATCGCAAAAAACTAAATTAAACTATTAACCCCTAAACCTAACAACCCCTAACTTTAAATTAAAATTACAATATCCCTATCTTAAAATAAATAAAATCTTACCTGTGAAATTAAAAAAAGTTTAAACTAAATTAACCTAACATAACTATTATACTAAAGTTAAAATAACTATTAATTAAATAAACTAAATTATACATTTAAAAAAAACTAACACTAATAAAAAAGTTTGTCTAAAATTACAACAATAAAAAAATACTAAATTACAAAAAATATCAAACACTAATTTACAAGGGCCTTTTGTAGGGCATTTCCCTAAAGAAATCAGCTCTTTTACCTGTAAAAAAATACAAAGACCCCCAACAGTAAGACCCACCATCCAACCAACCCCCCAAAATAAAAAAAACTAACTCTTACAAAAACCTAAGCTACCCATTGCCCTAAAAAGGGTATTTGTATGGGCATTGCCCTTAAAAGGGCATTTAGCTCTTTTGCATTGTCCTTAAAATGGCATTTAGCTGTTTTTAAAAAGCCCAAACCCTAATCTAAAATAAAAAACACCCCAAAAAAGCAAATAGGATGAGAGCTACTGAAATTATATTGGCTATACAAATCAGCATGTATACATACATACATACATACACATATTTAGACAAATATATATATATATATTTATATATATATATATATATATATATCCTCTCCAAGAACACAGGCACTCACTGGTCTTTATAAAAGGTAATCCTTTATTCAATCCATTAAAACGATAATAATACCATGACGTTTCGGCACACCATCGTGCCTTTATCAAATGTATCAAAATATTAAAAAGCTTCATATCAAACTTACCCCAAATCACCTCTTAAATACTACTGGAATATAGCACATGCCGCCGGCTCATCGTGTGTAAAATCGGCGTCTGACGTCATCAGGGAGCGCTGATCTGTGCGCCCTGTGAGATCGTAGGGCCGACGTTGCCATGGCAACATGTAAACTATACACAGTTACTCGGCGAATATGCAATAGACCAATAGATATATTTGCATATCGAGTGTGTCGCCGATTACATATATTGACGGAGTTCCCCATACTTATTATAATGGGGCAAAGTACCGCAAGTCTCCAAACTATTGGACAAAAACGATGTCTATATCAGTGCAACACTCCCAGCAGATAATACTAAAAACAAAGTGCGTAAAAAACATAGTGTATAAAATTCAAAAATGTGTTAGAAAGGAGCATCTATATAATATTGTATCCATATCATAATGAGTGAAAAGTATCAAAAAAGCATTTGATGTCATAGTGACAGTAAACTACTTCAATTTACATATAAGGTGAGATACTAGCTCACATTCATGCCTACTAGTATTATGGTAGAAACATGGGAACAATATGTGAGAAATGATTATATGTCCATTTTTAAGACCCATACGCTATAACAGGACAAATCTGTGTACTCTGATTATGTTGCAAAAACAGAATTTATCTAGTAGAAAGGGCTGAAGTCCAGTGAGGTATTGAGGCCATACGGAGAGATGGTATTTAGCCTGTAGATCCGTTTGGTTTCGCATTGTAGTAACAGGTTCCCCCTGTCACCTCCCCTTGGGAGTGGGGGTATATGATCTATAAGCATTGTGCGTAAACTTGAAACCGCATGTTTATGTTGGATGCAATGCCTAGCTACTGGTTGTTCTGATTCACCAGTGCGTAGGGCCTCCCGTATAGCACACCGGTGGTTTGCCATACGCTCGCGGAAGGTTGTTACAGTTTTGCCGATGTATACACTGGAACATGGGCAAATAATCATGTATACTACATGTACGCTGGTGCAGGTAAGGCGATGCCTAATGTCGAATCTTTTGTTGCTGTGAGGGTGCTGAAACGAATTGCCCCTAAGCATACCATTGCAGGTTACACATCCAGAACAGGGAAAACTGCAGTGCACCTTGGCAGTTGAATTGGTGTAAGATTGTGCTGTCCTCTATCTGGACTATATATATATATATATATATATATATATATATATTGTATATGTATATATATATATATATATATATATATATATATATATATATATATATATATATATATATATATATATATATATATATATATATATACACTGTGTGCAGAATTATTAGGCAAATGAGTATTTTGACCACATCATCCTCTTTATGCATGTTGTCTTACTCCAAGCTGTATAGGCTCGAAAGCCTACTACCAATTAAGCATTTTAGGTGATGTGCATCTCTGTAATGAGAAGGGGTGTGGTCTAATGACATCAACACCCTATATCAGGTGTGCATAATTATTAGGCAACGTCCTTTCCTTTGGCATAATGGGTCAAAAGAAGGACTTGACAGGCTCAGAAAAGTAAAAAATAGTGAGATATCTTGCAGAGGGATGCAGCACTCTTAAAATTGCAAAGCTTCTGAAGCGTGATCATCGAACAATCAAGCGTTTCATTCAAAATAGTCAACAGGGTCGCAAGAAGCGTGTGGAAAAACCAAGGCGCAAAATAACTGCCCATGAACTGAGAAAAGTCAAGCGTGCAGCTGCCAAGATGCCACTTTCCACCAGGTTGGCCATATTTCAGAGCTGCAACATCACTGGAGTGCCCAAAAGCACAAGGTGTGCAATACTCAGAGACATGGCCAAGGTAAGAAAGGCTGAAAGATGACCACCACTGAACAAGACACACAAGCTGAAACGTCAAGACTGGGCCAAGAAATATCTCAAGACTGATTTTTCTAAGGTTTTATGGACTGATGAAATGAAAGCGAGTCTTGATGGGCCAGATGGATGGGCCCGTGGCTGGATTGGTAAAGGGCAGAGAGCTCCAGTCCGACTCAGACGCCAGCAAGGTGGAGGTGGAGTACTGGTTTGGGCTGGTATCATCAAAGATGAGCTTGTGGGGCCTTTTCGGGTTGAGGATGGGGTCAAGCTCAACTCCCAGTCCTACTGCCAGTTTCTGGAAGACACCTTCTTCAAGCAGTGGTACAGGAAGAAGTCTGCATCCTTCAAGAAAAACATGATTTTCATGCAGGACAATGCTCCATCACACGCGTCCAAGTACTCCACAGCGTGGCTGGCAAGAAAGGGTATAAAAGAAGAAACTCTAATGACATGGCCTCCTTGTTCACCTGATCTGAACCCCATTGAGAACCTGTGGTCCATCATCAAATGTGAGATTTACAAGGAGGGAAAACAGTACACCTCTCTGAACAGTGTCTGGGAGGCTGTGGTTGCTGCTGCACGCAATGTTGATGGTGAACAGATCAAAACACTGACAGAATCCATGGATGGCAGGCTTTTGAGTGTCCTTGCAAAGAAAGGTGGCTATATTGGTCACTGATTTGTTTTTGCTTTGTTTTTGAATGTCAGAAATGTATATTTGTGAATGTTGAGATGTTATATTGGTTTCACTGGTAAAAATAAATAATTGAAATGGGTATATATTTGTTTTTTGTTAAGTTGCCTAATAATTATGCACAGTAATAGTCACCTGCACACACAGATATCCCCCTAAAATAGCTATAACTAAAAACAAACTAAAAACTACTTCCAAAACTATTCAGCTTTGATATTAATGAGTTTTTTTGGGTTCATTGAGAACATGGTTGTTGTTCAATAATAAAATTAATCCTCAAAAATACAACTTGCCTAATAATTCTGCACTCCCTGTATATATATATATATATAAATGTACTTCAAGAAACAGAGAGAAACGCGAAGAGGACACAGTAGTGCCCTCTCCAAAGAAAGACAGGGATTTCAGCACTCCAGAAAATTTTTATACAATAATTTAGTCAATGACTCATTGAAAAAAGTGGTAAATTATTTAATATGTTAAACACAGGTGTTCTCAGCTTCAGTGCGAACCAGTCAACGGCTGGGTCCCCTAAATCAAAACCACACACATGTTAATAATTTATAAAATTTATTATAAGTGCAAATATATAAGAAACATACTTATAGTGATTCAATATGTTGAAATAAATACAAAGACAAAGCTGGCCAGCTCACAGAGATTACTTACGATGCAGGCTATTTTACCTTAAGTAACTCTAAAAAAGTTATTAAGCAACACCCCTACCAGTGGGTAGCCCCGTATAATCACAGGAATCTGCTACCATGGATAACAATGGGGATCCATGCAAAATAACTCATAGCACAGAAATAGTAACTGGCAACACCTCTCTCAGAGGATAACCCAATCTAAATTGGAAAATTGTTATCATGAGAAGACACCTGAGGATCTATGCCAAGTACTAAATATATTGTAATATCATGCAAAGTAACAATAAATTACATGTATGACTTTTTACACTTTAGAATCAGTAAACAACACCCCGACCAGAGGGTAGCACCAATATTACAAAAAGGTACCAGCTACCATGGTAATAATTGGGGATCTATGTTTATAAGATACTAATTGTGTAATCACATCGATATGAACCGTATGTTAAGGGCAGGCAAAGATGAACATTTGAACTCGTATTATAGAGAAATACTTCACTTCCCATTGCAGCATATAGTTAGGCTGTTGCGTATAGAGTTCATTCTATTTCATTTATCCCAGGCAATGCATTCCGTTTTCAAAATAGTTAGACTTGTAAGTCCTTGAATACATTACAAATAACTTCTGGAAAACAAAATCCTCCTCCGTTAGATTCTCTTTAAAATGATTTAATCCGAGTGCAGAGCCTGCTTCCTATTGCGGTTTCCAAAGCTGTGTTTACGGCGTGCATCGAGTAACACTCAGGACCTGGTTCTCAGCTGTGCAGAATGACGTCACCCCCCCCCCACGTGATTGAACGTCATTGGGGCTTCCTCTTATATAAAAAAATATTGATATTTATATGAATATTTTTTTCAGATAGTGTGTATATGAGATTAACACTTTAATAAAATGCATTTATGTTATGTTTGGTGCACATTCTTTTTTAACTCATAAAAAAATATTGATATTTATATGAATATTTTTTGAGAAAGTGTGTATATGAGATTAACACGTTATTATAATGCATTTATTTTGTGTGTGGTACACATTCTTTTTTAACTCTTACACTTTACACTATTTTATTTTTTTTGCGCATGATCAAATGTGTTTACTTTTAACTTGTAATATGCGCCCAAGTTAGCGCGGGTGCTTTATTTCTTATAATAACCTTCTCTAACAAGAGCACACCACTTGTAATCTAGCCCTGAGATGGGCATTCAAGCATTAGCTACATAAGAATGAACACCAAACGAAGGCACACAACTCCAAGGAAAAAATCATACTAAAGACAGAGAAATTTTAGTTTAGAACAGACATTACCAATTCTGGTGCAGAAATTGTTTTTACTGTATTTGAGTCAGTCCATTGCTATTTCATGGTTAAATACCCTCTCTGTAATACATTCACATATTAATCATGTTTTCTACCCTCCAGCTTGAAATGATTATTACTTTTTCTAGTATTTCTTCATTTATGCTACCAACTTCCAGTTACATATATGAATTAATATATTAGAAATAATCTACCAGTTAACTTTTTTTTTCTAAAATGAATGCATACAACGGCCATACTGCAAATCCTTTATGTTTTATTTTATAAAAACAATGCACTATTTGTCACCTTTCAAATAGCTTCTAATTTAAGTCACATCTTTTTGAATTTTACATGTATGGTATTTTAAACTCATCTGTTTTTAATAATTGCATTTGCTATACGAGTATCTTTTCTCTGAAAAATATTTACAATTGGTTTGCCTCAACGGCTGAATCATTTTGCTTTTCTGTTGGAAAGGTTAGGCAGCTGCTATATAATGACATTTTGATGGAAATATTCTTTAATTTTAATATGATGCGAATATGCGCAACAATTTTATGCAAACAAATTACTCAATATTCTAAGTAACAGTAATTTACTTTATTTGCTGTGCTGTGCATTAGCAACAATGCATCCCAGCCTTGAATTTAACATCAATTGCAGAGTGCCTCTAATACGGGAAACTAAAATAATATGGTTAAAATCACAGATCTTTTACTAAATGTTAATCTGCTTTTCTGCTGGACTACTCCATTAACATTCTAATCCTATATGTATAGAGCAATTTATAATTTGCTAATGTTGCATGGCCCAAGACTAAGTCTAAGATAATACTAAAGCCACTTATCCAAATTTATAATTTTACCAGTGCATTAGGAAAATGAGCTTATATATCTATTTATAGGAATATTTTCACAAACTGTGATAACTATTTTTATTGGGACATATATAAATGCACCTAGCAGTCTTTTGTCAACAGTTCTTATACCATCAAATTAACAATGAAAACAGCAAGCAGGCTTTGGGTATGCAAAACCAATGAAATGCAATTTTTTTATGCAAATGTGTTTAATGCATTACATTTAGATGAGATATTTTGCAATATAAATTGTGTGAATATATATTGTTTCATATTTATGAAGAAAAAATATGGATTATAGCACATTGAATTGCATTTTATTTCCACTGATTTTTTATAACAATACTCACTTTTAAATGGCAAAGCTTTTAACTCAATAAATGTGCAATATTAACTTGCAGACAAATCTGTTGAAAATTCAAATTGGTTTAACAATGATGCACTGCAGTCAAAATAAAAAAATCTCACAGAAAAATCAATGCAATAACTAATAAATGAGTTTGTTTATGATATTCCTTAATGTATAATATGGTTTAAATATATAAAAATCCATCCAAAAATACAGCTGTGAGCTTGGCTGCCTAGCATCTGTTGCTCTCAGTAGCAAATAAATAGGTAATCATAGCCTGTCAGACACAAGTACATAGCAACTGGTGTCAAGTATTGTTAGAGTTCTAATAATTTTATCATGCTTCCCCCTTTCCAGATGCCAGTGTTAGTATTACACTTTGCTGCTTAGTCATTTATCTGTTTTTAGAACCCATCAGCACTTTCAATACAAATGATTTCTGATGAATGTATACACAACAAATTTGTGTCAGACAAATTGTTTGTCACATAAAAAACATTATTTTGTTTTGCATGATACTCATGTATGGGGTCATTCAGAGCTTAAGTAATGTTACAGTAGTAGTTAGTGCCAGCAGCAGAACAAAAAATAAGCCATTTTCCATCTTCAGAAAACCCTTACGCCTGATGGAGTGTATTCAATTTTTTTTTTTTTTTTTAAACATTGTTCCTTTACCTTTATTTTGTCATTTAAAATAAATGATGTTGCCCAATGTATCTCCACCTACACTGAGCATTTCAGTACTTAACTATTGGCTATAGAAAATCTATGTAAACACAATGGTCTAGATTGAATCATGCTCTCAGTGGGGGGCTGTGATGATGAGGTAATAAAATGTAAATTTTTCCTTATTCTCTCCAAGTATTGGTCTTTTAGTGAGAAATAAGATAAGGTTTAATTTGAATAAATAATTAGATAGGCAAGATAAAGACATCATATTATATGTCTAATTATTTATTTATATAAAGACCCATTATGTTCGGTTGTAGCTTTTATTAGCAGAAACAATTATTTCATATACAAAATAAACCTAAAGGCAATATTTACCCAACCTGAGTAACAACAGTGTAACAACTGCTACTTGGATACTTATTGAACTAGTGCAAGCTCTTGGCAATACTAGAGTTCCTGATCCAGATTACAGAGACCCCTATATTGCGCCATTGGTCTGCCTCATCTCCCTCTGTGATTGATGCACAGCTCCTACTAAAATAACTGACTGGTCTCCCCCCCCCCATTTCCCACAGGCCCTGATAGCCTGTGGGTCATATCCCTACACCCTCTCCTACATCGCCCTAAAGAGGTAACTCCCCAGGGGGAGATCAAGACTTTGGAAGGAGGTGCACAAATACCCAATTGAGTGCTCAGCACCCCGGACAGGTATACAGACTGCATCACTTTGAGGTAAACCCAAGACCAGACTCTAACTGCATGTCCTATTAAAGGGATGCTGAAGGGCCTGAAACCTGTTATAGTCACCCATTCACACTGAACACTTGAGGGTCCTGACTATGTGAACCACTTTTTGATGCCAAGACACCAGTCAGCTACCCAGAAGCCAACCTTCATAGTGCCATCTTTTAGCTCACTACCTACCGATATCTATGCAGAAACACAAAATGCCTCAAGCATTCAAGAGAAAACAAAAACCCCACACCACTCCGAAGCGCACAGTAGTAGACCACTTTAGCAAACCTACCTCCAGATCTCAAGCTGGCTCTGATGAAGAAGTTTCAGATGCGAGTAGTCTCAATGAAATGCATGAGGCAGCGACATTGATCCAATCAGTGGGGCATTCGCTGCACACAGATACTGACACCAACAACAACCTGATGGACTATATTACTCTTAGCTTCCCACCATGACTCTTTGTCCAAAAAATTTGAGAAGGGGCATGTAGATCTGAAACGTGATATAGCAACCATTGGAGAGTGAACTGACGCCTTGGAGCGTAAGCAAGAGGATTTGATGATTGATCACTCTAATTTGCTCAGCTACTCTCAGGGCCTAGCGGAACAACTCACTGATCTGGAGGTTAAGCTTGCCGACTTGAAGGATAGAACCCGCCGCAATAATATCCGGGTTAAAGGTATCCCCGAGACTGTCTCCCCCCAAGATCTGGAGAAATACCTGAAGGAGATGTTTATGGGCGTTCTAGGCCCAGATGTGGATAACGAAATGCTGATTGATAGAGCACATAGAGCATTAAAACCTTGAACAGCGGAGGGGTATAAGCCTAGAGATGTTATAGCCCGCTTACATTACTACACTTTCAGAGATAAACTACTTCGGGCTCTGGCAGGTGATAGGACTCTCCCAGAACAGTATACTGATGTGCAAGTCTATCAAGACCTTTCACCACACACCCTTCAGCTACGCCGCTACTACCAACCCTTCACCAAAATACTGAGAGATAAAGCCATAAAATATAGATGGGGATTTCCTGTTAAGCTGTACATAACTAAAGAAGGACAACAGTTCATCGCCTCATCACCACAACAAGCCAGAGAACTCTTGCAAGATCCGCATGAGATCCACCACAGAAAGGACACTATAGAAGACCTAAGGGCTTCGGCCCCGGAGTAGCGACCCCTCCCTCAAAGAGTGGGCACCAACCAGAGGAAAACCACATACAACCAAGACAAAAATCCTGCTGTGCGCAACATTAGCGATTGAATGGAAGAACAGTGGACTACTACTTTTTGCTACTTCCAAACCTGGACTGTTTACTGAGCTAACCCGGTGGAATTAGAACCACTGGTTCATGAAGTTGGGTGAGATAGTCCATTTGTATGGATTTTGTTTTCTGTTAATGTTACCTGACATAGATTTCCACATTTTCTCTCTTATTTTCTTTTTTGTCTCCTAATTTCCTTCTTCTTGTACTCCACATCTGTTTGCAACTCCTGCAATGTTTGAAGAAACTCATAGGCCTAGATTTGGAGTTTGGCGGTAGCCGTGAAAACCAGCGTTAGAGGCTCCTAACGCTGGTTTTAGGCTACCGCCGGTATTTGGAGTCAGTCAAAAAAGGGTCTAACGCTCACTTTTCAGCCGCGACTTTTCCATACCGCAGATCCCCTTACGTCAATTGCGTATCCTATCTTTTCAATGGGATCTTTCTAACTCCGGTATTTAGAGTCGTGGCTGAAGTGAGCGTTAGAATTCTAACGACAAAACTCCAGCCGCAGAAAAAAGTCAGTAGTTAAGAGCTTTCTGGGCTAACGCCGGTTCATAAAGCTCTTAACTACTGTACTCTAAAGTACACTAACACACATAAACTACCTATGTACCCCTAAACCGAGGTCCCCCCACATCGCCGCCACTCGATTAAATTTTTTTAACCCCTAATCTGCCGACCGCCACCTACGTTATCCTTATGTACCCCTAATCTGCTGCCCCTAACACCGCCGACCCCTATATTATATTTATTAACCCCTAACCTGCCCCCCTCAATGTCGCCGCCAGCTACCTACACTTATTAACCCCTAATCTGCCGTCCGCACGCCGCCGCCAGCTACATTATAGCTATGTACCCCTAATCTGCTGCCCCTAACACTGCCGACCCCTATATTATATTTATTAACCCCTAACCTGCCCCCCTCAACGTCGCCGCCAGCTACCTACACTTATTAACCCCTAATCTGCTGAGCGGATCTCACCGCTACTATATAAAGTTATTAACTCCTAATCCGCCTCACTCCCGCCTCAATAACCTTATAATAAATAGTATTAACCCCTAATCTGCCCTCCCTAACATCGCCGACACCTAACTTCAAGCATTAACCCCTAATCTGCCGACCGAATCTCGCCGCTATTCTAATAAATGGATTAACCCCTAAAGCTAAGTCTAACCCTAACACTAACACCCCCCTAAGTTAAATATAATTTAAATCTAACGAAATAAATTAACTATTATTAAATAAATTATTCCTATTTAAAGCTAAATACTTTCCTGTAAAATAAATCCTAATATAGCTACAATATAAATTATAATTATATTATAGCTATTTTAGGATTTATATTTATTTTACAGGTAACTTTGTAATTATTTTAACCAGGTACAATAGCTATTAAATAGTTAAGAACTATTTAATAGCTAAAATAGTTAAAATAATTACAAAATTACCTGTAAAATAAATCCTAACCTAAGTTACAATTAAACCTAACACTACACTACCAATAAATTAATTAAATAAAATACCTACAATTACCTACAATTAAACCTAACACTACACTATCAATACATTAATTAAATACAATACCTGCAAATAACTACAATTAAATAAACTAACTAAAGTACAAAAAATAAAAAAGAACTAAGTTACAAAAAATAAAAAAATATTTACAAACATAAGAAAAATCTTACAACAATTTTAAAATAATTACACCTACTCTAAGCCCCCTAATAAAAAAACAAAGCCCCCCAAAATAAAAAATGCCCTATCCTATTCTAAATTACTAAAGTTCAAAGCTCTTTTACCTTACCAGCCATGAACAGGGCCCTTTGCAGGGGCATGCCCCAAAGAATTCAGCTCTTTTGCCTGTAAAAAAAAACATCAATACCCCCCCCCAACATTACAACCCACCACCCACATACCCCTAATCTAACCCAAACCCCCCTTAAATAAACCTAACACTAAGCCCCTGAAGATCTTCCTACCTTGTCTTCACCATGCCAGGTATGACCGTCCGTTCCAGGCTCCGATATCTTCATCTAAGCCCAAGCGGGGGCTAGACATCCATCATCCAACGGCTGAAGAAGTCCAGAAGAGGCTCCAAAGTCTTCATCCTATCCGGGAAGAAGAGTAGATCCGGACCGGCAACCATCTTCTTCCAAGCGGCATCTTCTATCTTCATCCGATGAGGAGCGGCTCCATCTTGAAGACCTCCACCGCGGACCCATCTTCTTCCAACGACGACTTCCCGACGAATGACGGTTCCTTTAAGGGATGTCATCCAAGATGGCGTCCCTCGAATTCCGATTGGCTGATAGGATTCTATCAGCCAATCGGAATTAAGGTAGGAAAATTCTGATTGGCTGATGGAATCAGCCAATCAGAATCAAGTTCAATCCGATTGGCTGATCCGATCAGCCAATCAGAATGAGCTCGCATTCTATTGGCTGTTCCGATCAGCCAATAGAATGCGAGCTCAATCTGATTCCGATTGGCTGATAGAATCCTATCAGCCAATCGGAATTCGAGGGACGCCATCTTGGATGACGACCTTTAAAGGAACCGTCATTCGTCGGGAAGTCGTCGTCGGAAAAAGATGGGTCCGCGGTGGAGGTCTTCAAGATGGAGCCGGTCCTCATCGGATGAAGATAGAAGATGCCGCTTGGAAGAAGATGGTTGCCGGTCCGGATCTACTCTTCTTCCTGGATAGGATGAAGACTTTGGAGCCTCTTCTGGACTTCTTCAGCCGTCAGATGATGGATGTCTAGCCCCCACTTGGGCTTAGATGAAGATATCGGAGCCAGGAACGGACGGTCATACCTGGCATGGTGAAGACAAGGTAGGAAGATCTTCAGGGGCTTAGTGTTAGGTTTATTTAAGGGGGTTTGGGTTAGATTAGGGGTATGTGGGTGGTGGGTTGTAATGTTGGGGGGGTATTGTATGGTTTTTTTTTACAGGCAAAAGAGCTGAATTCTTTGGGGCATGCCCCGCAAAGGACCCTGTTCAGGGCTGGTAAGGTAAAAGAGCTTTGAACTTTAGTAATTTAGAATAGGGTAGGGCATTTTTTATTTTGGGGGGCTTTGTTATTTTATTAGGGGGCTTAGAGTAGGTGTAATTAGTTTAAAATTGTTGTAAGATTTTTCTTATGTTTGTAAATATTTTTTTATTTTTTGCAACTTATTTCTTTTTTATTTTTTGTACTTTAGTTAGTTTATTTAATTGTAGTTATTTGCAGGTATTGTATTTAATTAATGTATTGATAGTGTAGTGTTAGGTTTAATTGTAGGTAATTGTAGGTATTGTATTTAATTAATGTATTGATAGTGTAGTTTTAGGTTTAATTGTAGGTAATTGTAGGTATTGTATTTAATTAATTTATTGATAGTGTAGTGTTAGGTTTAATTGTAACTTAGATAAGGATTTATTTTACAGGTAATTTTGTAATTATTTTAACTATTTTAGCTATTAAATAGTTCTTAACTATTTAATAGCTATTGTACCTGGTTAAAATAAATACAAATTTACCTGTAAAATAAATATTAATCCTATAATAGCTATAATATAATTATAATTTATATTTTAGCTATATTAGGATTTATTTTACAGGTAAGTATTTAGCTTTAAATAGGAATAATTTATTTAATAAGAGTTAATTATTTTCGTTAGATTTAAATTATATTTAAGTTAGGGGGGTGTTAGTGTTAGGGTTAGACTTAGCTTTAGGGGTTAATACATTTATTAGAATAGCGGTGAGCTCCAGTTGGCAGATTAGGGGTTAATGTTTGAAGTTAGGTGTCGGCGATGTTAGGGAGGGCAGATTAGGGGTTAATACTATTTATTATAGGGTTAGTGAGGCGGATTAGGGGTTAATAACTTTATTATAATAGCGTTGCGGTCCGGTCAGCAGATTAGGGGTTAATAAGTGTAGGCAGGTGGAGGCGATGTTGTGGGCGGCAGATTAGGGGTTAATAAATATAATATAGGGGTCGGCGGTTTTAGGGGCAGCAGATTAGGGGAACATAGGGATAATGTAAGTAGCGGCGGTTTATGGAGCGGCAGATTAGGGGTTAATAATAATATGCAGGGGTCAGCGATAGCGGGGGCGGCAGATTAGAGGTTAATAAGTGTAAGGTTAGGGGTGTTTAGACTCGGGGTACATGTTAGAGTGTTAGGTGCAGACGTAGGAAGTGTTTCCCCATAGCAAACAATGGGGCTGCGTTAGCAGCTGAACGCGGCTTTTTTGCAGGTGTTAGGTTTTTTTTCAGCTCAAACAGCCCCATTGTTTTCTATGGGGGAATCGTGCACAAGCACGTTTTTGAGGCTGGCCGCGTCCGTAAGCAACTCTGGTATCGAGAGTTGCAGTTGCGTTAAATATGCTCTACGCTCCTTTTTTGGAGCCTAACGCAGCCATTCTGTGGACTCTCAATACCAGAGTTATTTTAAAGGTGCGGCCAGAAAAAAGCCAGCGTTAGCTACGCGGGTCGTTACCGACAAAACTCTAAATCTAGCCGATAGTGTCTATATGCTGTTTAACAACTTTTTTGAGATCCGAGTGACCACCCCATCTAACCCGTTACCGACCTGAGATCTGATACCCTGTCACATTTTATTGTTAAAAATATGCCTAGGACTCTTCGAAATAGGGTTTAGATCGATGGATATTCCTAAATCCCCACTTCTAACTCTCGCTCCTGAGCACAAGAGGCCCCTGAGGCTTAAGTAATTGAATGTAGAACCTCCCCTCCCTACGCCCCAGCTATCTATAAAACCTTCTATAGCTTAACATTGTGCAACATTCACTTGCCCCTATACCCCTAAGACTTGCCCATTTTTTAGTATGAGAGACAGGGATTTGGTCACCCGGTAATATTGTAATATTGTGATGTTGTAGTGTTGTAATATTATCATTGTATGTTTATTGATAGACAATGCCCTGTTTCTCTGACTGTTACCCTTTTATTGTTTATCGCTATGTTTGCAGCTTTGCATATGTACTCTTTGACATAGGGGGGAGTTTAAGGGAAGATGAGGAATATCACCTCCTCTTGTATAGGACCTGATTAAGTTGCTTCGACGGCTCCCCCCTGGGTCCATGATGATCGAAAGCACTGCTCATGACTACCATTTTATGTTCACACTCCCATTTGGAATTCATGTAGACACCGTTTTACACTGAAAAGTCTTGAAACCTTATGACACAACATTGAACACTCCCTAGCATGCCACATAGTCAGAGGCAACATAGCTACACTGTTGCTCACCAGATACAGATCAAGGAACCATGACATAAAGAGATAACCTAAAGCACGAGTCAGAATAGCTGACTGGGGTTAGGCCTCTCATGCCTACCTCTCCCCCCCACCTAAAAAGTTGTGTTCTCTCGAGCATTGAGAGAGAGACCACTAATTGAGATAGTGTTATATACACATCGTTATACACTAGACAGTTTCAAAGAGATACATACTAACAAGATCTAGCGGACAGCTGCGCCTCCCAGACAACATACCTTTTTATTTCTCTCCTTGGCACACTAGTGTTTCCCTTAACCCCTCCCCCCTGGCCCTCACTCCTCCCGTCCCCTTTACGATTTCAGACTGTCAGACTGAACGAGACGCCCTCCTGGGAATTTTGAGTTCTTGTGACCTATGGTCCCTATAACTGTAGCCACCCTGAATGCCCAGGGACTCAACTCCCCACTAAATGGAGTCTCTTATCCAACTATCTGTCTTCTCATAAATTACACATAGTTTTCTTACAAGAGACACATTGGGATAGAAACTCACGACAATTTCGAAATTTGACCCATTATCCAGTCAGTGAACTTGCTTCTTTTTCAGAAAAGAAGAGAGGAGTAGCTATCCTAATACATAGAGATGTCTGCTGTGTGATTGACTATGTGGAGCGGGATCCTGAGGGTAGATACCTTATTATGGTTTGCACCCTAAACGGGATTCTTTATACATTAGCCTCCATTTACACTCCAAACACGAAACAAATACCGTTTATATGTAAATTCCTGAGATGGTTGGGCGAGCTTAGGAGAGGCCATCTACTGATAGGAGGAGACCTCAAATTAGCCTGGGACCCCACATTAGACAAAAAAACAATGGACGCACACCCTATTGACCGGAATTTGACTACTCAATCTAATGCACTACGTAAGCTCATGTACCAAAACCGTTTATATGACATATGTCGATGCCTCGCCCCGTCTGAAAGGGATTATACCCACCACTCTAAACCGTACAACTCTTATTCATCTTATGTGACTCTTGGACCCTCGACACATTTCATACTCCACATATTAAGACCTGCCCCTGGTCAGATCATGACCTAGTCAGTGCTAACTGCTCGCTCTTACAACCTCCTGACAGCAGCCCATCTTGGAAACTCCCTGACCAGTTTCTCTCTGAGGGAGAGATTCCCCAGTTACTCGAGACAATCCTAGACTTCCTACGACTTAATAACACGGGAGACACGAGCCTAGAAATATTGTGGACCACTCTTAAAGCGTATTTAAGAGGCCATTTCCTAAAGAAGGGTGCGCAGTTAAAAGCTAAGAATAAGATTCCGCTTGCAAAACTCTATGCGGAGCTGCGACAGCTCGAGCTTGCAAATAAGGGAGCCCCCAATCTTATCCTGGCCACACAGGTGGGATCCCTCAGGGATGAGATTAATAAGATAGAACAGCTCCGGGTTCAGTCTAACCTATTTAGACTTAAACAGCTATACTACTATAAGGGGAATAAGGTGGATAGGTTGCTCACTCGCAAACTTAGGAATCGCGCAGTACAGAGCAGAATTTCCGCAATTAAGACGGCTGAAGGGACAGTATATTCCCCTAGAGATATAGGAAAGGCATTTGCTGACTACTATACCTCCCTGTATAACCTTGATAGCAATGTCTTTGAAACGGGCTCACGTAGAGAGGCGATTAAACAGTTTTTAGCGAAACTGAATCTTCCATCCCTAAACAAAGACTCTATACATGACCTTGATAGTCCCTTCACCCGCGACAAGATCAAAGCAGCTATCCTAACCTTGAAACTTCATAAGGCACTGGGCCCGGATAGCTTTACAGTCTTGTTCTTTCGCACTTTTACTCAGGTGCTTTCACCTCTACTCCTCCAGCTCTATGGCGAGGTGGCGGGGGGCAGGGCCTTCCTTTCTGAATTTCTAGAAGTCAGTATTTTGACTATACCTAAAGAAGGGAAAGACCCAACACTGTATGGAAGCTATTGGCCTATCTCTCTCATCAATGTCAACGTGAAGATTTATGCTAAGGTCCTGGCGACTAGACTGGGACGACACTTACCCTCGCTGGTCCACTTAGATCAAGTGGGGTTTGTGTAGGAAAGACAAGGCACGGATAACAACCGTAGGTTATTGAACATTTTTATGGAGGCAGTCGACATGGGACTACCCCTTCTCACCCTGTCCCTTGACGCAGAAAAAGCGTTCGACAGGGTGGGATGGGACTATATATTCAAAGTTCTGGGGATATTTGGGATCCACCAATCTTTCTGTAAAGTGATCACTGCACTTTACACCTCCCCGACAGCTGTGGTTAAAGGACTGGGCTTCTGCTCTGCTAGAATCCCTAGAATCCGTATCGGCAATGGAACCAGACAGGGGTGCCCCCTGTCCCCGCTCCTCTTTGTACTTGTTGTGGAGCCGCTTGCAGAAGCAATCAGAAAAAACACCATGATTCAAGGCCTTCAAATACTCGACTCACTTCAGAAACTTGCACTCTTTGCTGACGAACTCACTCTCTTTATTACGAATCCAGTTTCGTCACTCCCACCCTTGATGGCTGTCATTGACTCCTTTAGTAAGATCTCGAACTATAAAATCAATGTGACTAAGACAGAGGCATATATGCTACAACTAGACCAGACTGAACAGAAAGCCCTCAGGAGTCATTACACTTTTAAGTGGTCACTGAGAGGGATCTGGGTGTATTCCTGTCTCACGATAGAGACATAGTTCTCCAGGACAATTATACTTTTCTTTTAAAAGCGATTGATAACCAGCTGAAGTCAAAAAAGTATGATAAGATATAATGGATGGGCAGGATTGCAGCTTTAAAGATGATGATCCTCCCCAAGCTGACATATATAATGAGATGCATCCCTATTCCAGTCCCGGCGAGGACATTGAGAAATTTCCAAGCCCTATTTAATTCATATGTCTGGGACAACAAGAAGCCTAGGGTTGCAGCGACTACCCTTCAGGCTCCAATTGAGCGGGGAGGTTTAGGCTTACAGAGTGTCCAATTGTACCATCAGGCAGCGATGATCTCCGACGCCTCAGCCTGGGGATGAGACCTCCCTCCCACGAGGTGGAGAGAATTGGAACAGGCATCTCTGCTGGCATATATAGATCTCTCGGATCTACTATGGTTCCCTCCACACTTAGCTTCAAGGATCACTATCTCCAATCACTTAGTCAAGGGATGTCAATTGACATGGTTTAAACTGCTACACAACCTGTTGATTGCCCCACATCCTTCGCCAATCCATCCCATTATTGCTCTCCTCCAGGGACTCTCCAATGTGAGGCTCGGTAGCTGGAGGCAGCTGGAAATCACCTCTCTAGGAGACTTCTATCTCAATGACAACCTACTTTCACCCCAAAACATGGTTGCAAGGTTTGATCTCCCTCGTCATTTAGAGTTTGATTTTATGAGACTGCGGTCCCTCATGAAAGTGTGGGGATTCCTGACCGATAAGATCAGGAGTCCCACTATCTGGGAGACTAGATGGAAAGTGGGCCTACAGCTATATAAGCCTCTTACCACTCATTATAGATGTTTACTGGGAACCCCCATTCTCATAAAGACAAGACACATGACCTCCTGGAAGACTGAACTGCGACAGACCCACACAACACTCGAATGGACTAAGGCCATTGCAACAACTAAATCTGCTCTATACTGTGTGACAATGTACAAACTCTACTTCAAAATCATCACTAGTTGGCATCTTGTATTGACTAAATTACAAGCCCTATATCCTGGACATTCACCTATGTGCTGGAGAGATTGTGGGGAGGTGGGTACTCCACTTCACATATGGTGGTCGTGCAGCAGACGCCAACCACTTTGGTCCAAACTGCAAGCTGTTTACATAGCATTAAATTTACCTGAATTTACTAATCCAAGCCTGGCCCTACTCCACATAGGAATCAAAAAACTGCCTGCCCATAAGAGATACCTCTGTATTTACCTGCTGACCTCACTTAAAATGCTGATAGCCAGAAACTGGAAGAAGGTGCAGCCTCCGAGGTGGTAGGGTGTAGTTGATTATTTACATTGTGTTAAATCCATGGAGGACTATGTCTTTAGGATGAGAAACCAGTATTTAGCCTCATTTGGGAGCCCTGGGAGACTTACCTGACACAGAGTAAGCAGTAGAGCCCACCACTTCTTGCACAACCAGACTGCCTTCGGCAAAGGTCCCCCTCCAGCCCCAGATGGTACACCTCACTCTGAATACCCCAAGGTGCCCTTACTTAAGGGATGTGGGCCCTCCTCAGCTTTACTATTGCCCCCTTCCACCCCATTCTGCCCCCTCCTCCCCCTCCCTCCTCCCCTTCCCATACCCCCCTCCTTCCTCTCCCTTCTTAGCAAGCAAGTGCTTATTCCAATTTATCTTCGCAATACCTGTCCGTACATATCTTCTTCTCCCCCATATATTAATGTGCTCTTGAACTGCATGTGTATCTAAGTATGGCAACACTCGCCATATACCTTTCTATAACAAATTTATTTTCTTAAGAGTGCTGACATGTTGCAATGTAGCCATCTTTAGATCTATTTGATAGAAAATGAATGCAATACATGACCTCCATAACATAGCAATGGAAATACACCAAATATCATGCTGTTTTTTGTGAACCTGAATGCTCTATCTTTACCAGACGTATATGGAAAATTGTTTAGTTATATTGTTATCATAATTTTATTTTCAATAAAAATGTATTAATAAAAAAAAAATATGGTGCTACAATGTATCCTAATGGTGTTCAGTGGGGTTGAGGTCAGGGCTCTGTGCAGGCCACTCAAGTTTCTCCACACCAAACTCATCAAACTATGTTTTCCATGGACCTCGCTTTTTGCACATGGCACATTCTCCTTTCTGCATCTCCTCTCTCTGTTAAGGAAAATACTTTTTTATCTTGAAGTTGAACTCACACTCCTCTGTCTCCTCTCACTGCCCTATTTATGTAGGCTATTGCAGCTGTCAGTGTTCTGCCGGCACACAGTGCAGTGAGAGGAGGCAAGGTGAGAATGTGTGATAGTACAAGATAAAAGTTTTTTCTGTAGCAGAAAGGAGGTGCAGAAAAAATTAAAAAAAATTGTGCCCGGCCTTTAACCCTTTGCGCAGCTCCTAGGGTTGAGCTGTGTTTCAGTAGGGGAAACTCACTTGTTATGCTGCCTTACTTTTCATGCTGCTCCAGCCTGCTAGTCCTTGATCTTTGAACTGATGAACACTCACTCTTTATTGCTATAACAATCAGGGCCAATCTCAGCTCACAGATACAGACTAAGCCAGCACTGACTCAGTTTTGCGCCGATGAGGGGATGAGGAAGAGAGGAGGAGCCCAACGGCACATGATCTGGTGAGTGGTGACATCTGGCTCTTGTCTCACTTACATAGTAAAATCTGTGCGGTTAAGAGAGGATAGGGGCTGGGTTGGAGCGACGCTGCCAAGCTATACCTTTCTATTGCATGTGCAGTAAAAGAAGCAATTTTTTTTCTTTTTAGCAAACTAGACAGTCTAGACTGGAACCTTTATTGTCTGAATAAATATATTTTCTCCAATAGGGGGGTTATTGGAAAAATTATATTTATTCAATCAAAAAATGTATTTTCTTTGTTTTTTTCTCTGGGGGTTTAAGTGCACCTGTGCTCCTATGGAGGATCCTCCACTGGCCCAGGGTAACAATCATGCTGGAACTGGAAAGGGCCTTCTCCAAATTATTGTCACAAAGTTGTAAGCACCCATTGTCTAAAATGTCTTTGTATCCTGTAGCATTAAGATGACTCTTCACTGGAACTAAAGGGCCACCAAACTTTACAGTAGCATTCCACTGGTATCTGCCATACCCAGATTCTTACATCGGACTGCCAGATAACACATTTCCACTGCTCCAGAGCCATGTTGCGGTGTGCTTTACACCAATGCAGCCAATGTTCTGCATTGCATATGTTGATTTGAGTCTTGTGTACAGCTGCTTGGACATGTAAAAATTTATGGAGCTCTTAACATACAGCTTTTGTGCTTATGTTGCTTCCAGGGGCTGTTTGGAACTCTGTAATGACTGATACAACAGATGATAGGCAATTGTTTTCCATATTAAGCACTTGGCAGCCTTGCTCTGTGATTTTGCATTGTCTACCACTTCCTGTGTGGATTGTTGCTACTCCTAGGTGCTTCCACTTCACAATAATAACCCTTACAATTGACAAGGGCAGATCTAGTAGGGCAGAAATTTCACAAACTGACTTGTGGCAATGGTGGCATCCTATGACAATGGCACATTTAAAGTTACTGAGCTCTTCAGTAAGACCCATTGTACTGGCAATGCTTGTCTATGAAAATCTTATGGTCATGTGCAGAATTTTTTGCACCTGCTAGCAATGGATGTGGCCAAAACACTTGAACTATACTATGTTTGTGTGTGTAAAAATTTACTAAAAACAAACATTTACTAATTTTGATGCTGAAAATAGGTATTTTGATATGTTTTGATGTCAGGTCCAGTTAAAATAAACACTGAAAGACTGTGGTCTAGATTACAAGTTTAGCACTAAATTATTGCACGCCCGCAACCATGACTTACTATTGCTCCCATGAGATTGCGGTAGCAATTAGCACTTATATAATTAACCAGAGATCAGATCTCTGGTTAATTTTATAAATATGCCCCAAATGCCCCCCAAATACTGTCTAGTGTATTTTATTAAAAAAAATAAAGGTAGCAGCATCTTTATTTTGTAATAAAATAACTGCACTAGGCAGTATTTTGGGACCAAAGTTGGCGAGTGTGGAGTGTTAGAAAAATAACAGCATTAAAAAGTGCCTTTACATTGCGGTCTTTGTGAACTGTGTGTTCCCTGTTAATATATATTTATATGCTTACCTAAGCTATGCCTAAACATATACATAGAAAAATATTATTTTCGTAAGATAAGGAAGTTGACTTAAATCCTTACCAAAAGGATTAAAATATTCAAATTGGCTTTCAGTAGATCTAACATAAAATGTAGCTTTCCCCTGCTGGTAGTTTTGCAATTCGAATTTGGCATAAGCACTCAAATGTTTTGCAAATTAACCACAGATGCCATCATTCTAAGTTATTCATTAATTCACACACAAAGGTTTTTGCCAATTTCCAAATGTTAACAGTCTCTGACACAGCAGTAAGCTTGCAATGTGTACTGCTCACAAAGGTCAGTGTTTGACTGTCAATGGAAAAAGGTCATTCATAGCCCTGTTTCTTTTTGACATACACTGCATTACCACATAAAAGCTACATAAACATTCTGCAATTCAGAAACATCTATAATATGAATGGACATGTAGACATTCCATTCCAAATATGAATTATCCTCTTCATTTCATGTAATCCTTGCAGGAAATGTCATAGGTTATAAATGGAGACAAAAGACTATGAAATCATTATTTAAACTATCCTATACACAAACATGTACTAAGCAATATTTCACAAATTGCTAGATGCAAGTAAATGGCTACTTTTAGAAAGAAAAAAAAATATAAAAACCTAATGTATTTTCTCTCATGCTTATTGTTTCTAGAAACAGCAAAACATGAGGTCAACATGTCAAAATGATTAGTAGGGGAAATTTTAATTCTCAGAAGTCTCACAGAGCTAATTCTCTCTCACCACAAAGGCATAGACAAAATCTATGAAGTCCATTTAATATCATTAGAAGAGTTTTGGGGGCCGTTTTAACAATGTCTGGTGGACATGATAAGCTGCAGCATATCATGTTCGCCAGACATCGCTGAATGCGGACAGCATACACTGTCGACATTCAGCATTGCACAAGCAGTTCTAGGAAACTGCTTGTGCAATGCCGCCCCCTGCAGATTCGCATTACACACCATTAGAAAGTCTAGTTTTTGCAGGTTTTTTTTAACACTGCAATAGACCATCAGATACTTTTCACTGAAACACCACAAGAATATTGAGAGTAAAGCATTTTTTGGATTAATCAAATCAACAGCCTTAACCCCTTAGTGACCAGACCATTTTTCAATTTTCTTACCGTTAGGGCTATTTTTACATTTCTGCGGTGTTTGTGTTTAGCTGTAATTTTCCTCTTACTCATTTACTGTAACCACACATATTATATACTGTTTTTATCACCATTAAATTGACTTTCTAAAGATACTATTTTCATTGTATCATATAATTAACTATAAACATTTTTATAAAATATGATGAAAAATTTAAAAAAAAAACACACTTTTTCTAACTTTGACCCCCAAAATATGTTACACATCTACAACCACCAAAATAACTCCCAAGCTAAATAGTTTCTAAATTTTGTCCTGAGTTTAGAAATACCCAATGTTTACATGTTCTTTGCTTTTTTTTGCAATTTATAGGGCAATAAGTACAAGTAGCACTCTGCTATTTTCAAACCATTGTTTGGCGAATGTGCGCATGCACAAAATGCATCAGGCTGTCCTGACTAGGATCCTTTTTGGATTATCCGAATAAACCACCTTTGCTTCAAGACTCTGCTGTTCCAGTACGATTTCTTTTTTTAAAACCTTATTTGCATTTACGGTGGCTTGAAATACTGCTTGGTCATTCACTGGTGTGTTACTGGGACTCTTTTCCTTATGCAAGGAAGCTTCCCCCTTCTCCTCTCCCTCCTACCGATAGCCTATCACCATCGAGTTTCACAGGTGATGCACCAGGAAGCATTAACTGGATATGCTGACTGCTGACCTGCTACAGGACGCTCTTACCAGACCTGCTCCAGAGGAGTTTATCGCTCGTGTGGAGGAGAAGCTTGGCATGTGTCCAGGCACCCCATCTACCACTCACTACTCAGCATAAAGTGGAAGCGGAATGGTGAAGAACTCTCATTTTACGTGATTGCCTGCTACCTTAAACCATTGAACTACATAGGCAGAAGCTGAGGTACTCATTTAAAGGGGGGAAGCAATAGTACACATCTATCACATTTTACTCCCAGTCTTGGATATATGCTACACACCTATGTGGCCTCTACATCACACTGTTTATAGAGATAACTGACTCAACCAGGGACTTCTTTCTTTTCTTATTATTAAAATGTAAGTCTGTCAAAATAACTGAAATAAGGGGGCAATCTGCAGAGGCTTAGATACAAGGTAATTATAATGGTAAAAAGTATGTTAATATATAGTGATGTTTATGCAAAACTGGGGAATGGATAATAAAGGGATTATCTATCTTTCTAATCAATAAAAATTCTGGAGTAGACTACTACTTTTTGCGCTCGTCGGGTAGAGCTGGTATTACAAGTTGAAAGTAAAATGTTTGTGCTCGCACAAAACCTGACTCACGCAAAAAGTTAATTAAAAGATATCACATTTGCAAAATCACAGCTACCCCAATGAATTCAATAAAGCAACGGTGTTAAAAAAAACACCTACACTCATGATTTGTCTATTTGATGACTGATACACACATGAGGCGCCTCTCTTATATTTGCTAGATGCTGTTGTTTTATTCCACTACATTCGTGTGAAGAGGAGTGCAGCCACAGAAAATGTAACCCCTGATGAACTGACAATACATGGGAGTCCAGGAGCTTTAACCCCTGATGAACTGACAATATATGGTAGTTCAGTATATCCTGTGACTAGGGTTATTGCTGTGTATCATTATCTGTATATACTTTGTTTCACCTTGTATGTTTTATGTATTCTATCATTAAGCGCCCCCTATAGAGCCATTTTTATAGATCTTGTTGAATTATAGCCCTTATAACTTTTGTTTGGAATATTTTTTATAAATAATTTTATTTGATGGTGTTATTATGAGTGTAAGTGTATTTTGTAATGTATTTATCATGTGTTTTGTGCCACTGTTTTGTTTCGAGAAATAAATTGTGATTGAGCTCACACGATCTTGTTTACTTTCAACTTGTAATACAAGCGGTAAACCCAATGAGCACAAACACCCGTGATAAACCTCTTATCGCTTGCCTGTAACTGTTAGATCTACACTCGTAATCTGGCCCATAGTACTTCGGCAATGCAAAAAAAAAAAATTGATGACACTATTTTTAACTTGTACTTGAAACTTTTACATCCAAAAACCAAATTTAAACATAATTTTGTTTGTTTCTTAACTATATTTCTTTTGTATGTTTTACTCACCACCAGTGCCTGTTAGATGAAGCACATTCCATAGTCACATCCTCTAGAAGTCCTAAGCCAACCTCTTTTGAGATACAGTATCTCTTACCGTATTACCACTCATTTCCTTGCTAATTTATTTTCTGCTTAGCAGAAGTGTTCCAATAAAACAATCTACTCAATAGATATATACTTATATACATATACAGCTAAAACTACCTAAATCTTCTTTAGTTTGCACCCACAAATATATATATTTTTTTTAATCAAAGCTTACTCTCATCTGAAAACAACTTAAGTATTTAGAATATTTAATAGTGTTTAGGCATGCCATGCATGTGTTTGGCTACACCTCTTATCTACTGATTCCAATCACTGTTTTCTCTCTTTTTCTCACAAACTCACACTCATTACAATTATACACCTTTCTCTCATCAAGCTATTGTTTCTCCTTTTAATCTTTCACTCTTGCTCTAACTCTTTGACACCCTCTCTCACCCCCTTTGAGCCTCCTTGTCTTTCCATCTCTTTTTCTCCTACTCATTCACTCTTTTTCTCTCTCATCTATATAAACAACCCAGAAATGGACTTCACTTCCAACCAGATAGGGTACACATCCCATGACCCTGCAAAACTCATAACCCTGGGTGCTCAGATAGCACAGCTTTCGGGGACTTAGGAAGTTAATCCCAGCCAAGCCTGAGTACAAAGCCCATAGGGACAATTACAAAACAAAATTATTAACACAACACATAGAAAGTCTGGCACTCTCTTGCAAGCAGACAGCTAGATTGAAAATGAAATGGAAGAGTAAGGTACACCATTTGGCCAAATGGTGATAGGCCCAGGACTACATCAAGATCTCTTACTCCAAGGGTCCCAAACCTACAGCCACACAATGCATGCCTTCAACCAAAGACATTAAGATCCAAACAAGGGTGACACAGGTCTTTTGTTATTTCCTTAGACGAACACAAACCCCGTAAATGGACTTTACTCTCAAACCAGAATGGGTACACATAACATGACTCTGTTCACAATCACAACATATACTTAAGAATAATTGTTATAAGTAAAACATTATTCATGCATGGTGTTAAATAAATACATAGTAACTCTTTACTCTTTTACATGTTGTACTTATGATTATAGAAAACCATCTGTTCGCCTATCTATTTAGATGAGAATATAAAATAATATGATCAAAACAATAAAAAAATTGAGCTCAAACTAACATCCTTGAATATGTGTGTGTGTGTGTGTTTGTTAAATAAAATATTATTTTTAGCTTTAGCATGTCTGTCTGATTTGCATGAGCTTATTTAAGGCACAATAATGTATCAGTTATTTGATGCTAAAGTGTTTTATCATTAACTGGTTATTACTTCCTTCCCTCTAAAATCTGAAAGAAGAGAGTTAAAACAAAGCAAAACTATTGTATCAATCAAAAGTGTGTAAACATAAAAAAAATTCTAAGTCGCAAGATACATTATTGGAATAAAGATTACACAAGTGAGTAAGCATACTTGTGCATAAATGTATAAAGTCAATGTAATGTGT
Source organism: Bombina bombina (assembly GCF_027579735.1). NCBI lineage: Eukaryota > Metazoa > Chordata > Amphibia > Anura > Bombinatoridae > Bombina > Bombina bombina. The sequence continues at coordinate 403,319,100 of NC_069503.1, read as the reverse complement.
TGTAAGACAAACTTTAAAATAAAATATGTACTGTATGCTTATTTGTGTGTGAAAAAATACAAACAAAAAAAAAGTTCAATAGATGACAGAATGTTTCTAAATAAATCACTAACCCCTGAAATGTTAAATGATCTACACTTCATAAATTATGGATATTAGAATTGATATTTCAATAACAGGTTAAACAGTTTTGAGAACTTGCTTTTTTTGTTGTTGTTCTAAGATTAGTTAATTAACCCCAGCATACCTTTTTAATTGCAGCATGGGGTATATGATTAGGTAATAGACTGTCAATTATGTGATATAGCGAAGAAATTGTAGCTCATAACTGTATACTATCAATCAATAATCACTCTTTAAACATGATACAATGATCATACAAAATAAGAGTGTTGAAAATTGTTTTTTGTTTAAAGGGATATGAAGCAATGTACTACTGGGAGCTAGCTGCTCTTTGGTGGCTGCTATGCCTTTTGGTATTAGATCACCTAATGTGCTCATCTAGATTCTAGTAGTACAATGGTGCTCCTTCAACAAAGGATGCCAAGAGATTGAAATTTGATAGTAGAACTAAATATGAAAGCTGTTTAAAATTGTATAATCTATCTAAATCATAAATAAAATTGTTGGATGTATGCCCCTTTAAGAGTAGCTAATTTATTAATGTTTTTAAAATTAGTTAATTGAACTCCGGGAGCATTTATTGCAAAAGTAAGAAGTGCTTATTCTTAGTATTTATTAATTAATAGATAAGGGCTAAATTGGTGCTCTAGTTAACGCTTTCGCTCGACGGAATATTTTTGCACGCATCGGGTAGTGCACATATTATAAGTTGAAAGTAAAAAGTTTGCGCGTGAGCGAAACCCAACGCATGCTAACCAAATATTACGACCACATTGATGTATTGTCCTTATAAAAGTCAATGAAGAGTGCATAATAAAAAAACTTTCACCTATCGCTAGAGTGCGAACCCTACAGGTGTTATGAATAGTTCACATTCCAATTCTTCACACACAGGATATCGTCATTTTATTGTAAATATATATTTTTATATTCGTCTATATATAATTCCTATAGATATATAGCTATGGATATCTACTTATATTAATATTATCATATATATATACAGAAATATATATTTAATAATAAAAATAAAAAAAATATATATGCAAAGAAGATTGGAATGTAAGATAAGCGTAACGCACTTCTGGATTCGTAGCACATCATTTTTTTATTTTTTACAGTATGTATAATAATTTTTAAGAATTATTATTATTTTATATTTAATATTTCAATAACGTGCATTGAAGTTAGCAATTCTACATGTGCTCTAACCTTACACCGAGGTTAGAATGAATCTACTACTTCTACAGTGACATAATTAAAAGTGAACTATAGAAAGAACAGATTTACAAATGTCAGTTTATTATCATAATGTCAAATAGCTAACTAATTGTTCAATAAGTATATATGTTTAAAGAGACAAAGTCAAAATTAATCAGAGTATACAATTTAAAAAGCTTGATCATTTTACTTCTTTTATCAAATGTACCTTGTTCTCTTGGTATCCTCTGTTGAAAAACAAACCTAGGTAGGCTCAGCAGCAGCAAAGCATTACTGAGAGCTAGTTGGTGATTGGTGGCTACACACATAAGCCCCTTGTTATTGGTTCACTAGATGTGATCAGCTAGGTTCCAGAAGTGTGTTTTTACTCTGCAACTGCCTTTGTGTGTTTACTGCCTTTGGAGGGGTTGAACACATAAGCCTTTATTTCAATCTTTCCTAAATTGTAAATCAATATTGAAAAATAACAATTGTAAATATAACCAAGTCAAACACGCCCGAGTTTGATAACTCACACTATTTGGGATGTTTGATCTTTATTTCCCAACAACAGCAAAGATTATAACCAATAATGGGCTAGGTTACAAGTGATGCGGTAACTTTTACTTTGGCTCTCAAGCTATCCGTGCTAAAATTAAACTTTTAAAACGGGTGGTTTAGCACAAGTATTACAAGTTGGAAGTAAAAAGCTAGAGAGAGAGTGAAAATCTGATGCACACTAAATTCAGGACTTTGGATATCGCATCTGTAAAACTTCTCCCATATACTTCAATGGGGTGTACTGTTCAAAAAAAAAAAACTAGCAGAGCTTGCATGCTAACCCGACACCGCATTTGACCAATAGCTTAAAATTCAAAAGTAATTATTAATACTTTGTATTCCAATGTTCTTCACATTAAATAAAAAAAATTTAAATATATATTTTATATATATATATATATATATATATATACACACACATATATACAGAAAAGCAGGAAGACACAGTGCACTCACTGGGACTTAAATCAGTTTGCTTTTTAATGGTAGTGATGTTTCAGGATTACCACTGTCTTCAGACCGACAACATAATCAAATGTAACAACAATCTTACCTTATATATACCCTCCACCTAACCGTTCCATTCTCAGTGCTACAGTCGGTGTCCCGGTGGCCTGTGATGTCACAGAGCTTCCGCGATCATGTGACCTGACGAGCATGTGACTATCACCATGGCAACCAGATGCCGTCACCATAGCTACCTGAAAATAACAAAGGAACAGGTAACACCATATCATGTGACTTGTGAAATTGATTAGTTAACAACAAGAAAATAAAAACAATACATGAACATGTTAATCTTGGCTATACTGATGCTCTAACAATACCCTATGACTGGCTCAGGATATATTATAGAAAAACATATTTTAAGGGTGAATATACTCATAAATCATAACACTATCCTACTTTAATGGATATACTATTCTAATATTGGCAAGTCTGATGGGATGCTAATTGTTTCTGCAAATAACACAACTATAATTCTACTGAGTACTACTATATATTGGCAAATATAGGAACATAGCATGCCAGTCCAGCTGTGTGTTTAATCCCATGGGCATTAAGGTGCCCAGGGCATATGTCAATTTTGATTCCTGTTGTAGCAGAGTTTTAGCCATATCTCCCCCTCTAATGGTAGGCGGTACATGATCATTAGTGTATTTTAGGTCAGCCACTTTGTGGCCTGCTTCAGCAAAGTGCCGTGCCACTGGTTGATCAGATTTTTTCTTGTCTAGGGCTGCCCTTATTGCTGTCCTATGATTCGCCATACGAGTCCTTAAGGTGTCCACTGTTTTTCCCACGTAAAATCTTCCACAAGGGCAGTGTAGTAAATACACGATGTGTGTCGTGGTGCATGTTAGGCAGTATTTTAGGTAGTATTTTTTATTATTGTACAGATGACAGAAGTATTTTCCTGGGGTAAGACCATTACAGGTGACACATCCTATACACCTAAAGCATCCCCTTGACTGGTTAAACCAAGTGTTGGAAGTATAGCAGTCCCTGGGGTCTTACTGTATAAGGTGGTCCCTTATGGATTTCGCCCTTCTGAATCCAACTCTAGTAGATCTAATGCCCTGAAAAGGTAAAGTATGATCCGTTTCCAGGATCGACCAATATTTATTGATGGTAGACACAGCTCGTTCATCACCTGTGTGGTATGTGAGTACCATAGTCAATTGGTCTTCTTCCTCAGTGTTTACTTTATCTTTCAAGAGTACTTCCTGGGAATCATTTTTTTGTTTTTTCTCGGCATTCATGGAGTAGTCTTTTCGTATAACCTCTCTTGATAAACTAAGTTTCTAGGTTGTCCAATTGTAGGAATTTGTTGGTCTCCTCTGAATTGTTACTGATAACCCATTTCATTTGTGAAAGGGGTAGTGATCTCTTGGTAGCTGGTGGATGACAGCTCATGGCATGCAGAATGGAGTTCTTGTCCATGTCTTTTCTGTATAGATTGGTCAACAGTTTATCCTCCTTTCTGTAAATCCTCAAATCCATTAAATCTATCACCCGTTTGTCATAATTCATCTTGAACTTTAATGTTGGATGAACAGAATTAATCTTCTCAAACCATTGTAGAAGTTGTTCTTCATCACCTTTCCACAGAAAAAAGAGATAATCTATATATCTTCTATAGGATATAATCCTATCATCTCTTAGAGCCATGTTGTCCTGGGTTTCAAATTCCGCCATTTATAAGTTGGCATAGGTGGGGGCCAAGTTCGAGACCATGGCTGTTCCAGATACTTGCAGGTAGAAATCTTTTTCAAACTTAAAGTAGTTCATTTCCAAGAAAAAGCGTAGTAGTTCTACTATAAGTTCTTCTGGAGGTCCCACATAGGGATATTTTCTTAAATGCTTGGAAATGGCTGTCAAACCTTCTTGGTGCGGTATAAACGTATACAGACTGGTTATGTCCATAGTAACCAGTAGGACATCATCTTCAATCCGTAACTCTCTTAATGTTCTTATCATAGAGGATGAGTCCAGTACGAATTATTATATATTTCTTACCAACGGTTGTAGTATTTATCCCAAAAATATGGCTATTTTCTGTTGATCTGTAATGAGGGCGTTGCAGTGTGCCTCCTCAATGGTACAATCAAACTGTTGTTTGAAGATATGAGTAGGGTTGTTATGTAGTTTCCTGTATGTTACTGTGTCATTTAGTTATTGTAATGCTTCCTCTTTATAATCCTTCTAGTTAAGGATTACCAGTGCACTCCCTTTGCCAGCTTCACAGAATATGATGGTATTGTCAGCCTTTAGAGCTTTCAGAGCTGCCCATTCCTTACATGTGAAGTTAGGTCTCTGTGGAGGGTTTTGCTTGTTGGAGTTTGCCAATTCTTTGGTAAGCATTCTATTGAAGATCTTGATGCTCGGGCTGTAACTGCATGGATCAAAGGTGCTCCTCGTTTTAAGATCCTGTGTTTCCCCCTTAACAGTGCCAAAGTGTTCCTTTAAATGCAGCATTCTGCTAAATTTTTGTATATCTACAAATTTTCAAATGCATCTATCCTGGCTGAAGGTATGAAGGAAATACCTTTTTTGAGGACTTAGTGTTCAATGTCCATGAGAATATGGTTGCTGAGATTGACCACTAGGTTCTCATCTGCCATCCCCTTCTGGGGGGTCTGCCTGTACCCCCTCTTCTGATATGTGTCCTCTTCCTAACCTGTTTTTTGAGTGTGTGGTTACATCATAGTAATTGGAGGGTTCAATAGGCTGTGCGCTGCTTAGGTCCTCTGAACTAGAGCTGTTCCCTGAGCTGTCAACCGTATTCAAGTTCCTTGGTTATTATACCTTGGTCTCCAATTTCAGTTGGATCTGTATGCACTCCTCTCCTCTGGTGTAAGTCTCCATCTGTATATGGAGTTTTCTTTGTAGTCCTTCGTGAACACTTCAAGTTTTCTGTCCTTAAATGCAATTAGGTAATCCTCATATTTTTGCACTTCATCCTTCATTTTCTGTAATCGGTCCTGTTCTTTGTCTTTACTCAGGATATCCAGGTTAGATTTTTCAAAAGTGTCCATTTCTGCTTTATTTATTGCTAACAGTCACCCTACTTCTTCTATGACCAGGAGGATTAAATCTAGGGAGCACTTGTTGAGGATGTTGCACCATTTGATGCAGAATTCAGGATTGTTTATCCCCGTAGTAGGAAAATTCCTTATTCGAAAGCCCCTCGTTATGTTCCACTTTCTGTGATATCCCGACAAATAACTGCCATATAGCTGTAGATCCACATCACATCTTTTTAATTTCATGAGCTTATCATAGATGTTTGTGGGCTTAGTAATTATATCAATCTGGGGTATACTGGCAAACCTGATACGTGCAGCATCCTCTTCTGTGAAGAAAAAATAATCCGCCCCTTTTATAGGCTCCTCCCTCTGTTCTATTTAAGGGTCAATTTTGCAAATAAGAAAAATGAGTATAGCCCCTTGTGTATACAGCCCAAAAGACCCTGGGATAACAGGTGGTGCAATGTCTTCAAGCACTCATCAGTATAGTGCTGGTAGTCTTTTATGATGAGTCCCTTTAAAGCTGAAGCTACATGTATCAATAGTACAAAAATGATACGGACTGTGTGCCACAATTATACGCTTAGGGAACACTGTTGCAATATTGAATATTCAGTGCAATTGCCTTTTATATCTGTATTAGCATTGTCATGTAAAAAACAGTCCTTAGATGCTAAGGGTAAAACCTTATAGGTAATACCTATGTGGTGCGGGTGCTCTACCAAAGAAACAAAATAGAAATTTGAGTAGAGGGGAAAAGCACTAACGAAACAAAATAAAAAGAGCAGTTTCTTCTATGTAAAGAACATTTAAATGTAAAGTATTTATATTAAAAACATAATAAAACACAAATTATTAAAATTGATTAAAATATTTCATGTTTTAATATATTTAACTGGAAAGGACTCAAAAGTGTATGTACTGTATGTATGTATGTATATATATATAGACATATGCACACCCACAAATATGTATACATATGTGTGGGTGTGTATATATACTGTATATATATATATATATATATATATATATATATATATATATATATATATATATATATATATATATATATATATATATATATATATATATATATATAGGTAACAAAGGCAGAATGCAGAAGACAAGGTAGAATTTAAAAGTTCCAAACTTTAATACAAATGTTAAAAATATCCACAACATCCATGGGAACAGTGAGTGAGACACCATCACTTGTGCAAAACGGCTGACATGTTTCGACCCTCAGGTCGTAATCATAGCTGCATATATATATGTATATATATATAAGTATATATATATGTGTATATATATATGTGGGGCATATATATCTCTCTATATATTCATACAAATTATATTGATCACAAGACGCTTAAAGGGACTTAAAACCCCAAAATTTTATTTCATGATTCAGATAAAGCATGTGATTTTAAACAACTTTTCAATTTACTTCTATTATATAAACTGTTTTTTTCTGTTGATTTCTTTAATTGAAAGGGATACCTAGGTAGACTCAGGAGATGCTGATTGATGGCTACACATACTGTATGTCATGTTATTGGCTCTCCCAATGCTCCCAGTAATGCATTGCTGCTGCTTCAAAAAAGTATACCAAGAAAATAAAGCAAATTAAATAATAGAAGTAAATTGGACAGTTGTTTAAAATTGAATTCTTCAAATGAATCATAAAATATACATTTTAAGTTTCATGTCCCTTTAAGGTTATGCCTACTTGTGATGTCTCTTCCGGCCCAGCGAGACCACGAGAACGCCACAAGCAGCAACTGTTTTTAGCCAAGCCTGATACAGAAATGCTGTTATTCCCCACTCACACAGACCGGAGAATTTACCCTCAATTCTTGCTCTCATCAGGAAGTTTTTAACAAAAAGACTCCTTATCCGGAACTCTTTATTCTTACATACAGATGGAAATTGCATTGCAGGGGAGTTGCACTTTTTAAAAAATAAAAGAATTTTGTTAAAAGAAGCATTTGGATCTTGTAAATCCCTTCTAGATACAGAAGTTATTTAACATAATCCAAGAGATGTGGAAGTACGCACTAAGAAATGGTAGCAAGCATTAAAGGATTACACTGGTTTCGGCTTTACCACAGATAGGAAACATCCGCCACACACATAGGTTACATACCTCATATGCTTGAGGTATGAAAAGTTGAGCAAGCCTATTATTTAATCTAATTTCTTCAGCCAAGTGAATCAATTAATACTACACTATCAGGGAACTTTTCTCCTCTCCCTCCCCTTGCTTTTGTGCGCTGCACCTTCCTTCTTTTGTTTGCATTTTCAGATTCTTTTCCAAATTATAGCCCTTTCCAGTCAAATACCTTCGTAATATAAAATATCCCTTTTAACCATTATAAAAATGTATTAATATTTATATGAATTATTTCTGTTTTATCAGAAAGTATATATATGATTGTAATAGTTTATTTTAATGTGTTTTTCATGTGTTCGGTGAACATCTTTTTTTAATCCTTAGGGGCATATTTATCAAGCTCCATATGGAGCTTGATGTCCTGTGTTTCCGGCTAGCCTTCAGGCTCGCCGGAAACAGAAGTTATGAAGCAGCAGTCTAAAGACCGCTGCTCCATAAACTGTCTGCCTGCTCTGAGGCGGCGGACAGAAATCAACCCGATCGAATACGATCGGGTTTGATTGACACCCCCTGCAAGCAGCCGATTGGCCGTGAATCTGCAGGGGGCAGTATTGCACCAGCAGTTCACAAGAACTGCTGGTGCAATGATAAATGCAGAGAGCGTATGCTGTCGGCATTTATCGATGTGCAGTGGACATGATACGCTACATTGTATCATGTCCGCTCGCACTATAATAAATTGACCCCTTTGACTTTGCGCTATGTCTTCATTTGAGCTAATCCATTGAGCAAAAATTGTATTTTTGCACGAGTGCAACCATTTAATTTTAACTTGTAATATGCAATCTAATTCAAGGAGATGTCTGGTAGAAGAAAGACAGTTGATTGCTATCATTTATTGATCTATGTACTTGAGACATAGTATGGAGGCGTATATAGAAAATGACTTTCTATATGCCAAATATTGGCAATAATGAGTTTAAAAAGAGGCGAGTCTTCGGCATTCGGCTTGTCAAAAATCACTTGAACCACATTGAGAAAGGCCAAGGTGTAACGGCCGAAACGCGTTTGTGCAATACTATTGAGATTCAGTTCTCTTTATTTTATCCCAGAACGTTGTGTTCAGCTACCCCTGGCACCTGAAGCCGACGATTCCAGCTATCGGCCAGGAACACGGGGGGGTAGCCCACAGCGGTTCTGGTTTTAGTTCAGTTTTTTGAGTTTTGTATAGGTGGTGGTAGTTATTGGTGACAAGGTTCTCATCTCCATTTTTAAAACCGTAATGAATAAAGTTTGTTTTTAAACAATAATTTACATATCATATAGCTGATTCAATACAGCATATTTCTATCAATGTATTAGGAATGAGTGCTCATTAATCTATTCTTATCCCCCTTCCTTTTCCCTATCCTGAAATTATTTAGTTATATTTAATGGGGCAGCACCGAGGTTATTAAACCTTAATTTGCTATAGCAACTTGATCACAGTGTCAATATTTACTTTCTCTTTTTTGCACATTAAAAAAAGGCTGCCATTTTTTTTTTGGCATGGGCAGAACCATCTTATTTTGTTTTTCCGGGTGTGAGCAAGCATAGGTTTGTGGCTGATATTGTTATAATTTATCCAATGTTTGTTATTATTCAATGCTGTCTATACAATGTACAGTTGAGTTTTCCAATAGCTCATCATTATCATTTGCAATGGGATAATTACAATGTAGAGAAAGAAACCTCAGGAGCTAAAAAACAAGATTGACTAGGATGGAATCAAACCCATAGTAGTATGTGAGTAAGAGTGGAAAAATAAAATGCTTTGACACATTAGGCCACTTTTATTTTACACTTTTATGTTACTTTAAGCTAAATATATTGTTAGACATAGATAATGTTTTCCCACAAACTTTGTCTCACAGCTCTTCATTGAAATAAAAGATGATTCCTTGCTATGATAGCAATCAAACACTTTGACAACTTGTTCTCGTGGCACAGCATGACATAATAAAACACTTTTCCTGAACTTTAGATTTAGTAACAGTGTCACTGGGTAACAAAACAGAAGTTCTTTCTTTCACACATTTCTCAAGTTTAAAATCTCATTAAATCTTGATAGTAAATATTTTAATAGCATTTTCAGCATTCTGCCATCACAAAGGGTTTACTTGTTTTTTTTTTATATATAAAAAACAAAATACTAAATGCTTTTTTGGTTTCAGCTGTTGTGTGTGTTTAGGTAATGGAGAATGAGGCATTCTAATTGTAAGATTTGTTCGGTGATTATTGCTCAACATAGAGCCAAACTGTCTTGGGTTTATAAAACAGTGTTTTGTGCATATTCACAGAGAGACCATAAGCTAGTAGCTACTTTGTCCCCTTTTTTTTATTTTTTATACATGAGAATGTCAGTAGCACAGGACCTTTTAAAGGGATATGAAGAGGGGCGGAGCCTGGATGAGCATGGTGGCAGACATATAAAGTGTGAGCTCCTGCTGTAGTTTCAAGAGAAAGTGGGATTATAATTCTCAAAAGCTTGCAGGTCTGTTATAGGACATTAAATACACTTTACAATAGCAGACAGCAACCAAAAATGTGATCACAAAACTGCAGATAAAGGAATTCAAGCTGGAAAAAGATTTTACAAGCTGCAGGGAAACAAGAAAAATGAGCTACTCAGAAATGGAGACAGAAAAATAATCTCAGCATCAACAATAACCTGATACATCTTCACTAGATGTCTGGTAAACCTATAAACAATATACATGCTTAAGGATGATAAGAATATAAGAGTTATAAAACTTTATATAGCCATGTGGGAATAAACAAAGATGGCCACCAGACAGGACTCCTAGCTAGCTGCTGAATATCACACAATGCCTAACAATCTATTTTAAACAGTGCAAAGGGAAATCGATACACAAATAAACCAGGGAGGTTTTAGCACTACATATAGTGATACTTAAGACTGAGGGAAATAAATATTAAGATAAAGCAAGTGTGGAGAAGTCAGGGGGTCGATCCGATATAAATCGTCGCCCGCAAAAGCCGGCGACGCCAATATTTACGCTGATTTGGTATCCTATATACGGCGTAACCTAGAAGTTACGCGCGTATATTTCTGCCGTCGCCCGTAGTTTTTTGGGCCATAGGCAGGTATACCAAACCAGCGCAGTTTGGTATCCAATATGCAGCGTAAGGACTTACGTGGCGAAAATGGAGAAAACTTACTCCATTTTCACCTCGCCACAAAAAGCAGCCTTACGCTGACTATTGGAGCCCCGTAACTCCCTAAACTAACTAGAAAATAAACCTAACACCTAACGCATGCGCAATGTCTATCTCCCTGTCAACCGTGATCTGCTAAATAAAACCTAACACCTAACGCATGCGCAATGTCTATCTACCTGTCAACCGCGATCCCCCACCCCCCGAAATCCCTAATAAAGTTATTAACCCCTAAACCGCCGCTCCCGGACCCCGCCGCCATCTACATAAACTAACCCCCTACTGTGAGCCCCTAAAACCGCCACCATCTACCTTATCTATCCCCTAATCTGACCCCTTACACCGCCGCCACCTATATAAAAATTATTAACCCCTAATCTAATCCCCCTATACCGCCGCCAGCTATATTAATATTATTAACCCCTAATGTAAGCCCCTTACACCGCCGCCATCTCTATTAAAATGATTAACCCCTAATTTAATCTACCTACCCCGCCGCCAGCTATATTATCTATATTAACCCTAAGTATATTATAGTTAATATAGGTATTACATTATATATATTAACTATATTAACCCTAATTATATTAGGGTTAATATAGTTAATATAGTTACTATAGTATTTATATTAACTATATTAACTCTATCTAACCCTAACTAAATTTATATTAAATTAATCTAATTCATTTATAAACTAAAATATTCCTATTTAAATCTAAATACTTACCTATAAAATAAACCCTAAGATAGCTACAATATAATTAATAATTACATTGTAGCTATGTTAGGGTTAATATTTATTTTACAGGTAAATTGTTAATTATTTTAACTAGGTATAATAGATATTAAATAGTTATTAACTATTTAATATCTACCTAGTTAAAATAATTACCCAATTACCTGTAAAATAAATCCTAACCTAAGTTATAAATACACCTACACTATCAATAAATTTAATAAACTACAAACATCTATCTAAAAATACAATTAAATTAACTAAACTAAATTACAAAAAAAAAAAACACTAAATTACAAAAAATAAAAAAAAGATTACAAGATTTTTAAGCTAATTACACCTATTCTAAGCCCCCTAATAAAATAATAAACCCCCAAAATAAAAAAAATTCCCTGCCCTATTCTAAATTAAACAAATTTCAAAGCTCTTTACCTTACCAGCCCTTAAAAGGGCCTTTTGTGGGGCATGCCCCAAAGAATTCAGCTCTTTTGCATACAACAAATACAATCCCCCCCCCCCATTACAACCCACCACCCACATACCCCTATTCTAAAACCACCCAAACCCCCCTTAAAAAAGCCTAACACTACCCCCTTGAAGATCTCCCTACCTTGTCTTCACCACACCGGGCCGAACTCCTGATCCGATCCGGGCAATGTGTTCCTCCAAGCGGCAAAGAAGAATTCTTCCTCCGGCGATGTCTTCCTCCAAGCGGCAAAGAAGAATTCTTCCTCCGGCGACGTCTTCCTCCAAGCGGCAGCAAAGTCTTCATTCTTCCGGCGGCATCTTCAATCTTCTTTCTTTGCTCCGCCGCCGCGGAGCATCCATCCTGGCCGACTGCTGTACTACGAATGAGGTACCTTTAAATGACGTCATCCAAGATGGCGTCCGCCGAATTCCGATTGGCTGATAGGATTCTATCAGCCAATCGGAATTAAGTTAGAAAAATCTGATTGGCTGATTGAATCAGCCAATCAGATTCAAGTTCAATCCAATTGGCTGATCCGAACAGCCAATCAGATTGAGCCCGCATTCTATTGGCTGATCGGAACAGCCAATAGAATGCAAGCTCAATCTGATTGGCTGATTGAAAACGCGCGTCAGGGGTCCGGCAGGGGCAGCTTAGTCTCTCCTGTTGTTTTGTTTTTAATGTGCTTACTCTTGTGGAAAATAGATTAAGAAGTGGTTTAATTTATGTCCTCCAATCCTTTATTATCATATATTAATATTAATACAGCCCTCGGATTGTAAGGGCTTAGTTAATTCTAATTCAAAAACGGATTGGGGATATTGAATAGTGGACTGATATATCTAATAGCTATTACGCAAACCACAGAGTTCAAGTGGTTTTAATTCACAGCCTTTGCTACTGAATGAGTGTGAGTTCCTTAGTTAATTTAATAAACTTTAATGTATGAATGATTGGGAACGATTTAATTATTTTGAACACTTTTTGATATTAGTAGAGTTAGTCTGATAATACTTAGTGGAATTATTCTCTCTTTAAACTTTGTTGTACTCTCAGTTACAACTAGTTTGTCTAGTTGTTGCCACTTTTATACTGTTGGGTAAACAGATTCTTGTACCGGTTGTTCAGATTAATGAATTTATTAAAATACAATATATAAAATATATAAAATAGCGTCACCAGACCTGCTTACATCACCTCATGTAATAAGTTTTAGGCAATACAATGTAGTAATTGCTCAATATGAGCTTAACAGGTTACTAGAAACCGCGGTAAGGAGTGTAGAAACTGAACCACACAACATCCCCCAGAAAGTCCAGTAGCTGTTGCTCTTCTTATTGGTGTGCAGGTATTATGGAAGGCGCAAGAGAACAATAAATCCAACGTACGTTTCGCAATAAGCTTTATCAAGGATGGTGTGCGCATGTCCAGAAACTCAATTTAAGTCATTCAAAATTCTTAGACCGGATATCCGGTACACAGTCCTCCATCTTTAAAATGGGCAAACATTAAAATTTGTTGTCATCAAGAGACTCCAAGTAGGAATATTCAGAGTGAGGGCATTTACCAATATATGCATAAACATTGTTAAGGGTAGATATTAAACAAAAGGATGTTCAAATTCATTAGACGAACATGTTTCATTCTACCAATATACAAAGTACAGAAATATATTTACAGTTAATATGTAATATGTTAGTACGGAGCATAAGAAAGTTAATACAGAGCGTAAAAAAGTTAAACATCTTAAAAATATTTTAAAATTATTTCATATTCGTATTATTCTCATTATTCTCGAAAATCGAATCATATGCGTTTTGTAAATAAAATATATCCTATTCATAGTGCTCTTAGGGTAATTGATATACAGATAGTTTGCAAGTGTAAATGTCTAACTAATACCAGTTATTATAATTCGGTTTAGGATCATATTTATGCACTTATTAATTCTTTTTTCTGTTTTCCAATAATCCATTAATATTAGGGATAGGAAATTTTATGCTTCATTGATTACCTAAAAAATACTTAAAAAATACTTATTAAAGAGTACTTAAAAAATACTTATTAAAGAGTATTTCATGGAAAGTTAAAGGATATGTTAGTTGGTATGTAAGTTGTTTATAAGAAATGATGGAGTTCGAAATCCTTATTAAAGCCATTTGGTATCAGACTGTCCATAATATGGATCCATTTCATCTCCAGACGACCTAATTGATTCTGTATATCACCTCCTTTCCACCCATATTCTACCTTTCTGATGCCCAGAAACTCAAGATCTTCTACTCTTCTGTTGTGTTTTTTATCAAAATGGGCCGATAATGTATGTTTTTGAAAACCTTTCCTTATATTATATATATGCTCATTTAGTCTAGTTTTTAAAAGCCTGGAGGTGCGTCCTATGTAAATTAAATTGCACGTGCAACGTAACAGATATATTAAATTTTTACTGTTGCATGTGATAACTTGATTAATATTGTAATTCCTATTTCCATCCATTGAATAAAATTTGTTGCAAATTTTGGGTCCCTTTTTCATTTCTTTACAGGCATTACAGAACTGGCACCTTCTAAAACCTTCTTGTAATACTGGTAACCAGTTTTTTGAATTAATACCCTCTGTCTTTTTTACTATTTTGTGGGTCAGTTGTACTTTTAGATTTGGAACCTTTTTAAACATTATATATGATTTATCATTTATAAGTTCAGATAGACTTGGGTCTCTAAATAAGATTCCCCAATGTTTTTGTATAATTTCTCTGACTTCTTTACTTTGGGTACTGTGTTGTAAAATAAGTCTACTTGTTGAATTGTCTGTTTTGGATAACCAGTTACTGCTTTGTTTATACTGGAGTAGATTTTTTCTGTCCAAGTTTGCCACCTCTTCTATTTTTTCTTCTAAAAAATCCTTCGAGTAGTTCTTCTCTATAAATCTTTCTTTTAATATTTTCGATTGAGTGTGAAAGACAGATTCATCCCTACAATTACGCCTAAGGCGCATGAATTGTCCCTTTGGTATATTATTTAGCCAGTGTCTTTGATGACAACTATTTAAATTAATATAATTATTTACATCAATACTCTTGAAGAAATTTTTTGTTTTTAATCTCTCCTTTTCTATATATATTTCCAAATCAAGAAACTTTACTTTGGTTCTACTCTGATTCCATGTAAGGGTTATATTAAACTCATTGCCTTTTAGATATTCTTTAAATTCGTTCAATTGGCCCTCCGTTCCTGACCAAATCAGGAACAAATCGTCTATGTAACGCCGATAGGACACCAGATATTGCGCCCAGGGGGAATTGAAGATATATACATTTTCCCAATTGGCCATGTATAAGTTGGCATAACTGGGCGCAAATCTGGTGCCCATCGCCGTTCCACTTATCTGTAAATAATATATTTTATTAAACCAAAAGTAGTTAGTCTCTAGGATGATCCTAATACCATCCAAAATAAATTGTAACTGTTTAGGATCAAGGGTCATGTCCTCTTTTAGGATGTCACGTACTGAAGTAATCCCTAATTCAGTGTCTATTATGGTGTATAGGGATGTGACATCTCCGGTGACCAACATCCACTCTTTATTCCATTTAATGTCTTCCAAATGATTTAATATACTAATGGTGTCTTTCAGATAGGATTTTGTATTCTTAACATATGTTTGTAGGAATGAATCTATATATGCTGATAGATTGCTAGTGTGTGAATTTACCGCAGACACAATGGGCCTCCCTGGAGGGTTTATGGGATCTTTATGGATTTTAGGGAGTATATAGATAGAAACTGGCAGTTTTGGGGAATTGGTTGCATAGATATTGATACTCCTTATTTAAAATACCTTCTTTAAGTCCTTCGTTCAAATATTTCTCAATTCTTTTTCTATAAACAGAAACAGGATTTGAGTCTAATTTCTTATATGTGTTTAAATCATTCAGTTGTCTGAGACACTCTTCATTATACTTTTCACTGTCCATTATAACAGTGCCGCCGCCCTTATCGGCCGGCTTCACCACTATCTTGTCATTGTTCTGTAATTCTTTTAGTGCTATTTGTTCCTCTTTAGTCAGATTTGAAGTATAGTTGGTTTTGAGATGTTTAATGTCTCTGTGAACTAATTCTAAAAACGTTTCCATTGGGGCTGACCTATATTGCGTAGGATTAAATGATGACCTATTTCTGACTTCTGCATGTTTATATTTATTCGAGTCAGGAATCTTATTGTTCACAATAGGACTATTGAGAAAGTATTTTTTAATACACAAATTACGTATAAATTTCTGCACTCCTATGTAAGTATCAAATTTGTTAATTCTATAGCTGGGTGCGAAATTAAGACCTCTGTCTAAAACTGAAATTTGTGCTTTTGTTAGTTCTATCTTAGATAGGTTGAAAATACCTTTTCCTGTCTTTTCATTGTTATTTTTAGTTATTACAGATTTCTTATTATTGATTGTTTCATTCTTTTTTCTTAGTACTCTGTTCTGTCCATATTCCTTCTCCTTTTGTTGAACAGATCCGAGTTTGTTCGATTGTATTTTCTTTTGCCTGCTTCTAAAAAAACCTCCTCATCTTCCTCTGAACTGAATCTGTTTAAATCCTCAAATCTGTTATATGTCGGGACATCTTCCTAATAATAGACTCTTTGTTTTTTAAAGGGATTTCTGGGTTGCTGCCAGTCATTATCTTCCTTCCTTTCTTGCTCTATACGATGGTAATTTCCCTTATGTTGTGCATAGTTGCTATTCCCTGACTGATATTGATTATTTTTGTACCCTTGTCTGGAGTCCTTTTCGTTGTTATGGGAATAATAGTTTTCTCTCTCTCTATGTGCCAGAGTATGATAGTAATGTTTGTTTTTATTACCATTATTATATGTATTCCTATTGTTATGTCCTGTTCTAAATTCACTATATCTATTCTCTAGAACAGTTTTTCCTTTACCATTATTATAATTATTTGCTCTCATATTCTTGATTTTAAAGTTCCTTTCCTTTCTTTCTTTGCAATCCTCATGATCTCTAAAGTATTTCTTTCTCTTGGTATTTTTTATTTCTTTTTTTAAAGTATCCAAATTCTCAGCTATTTTTTGTGATAATTCATCATAACTTTTATTGTTCATATGTGGAATTATTTTTTGCTCTAACATATTGATTTCTTCATTCGCTTCATCTAATAGTTTTTTTCTCTCACTTATAATTAGATTCATGAGTTTTTTGGTGCATTCCTCTAAAATGTGATTCCATTTTGTTATGAACATTAAATTATCTTGTCCAAATGTGGGATTTTTTAATATTCTCAAACCCCTCGGTGTGATTTGTTCCTTTAAATACTTTTCTAATGTAACTATTTCAAGATGGTATTTAATCTCCTTGGACATGAGTTTTTATATTAAGAAACTACTATCCCGACATTATGGTTAGAACTATGCAAATATGCTACAGGGAAAAACAATGTTATAAGATTCAAATGTTTATTGTTGTTTGTTTTTTGTTTATTTCAATTTATTTTATGCACCGTTGAGCAGGTGAGACGAAAGTTTCTCCATCAGGAAAAGTTATACAGGAGAGCAGAGGATTTCATAACATTGCAAGTGGAGATATTAGTCAGCTACAGGTAGAGAAGGGGAGGGGAACTGACTCATGACTCCCAAGATAAGAATAATCTCACATAATGTAAGGGGGTTAAATACGGATAATAAAAGAAAAACAGCAAATACACAGTATCACAACCTAAATGCTAATATTATATTCTTGCAAGAAACCCATTTTACAAATAATCAAATACCCAAATATTGGAGTAGATATTTCACGCAACAATACCACTCCACGACTGACAATAAAAAGAGAGGAGTGTCAATACTTATACATGATGCACTAAACTTTATCAAAGAAGAAATGCTGACAGATAAAGAGGGCAGGTATCTTATAGTGAGAGGACGTATGCTAGACACCTCGCTTACACTTTGCAATATATACGCACCCAATGAACAACAGCACAACGTTTTTCACCACTTGTCACACCTACTGACACAATGGTCACAATCAAAAATCATATTAGCCGGAGACTTTAATATTAATCTGAAAACACACAAAGTAGATACGCCCCACAAACTCACTAATAAGCAAACCAGACATAACTCCATCTCTAAAAATATTAAGAATATCTTAGAATCTCATAATGTGATAGATACCTGGGTAACATTATATGGGCAGACGAATGACCATACTTACTACTCCCCAGCACACAAAATTTATACCAAATTATATTATATATTTATTAGTCAGATTCTACTCCCCAGTTTACACAGCTCCACAATTCATGCATGTGTCTGGTCAGACCATTCTATTATCCAGATACAATTAGAGGAACTGGTCAATGTGGACAGACAAAGGTCATGGACTTATGATCCAAATTTATTGAAAAAACCTGAATTATATGACAAAATTATGCATAACTTGACAGAATACTGGAAGATAAACACAACCCCAGAAACCACCCCAACAATCACGTGGGCTGCTCACAAACCATTCATAAGAGGTTTATTGATAAAGGAAAAAGCTCTATACACAAAAAAAGTTAAGGCTCACATAGAGATACTCCAACAGGAAATAGAAACGCTTGAAATCCAACATAGAAGCACACCAACCTCAGATATTTTCAATAAACTTACACATAAGCGACAAACACTAGCTAAGATTTTAAATGAGAACTCCCTCAGAGCTATGCATAAGTTGAAGGCACATTACTTTATATATGCTAATAAGCCAGATAGATTTCTAGCTCACAAACTAAGAGAAAGGACGAAAAATCTAACTATACAACAACTACAAAAAGAAGACGGGACGCTAATATATCACCCTCAAGACATAACGGACTGCTTTGCACAATATTATGAATCTCTTTATGACGGGAAAAAGTTCAACATACTACTCAGACAAAAACACTTAGACACCATTTTCTGCAAAAGGCTAAACTCCCGAAACTTAATGCTACAGACATGGAAGCCTTAAACACAGAAATAACAATAAACAAAATCGCCCTAGCAATAAAAGATCTTAAAATAGGCAAGGCGGCAGGTCCTGACGGGTTCTCAGGTGAATATTATAAAGTATTTAAAAAATGTCTGGTCCCCCACTTGCACAAATTCTGCAATGACATCATGCAGGGTACCCGTATCCCACAGGACATATTGCAGGCCAAAATAGTGGTTATACCCAAACCAGGAAGGAATCCCAAAAAATACCAAAACTATAGGCCGATCTCATTGATTAACCAAGATTTAAAAATTTTTACAAAAATTTTAGCAAATAGACTCAAATTATATCTACCCTCATTGATACATCCCGACCAGGTAGGATTCATAAAAGAAAGGGAAGCCCCAGATTATGTGAGACGAACGGTGTCTCTGGTGGAGTACTTGGTGGGGACAAAAACGCCTTCTCTGCTCCTATCTCTGGACGCAGAGAAGGCGTTTGATGGGGTCGACTGGGAATATATGTTTGAGACACTAACATTCATGGGTTTCAAAGGACAATTCATGACGGCTATTAAAAACCTGTATTCAGACCCAACAGCAACTATCAGAGCAATGGGCCATCAGTCTAGGCCAATTAAAATATTAAATGGGACACGTCAGGGCTGCCCCCTATCTCCTCTATTATTTGCACTAAGCATAGAACCTTTAGCGGCCTACATCAGGGGAGCAAAAGACATTACCGGAGTAAAAATTAACAAAGAAGAATATAAACTCACCTTATTTGCGGATGACATTTTGCTTACATTGACGAAACCTTTAAGATCACTCCCTCATCTATATCAAGTCATTGATGAATTTTCAAAAATCTTAGGCTTCAAAATAAATTCAGATA
This sequence comes from Bombina bombina, assembly GCF_027579735.1. Taxonomy (NCBI): domain Eukaryota; kingdom Metazoa; phylum Chordata; class Amphibia; order Anura; family Bombinatoridae; genus Bombina; species Bombina bombina. Next base: position 403,299,282 of record NC_069503.1, on the reverse strand, counting down.
AGTGTGAGGCTATACCACTGACACTACCACTACATACTGGTAAGTTGATAGAAGCGAATTTTGACTTTAAGTGGGCTAAAAAATATATCAAATACTTGGGAGTTAACATAACAAACACACTAGAGGGACTCTATAAGGCAAACTATACTGAGATCTTTAAGACCGTAAGAAGGGATTTGGGTAGATGGAGGAGGGGGTGTTTCTCCTGGTATGGCAGATTATCGATTATAAAGATGAATATTCTACCGAGAATATTATATCTCTTCAGAGCATTACCAATCAAAGTACCGCAAAGAGAGCTAGCAGATCTCCAGATGGACCTAATTAGGTTCCTACGAGGACCCAAAACAGCTAGAATTGCCTCCCAACTATTAAAACAACACATACAGCTAGGGGGAGTGGGGGTGCCCAATTTGTTAGACTATTATCAGGCAGCTAGGTTGTCACAAATTACGCTGATAAGCAAAAACTGTCGAGAAATAACTTGGACTAGACTAGAGGCAGACTTAGCTGGGGTGAATGATCCAGCCACGATTGTTTGGAACACCTCAAACACTACAAACAAAACACTATACAAACTCAAGGTGACAGAGGAGTCCAAACATATGTGGAAATACCTCACATCTTCTCTAGGCCTCATACCCAAGGGTACTAAGATAATACCACTGGGTGCTATACTTCCTGCAGAATTTCAAACACTAATATGTAAGTGGGAAAATAAGGGCCTCTACAGAGTTGCAGACTTTTTAGATAAAGGTAAAATGCTCACATACACCCAACTGAAAGATAAACTTCAGCCGGACACCTTACATTGGTTCCTATATCTTCAGATATCCACCACAATATACAAATACAGACAAAACAAACCATTAAACCCATACACTACAACAGAACGCATTATTGCAACTCCAGGTAGAAATAAAAAACTAATATCACAACTGTACTTGGCAATACAAGATGCAAAAAAAGGCTCCAAATTGCTGCTTCATGAGAATTGGGAAAGAGACTTAGGTGAAACATATGATGATGACAGATGGACACAAATACTTTCTAGGATTAGCAAGGGGCTGATATGCGCAGACCTTATTGAAAATTCTATTAAAACATCTTACAGGTGGTATCTTACACCCATAAGAACTGCACATTATACATTGCAGAAAAGTAGACTCTGTTACAGAGGCTGTGCAGAAATTGGAAATTATATGCATATGTGGTGGGAATGTGGGGAGATTAAACAAATTTGGAACAAACTTTCTAAATTGATAAGTATCCTATTAGATAAATCTATGATGCTAACGGCGGCGCAGGCCCTCTTGCATGTTTCAGATGAATCTTTAAACTTAGCTACCAATATATTCATAAATATACTTTGTACAACCACGAGGATATTTATAGCCAAACACTGGAGAACAGGTTCACCAACGTGGTCAGAAGTGATTAACAGGTTAGATAATATATATGCTATGTCAGAATCTGCCTCTTGGTTGCAGGATACAACAACACATTTCCAAAAGATTTGGGTCCACTGGATCATGAACAGAGATAGAAGTGAGATAAGGGAAATTTAAGTCTTTCAAGAGTTATAACACGATAGGGGATCTCTCCTAAACTTATTGCCACTAAGTCTTTTATGGGGAACTTATATACATCTTAGATACAATTTGATGGTTCTCTCTCTGCTCGACGGGAAAGGTTATACAGTTATGAGTTTATTGTTTTACAGTTTCAAAAGTTTATGTTTAATGTTTATAATTATTAAAATAAAAGGAAAACACATTAGAAAAGGGAGGGGAAGGAAGACTATAGATAAATTCGTTCCTACTTAAGGAAAATAAACAGGACCTCATATATTTCCTATGCCTGAAGGCAACTTCAGTAGGTGGGAGCTTTTCCTAGGACTCCTTGGACTTTCAGAGATTTCAGTAATGATGGAGATACATTGGGAAAGCCGGATGGATATACTAATTGCTGAGAGAAGTTGTTTCATCCTCCAACTCTTTTTCATGTTGTTTGAGACAGATATATGGAATTATAAAACTTTATCGAACATGATAAGAGGTCGTGAGACTGTAACAATGAATATAAATATGTTTATCTGAACTAGGGGCATGATGTATTAGATATGTCTCTTGTCTTCCTTTTTGACAATAAAGATTATTTCAACTAAAGGGATATGAAACCCAAATGTTTTATTTCATGATTCAGATAGAGCATGCAATTTTAAGCAACTTTCTAATTTAGTCCTAATATTAGTTTTTCTTAGTTCTCTTGGTATCTTATTTTGAAAAAAAGCAGGAATGTAAGCTTAGGAGCCGGACCATTTTTGGTTCAGACCTGGGTAGCACTTGCTGGTTGGTGGCTACATATATATATATATATATATATATATATATATATATATACACATATAAACAATCTCTGCAATGTGCAGTCTCACCATCAACAAAAGTATAGTTACCAGGGTGCCAAAATGCAGCATATATCCATAATGTATACATAAGGGATCTGAGGAAGGGGAGAGTTTCCCTGAAATGTCATTGATTAATAAAGAACAATATTTTTTTGAGTCACATAAATCCAGAGAGTTACGTCTACATTATCATATATATATATACATATTATAATATATATTTAGTTTTTTTTACAGATAAACTATATGTGTATATTTACAGTTTACAGTTTTCATCATTTTATGCAACACAAAGAAGAAAGAAAAAGATTTCAAACTTGAGAAACATATTTCTATTTAATACACAGTTACCATGTTCCACACTAGCTCTAAGGTCCTAGAACATTTTTGTTTTGTTCTACACTGTGCATTATCAACAATTTGTTTTAATTGCTACCATATAAAGTTATGATCTTGTAATTTTTGCTGAACCAAAAAAGGATGATGTCACTGATTGAAGTTACTAGGATGAACAGATGTGATATGTTACAGGATAATAGAGAAGGAAGTACACAGACTGGATTTTATATTTCTAAACCTACAGTGGGGAAAGAAAGTATTTATTGAAACAATGTAACGTGAAGCACAGCACTCACAGCACAGCACGGAACAGGCTTACCATGCCCAATATCAATATAGAAAAATACAAATGTTCCAGCTGGTGCAAAAGACCTTTTTATTGTGCAATATGGGATACAAAAAGCATTGTTTCAGGCCAACAATCAGCCCTTTCTCAAGCTTGAGAAAGGGCTGATTGTTGGCCTGAAACGTTGCTTTTTGTATCCCATATTGCACAATAAAAAGGTCTTTTGCACCAGCTGGAACATTTGAAAAAAAGTATTTAGTCAGCCACCAATTGTGCAAGTTCTCCCACTTAAGAAGATTAGAGAGGCCTTTAATTTTCATCATAGGTATACCTCAACTATGAGAGACAAAATGTGGAAACAAATCCAGACAATCACATTGTCTGATTTGGAAAGAATTTATTTGCAAATTATGGTGGAAAATAAGTATTTGGTCACCTACAAACAAGCAAGATTTCTGGCTCTCACTGACCTGTATCTTCTTCTTTAAGAGGCTCCTCTGGCCTCCACTCATTACCTGTATTAATGGCACCTGTTTGAACTTGTTATCAGTATAAAAGACACCTGTCCACAACCTCAAACAGTCACACTCCAAACTCCACTATGGTGAAGACCAAAGAACTGTCGAAGGACACCAGAAACAAAATGGTAGACTTCACCAGGCTGGGAAGACTGAATCTGCAATAGGCAAGCAGCTTGGTGTGAAGAAATCAACTGTTGGAGTAATAATTAGAAAATGGAAGACATACAAAACCCCAATAATCTCCCTCGATCTTGGGCTCCACACAAGATCTCACCCCGTGGGGTCAAAATGATCACAAGAACGGTGAGCAAACATCCCAGAACCACATGGGGGGACCTAGTGAATGACCTGCAGAGAGCTGGGACCAACGTAACAAAGGCTACCATCAGTAATACACTATGCTGCCAGGGACTCAGATCCTGCAGTGCCAGACGTTTTCCCCTGCTTAAGCCAGTACATGTCCGGGCCCGTTTGAAGTATGCTAGAGAACATTTGGATGATCCAGAAGTGGATTATGAGAATGTCATCTGGTCAGATGAAACCAAAGTAGAACTGTTTGGTAGAAACACAACTTGTCGTGTTTGGAGGACAGAGAACACCATACCCACTGTGAAGCATGGGGGTGGCAACATCATGCTTTGGGGCTGTTTCTCTGCAAAGGGAACAGGATGACTGATCCGTGTATATGAAAGAATGAATGGGGCCATGTATCGTGAGATTTTGAGTGCAAACCTCCTTCCATCAGCAAGGGCATTGAAGATGAAATGTGGCTGGGTCTTTCAGCATGACATTGATCCCAAACACACAACCCGGGCAACGAAGGAGTGGCTTCGTAAGAAGCATTTCAAGGTCCTGGAGTGGCCTAGCCAGTCTCCAGATCTCAACCCCATAGAAAACCTTTGGAGGGAGTTGAAAGTCTGTGTTGCCCAGCGACAGCCCCAAAACATCACCGCTCTAGAGGAGATCTGCATGCAGGAATGGGTCAACATACCAGCAACAATGTGTGAAAACCTTGTGAAGACTTACAGAAAACGTTTGACCTCTGTCATTGCCAACAAAGGATATATAACAAAGTATTGAGATGAACTTTTGATATTGACCAAATACTTATTTTCCACCATAATTTGCAAATAAATTCTTTCCAATTCAGACAATGTGATTGTCTGGATTTGTTTCCACATTTTGTCTCTCATAGTTGAGGTATACCTATGATGAAAATTACAGGCCTCTCTCATCTTCTTAAGTGGGAGAACTTGCACAATTCTTGACTGACTAAATACTTTTTTTCCCCACTGTATCTTTGTAACTTCATATAGTTCCCAGTTTAAGGAAACATGCAATATTGTTGAGAAAGACTTGCCCATCCTGACAGCCGAAGATAGCCTCAATGACTTTGTTTCCAAGGGCTGTAAATTTGTTGCAAAGAGTGGATGCACTTTGGGCAATGTTCTTTCTCCAAGTTTGCTGAAAACTGGTAACAAAATAACAGCAGTTGGCTTAACGTTAAGGGCCATTATACTGTAAATGGCATGCAGTTTTCAGTCGAAGGTAACACTAAGGATGTATGATTTATAAGACTGTACTAACTGCCGAACCTCACATGTTGTATACTTGGTAGAATGCTCTTTATGTGAGAAACAATATGTTGGTTGCTCTACAAGGGAAGTAAGAACAAGAATTAGGGAACACCTTAATAATATTGAGCAAGGCAATGACTGTTCTGATCTGGCAAGGCACTTTATTTTTAGCCATGATTAAAATATAACTGGTGTCAAATTGAACATGTGAGACCCTCCTTAAGAGGAGGGGATAGGGCCAGTCGACTATTGTTTATGGAAGCCTTCTGGATTTTTCAACTGAAAATGAGAAAACCACAGGGCTTCAATATAGAAGGTGACATTATAAAGTTTTGGCAAAGACAATTCTATTTGTATCACATTGTTATGATGAAGTTTAAAGTATTCCTTTATATTCCTTTATATTCTATTACTTTTGTCTACTTAAAGGATATTAGAGTACTTTTTAGTTTTCCTATTCTATTGAACAATTTTAAAAAGCCTAATGAAGGTTCTCTCCTATAATATTTGTTAATTTTCCAAGTAATAATGTGAGTACAAATATATTGATACTTTATTATCTTCTCTTCCAAACCAGTGTAAGAGAAGGCTTATATATACCTTCCTTTTATTAACTATGGCCTAGATTTGGAGTTTGGCGTTAGCCGTGAAAACCAGCGTTAGAGGCTCCTAACGCTGGTTTTAGGCTAACTCTGGTATTTGGAGTCACTCAAAAAAGGGTCTAACGCTCACTTTTCAGCCCCGACTTTTCCATACCGCAGATCCCCTTACGTAAATTGCGTATCCTATCTTTTCAATGGGATTTTTCAAACTCCGGTATTTAGAGTCGTGGCTGAAGTGAGCGTTAGAACTCTAACGACAAAACTCCAGCCGCAGGAAAAAAGTCAGTAGTTAAGAGCTTTCTGGGCTAACGCCGGTTCATAAAGCTCTTAACTACTGTACTCTAAAGTACACTAACACCCATAAACTACCTATGTACCCCTAAACCGAAGTCCCCCCACATCGCCGACACTCGATAAAAAATTTTTAACCCCTAATCTGCCGACCGCCAACTACGTTATCCTTATGTACCCCTAATCTGCTGCCCCTAACACCGCCGACCCCTATATTATATTTAGTAACCCCTAACCTGCCCCCCACAACGTCGCCGCCAGCTACCTACACTTATTAACCCCTAATCTGCCGACCGCAAAGCGCTGCCACCTACGTTATCCTTATGTACCCCTAATCTGCTGCTCCTAACACCGCCGACCCCTATATTATATTTATTAACCCCTAATCTGCCCCCCACAACGTCGCCTCCACCTGCCTACACTTATTAACCCCTAATCTGCCGAGCGGACCTGAGCGCTACTATAATAAAGTTATTAACCCCTAATCCGCCTCACTAACCCTATAATAAATAGTATTAACCCCTAATCTGCCCTCCCTAACATCGCCGACACCTAACTTCAATTATTAACCCCTAATCTGCCGACCGGAGCTCACCGCTATTCTAATAAATGTATTAACCCCTAAAGCTAAGTCTAACCCTAACACTAACACCCCCCTAAGTTAAAAATAATTTACATCTAACGAAATTAATTAACTCTTATTAAATAAATTATTCCTATTTAAAGCTAAATACTTACATGTAAAATAAATCCTAATATAGCTACAATATAAATTATAATTACATTGTAGCTATTTTAGGATTAATATTCATTTTACAGGCAACTTTGTAATTATTTTAACCAGGTACAATAGCTATTAAATAGTTAAGAACTATTTAATAGTTACCTAGTTAAAATAATTACAAAATTACCTGTCAAATAAATCCTAACCTAAGTTACAATTAAACCTAACACTATACTATCATTAAATTAATTAAATAAAATACCTACAATTACCTACAATTAAACCTAACACTACACTATCAATAAATTAATTAAATACAATACCTACAATTACCTACAATTAAACCTAACACTACACTATCAATACATTAATTAAATACAAAACCTAAAAATAACTACAATGAAATAAACTAACTAAAGTACAAAAAATAAAAAAGAACTAAGTTACAAAAAATAAAAAAATATCTACAAACATAAGAAAAATATTACAACAATTTTAAACTAATTACACCTACTCTAAGCCCCCTAATAAAACAACAAAGCCCCCAAAATAAAAAATGCCCTACCCTATTGTAAATTACTAAAGTTAAAAGCTCTTTTACCTTACCAGCCCTGAACAGGGCCCTTTGCGGGGCATGCCCCAAGAAGTTCAGCTCTTTTGCCTGTAAAAAAAACATACAATACCCCCCCCAACATTACAACCCACCACCCACATAGCCCTAATCTAACCAAAACCCCCCTTAAATAAACCTAAAACTAAGCCCCTGAAGATCTTCCTACCTTGTCTTCACCATACCAGGTTCACCGATCGGTCCTGAAGAGCTCCTCCGATGTCCTGATCCAAGCCCAAGTGGGGGGCTGAAGATGTCCATGATCCGGTAGAAGTCTTCATCCAAGCGGGGCAGAAGAGGTCTTCCATCCGATTGAAGTCTTCATCCAAGCGGGGCAGAAGAGGTCTTCTATCCGATTGAAGTCTTCATCCAGGCGGCATCTTCTTTCGACATCCATCTGGAACGGAGCGGCAGCATCCTGAAGACCTCCGACGCGGAACATCCATCCTGGCCGACGACTGAACGACGAATGACAGTTCCTTTAAATGACATCATCCAAGATGGCGTCCCTCGAATTCCGATTTGCTGATAGGATTCTATCAGCCAATCGGAATTAAGGTAGGAATATTCTGATTGGCTGATGGAATCAGCCAATCAGATTTAGCTTGCATTCTATTGGCTGATCGGAACAGCCAATAGAATGCGAGCTCAATCTGATTGGCTGATTGGATCAGCCAATCGGATTGAACTTGATTCTGATTGGCTGATTCCATCAGCCAATCAGAATATTCCTACCTTAAGTCCGATTGGCTGATAGAATCCTATCAGCCAATCGGAATTCGAGGGACGCCATCTTGGATGACGTCATTTAAAGGAACCGTCATTCGTCGTTCAGTCGTCGGCCAGGATGGATGTTCCGCGTCGGAGGTCTTCAGGATGCTGCCGCTCCATTCCAGATGGATGTCGATAGAAGATGCCACCTGGATGAAGACTTCAATCGGATGGAAGACCTCTTCTGCCCCGATTGGATGAAGACTTCAATCGGATGGAAGACCTCTTCTGCCCCGCTTGGATGAAGACTTCTACCGGATCATGGACATCTTCAGCCCCCTTGGATCAGGACATCGGAGGAGCTCTTCAGGACCGATCGGTGAACCTGGTATGGTGAAGACAAGGTAGGAAGATCTTCAGGGGCTTACTGTTAGGTTTATTTAAGGGGGGTTTGGGTTAGATTAGGGGTATGTGGGTGGTGGGTTGTAATGTTGGGGGGGTATTGTATGTTTTTTTTACAGGCAAAAGAGCTGAACTTCTTGGGGCATGCCCCGCAAAGGGCCCTGTTCAGGGCTGGTAAGGTAAAAGAGCTTTTAACTTTAGCAATTTAGAATAGGGTAGGGCATTTTTTATTTTGGGGGGCTTTGTTGTTTTATTAGGGGGTTTAGAGTAGGTGTAATTAGTTTAAAATGGTTGTAATATTTTTCTTATGTTTGTAGATATTTTTTTATTTTTTGTAACAGTTATTTTTTATTTTTTGTACTTTAGTTAGTTTATTTCATTGTAGTTATTTGTAGATATTGTATTTAATTAATGTATAGATAGTGTAGTGTTAGGTTTAATTGTAGGTAATTGTAGGTATTTTATTTAATTAATTTAATGATAGTATAGTGTTAGGTTTAATTGTAACTTAGGTTAGGATTTATTTGACAGGTAATTTTGTAATTATTTTAATTAGGTAACTATTAAATAGTTCTTAACTATTTAATAGCTATTGTACCTGGTTAAAATAATTACAAAGTTGCCTGTAAAATAAATATTAATCCTAAAATAGCTACAATGTAATTATAATTTATATTGTAGCTATATTAGGGTTTATTTTACAGGTAAGTATTAAGCTTTAAATAGGAATAATTTATTTAATAAGAGTTAATTAATTTCGTTAGATTAAAATTATATTTAATTTAGGGGGGTGTTAGTGTTAGGGTTAGACTTAGCTTTAGGGGTTAATACATTTATTAGAATAGCGGTGAGCTCCGGTCGGCAGATTCGGGGTTAATAATTGAAGTTAGGTGTCGGCGATGTTAGGGAGGGCAGATTAGGGGTTAATACTATTTATTATAGGGTTAGTGAGGCGGATTGGGGGTTAATAACTTTATTATAGTAGCGCTAAGGTCCGCTCGGCAGATTAGGGGTTAATAAGTGTAGGCAGGTGGAGGCGACGTTGTGGGGGGCAGATTAGGGGTTAATAAATATAATATAGGGGTCGGCGATGTTAGGGCAGCAGATTAGGGGTACATAGGGATAATGTAAGTAGCGACGGTGTCCGGAGCGGTAGATTAGGGGTTAATAATAATATGCAGGGGTCAGCGATAGCGGGGGCGGCAGAATAGGGGTTAATAAGTGTAAGCTTAGGGGTGTTTAGACTCGGGGTACATGTTAGAGTGTTAGGTGCAGACGTAGGAAGTGTTTACGCATAGCAAACAATGGGGCTGCGTTAGGAGCTGAACACGGCTTTTTTGCAGGTGTTAGGTTTTTTTTCAGCTCAAACAGCCCCATTGTTTCCTATGGGGAAATCGTGCACGAGCACGTTTTTTAGGCTGGCCGATTGCGTAAGCAACTCTGGTATCGAGAGTTGAAGCTGCGTTAAATATGCTCTACGCTCCTTTTTTGGAGCCTTACGCAGCCTTTATGTGGACTCTCAATACCAGAGTTATTTTTATGGTATGGCTAGAAAAAAGCCGGCGTTAGCTACGCGGGTCCCCACCGACAAAACTCTAAATCTATCCGTATATTCTTACTTATGTATTGTGCTCACTTGATTATTTAATGCACTAATATAAGGTTAGTATTCTGTACAACTGTATTTGTAATGAGTGAATTAAATATGACAATATGTATATATTATATATACAGTTTGATTAATAACTCAGGATGTCCATGTTAGAATGTTTAGTGTCAGATAATTGTAACTTTAAGTTGCTCAGCTTGTGCTAATTAGTGCACACATCAGGGGCTATTTAAGTCTATGATTAAGGCTGTGATTGCCAAAACGCGTTAGACGTTTACACGCTGAGACCATACTATTTTTCTTGATTTCAATGCTTGTCTCCAAATAAATCAACTTCTTACCACAAGAGCCTTGAGGATTGCCGGTGTCTTTGTTTCTTCAGTTTATACATAAGTATGCCTGCTCCTTCTTTAAAGTGGTGCAGTAATGCATCTGGTGTTTCCAGGTATTTGAGTGAAATAGGCGTATTTTATACTAGAATGTGAGGTTAAAGTTTTATTTTCAGCACTTATTATCCTGAAGACAAAATTTGTTCTACTGAAGATAATAAAGATTTATATGCTTACTATTTTAAAGATGTAATTTTGACATAATACATGTCTTGGTTTTGTTTTATTTTGATGTATGAGTTTAATCATGTTTGGGCCTGAAACTGACTGAACTTTACAAGATGCTTTTGATAAGGCAAATAAACAAGACAAATTCTTTATATGAGTTTCACCTTTATTATTTGCTAGTTTTATAAATGACCAAATAAGAATGACTAGCAATGGTGGAACTGTTGCTTTTCATCTCATCTCAGGGAATTAGAGTGCTGATATTTCAATTATAGAGCTTTCTTCTACTGAATAAACATTGCCAAGTTTTAATTTCCAAATGAATTTTGATCTGTATGCTCTAGAGTAATCTTTTGTTGATGACAAAGAGATAAACTACCAAATTGGAAGAAGGCAGACGAAAATAGAGCACTTTTAGAATGCTGTCTCAAGTATGCATTCAAGAGATAGATAAATAGAAATCAACCGTGAAGAAAGCTCAGGTCCCACACTGGCTGAAGATGCCACCGGAAATCCAGGGGAAGGAAAAAGATGTGAAGCTCAAGCGGTGCACGCTGAAACTGCGGCCAGTTCCGCGGCTGGAAAAAGTAACAAATAAGGAAAGAAAATCAGCTGCACTTGCGGAGTAAAAAGTAAAAAATATAAACTTTATTAGCATACCTTAAAAACAAGGTACATAGAGGCTAGCACAATGAACATCCTAACATGTTTCGTGCCTATACTCGGCACTTACTCATAGGACCATGGTTCATGGAACTGTCCCTTCCTTTTAAAGGGACAGTGACCAATAGCGATCTTAGTACAATTTAAAAAGGAAAAAACAATTGTAAACGATAGGTAGTGGCAAAAAACTAGGATCAGGTGCAAATATAATAAACAGAACAAATAATACAGCAAAATCAATATAAAATGTTCAATACAAAAAACAAATATGATAGTGTATTATTCTATTGAGACTCTAGCAAAAATTGTTCTGATGTTAAGACCCATTCTAAACCTAAACCTAATTTGAACTGAAGTAAACTCATATTGCTTCCCCTAAATGTAATGATATTCTTCAAAGATATCCAATATGAAATTCAATACGGTCTAATGTTAAGCTATGAAAAATAATAGTTCTTTTAAATCCCTAATTTAAATAGGAAAAAGACCCAATGTTTAACATATATGCAAAGGAATACAATAATGGCATAAAGAGAGATATATTATAATATGGGTGGGGACCTTAGTCTAAGCAATTCAATAAAAATAAAAATTAAGATTAAACTATTAAGACATATTCTTATAATGAATTAAGCAATGCAGCATTACACTGTATATTGAATGCAGCTACCTACCCACTCTCCATATAAAAAACAAATATTGTACCAATGTGTCATTTTATACAGTATATGAATATGCACAGTAAAATACAAACGGCAATGACTACTGGACTCAAATGCATATTAAAACGTATGTTAAAAGAAGCTACATACTACTCAAAATAATAAGACATATCCCATTCCCTATTTAGGCTTAAAGGGGTGATGGTCTTCAATTTATGTATCCAATACAGCTCACGCTTCTGCAATAGCTTATGTTTATTGCCACCTCTAATGGGAGAATGAACTCTATCTATAACTTTAACTGTTATGTATGCCTTATGGGTGAAATGTATGAGGTTAAAATGTCTCGCTATCGCCGAATCCTTGTTGTAGTTCTTGGTGTCGTTAATATGTTCCCTGACTCTAGATCTAAGTTCCCTTGTCGTTTGTCCGACATATTGAAGGGAACAGATAGTACATTCTAAGAGGTAAACAATGAATTCGGTTCTACAATTTGCATAAAAATTAACCATAAATTTCTCCTGTGTGACGGTACTTGAAAAATTATTATTCTGACTAATCACTCCACAGGTAATACAAGTTCTTGCTCCACATCTAAATGTGCCCTTTTTCTGTAGCCAATCCTTTGGCTTGGCACTTTTGCTGTTAATCATGCTGTGAGCTAGTCTTGTGGCCAATGTAGGCGTCTTTTTTGAAACGAACCTACATGATCGATAAACGTCACCCAAGAGTTCATCTTCATTCAAGATGTGAAGATTTCTCTTAAGGATATTGCAAATATCATGATACTGTCTGGAATATTCTGTGGAGAATACCACAGTATCTTTATCAAACTCTCTCTTTTTTCTTTTATTGTAGAGGACGTCAGATTGTTTTTTTAGATCTTACACTATCAAATGATTTCTGAAGTTCCTTATCTGAATATCCTCTCAATTTGAGTCTTTTCGTAAGTTCTGCTGATTGGGTGTAAAAATTGTGGTCAGAATTAGTATTCCTCCTCAAACGGATATATTGCGCTCTGGGAATTGAGCGAATAAGGTGCGGTGGATGGCAGGATTTAGCATGTAAAATGGTATTACCAGCTGTAGGTTTACGGAAAGTGTCAGTAAGTATAATACCTGTGTCTACACTGCCTGTAAGGGTAAGATCCAAAAAACAAGCTGTATGAGTATGCATCTCACCGGTGAATTTCAAATTCAATTAGTTGGTGTTAAGATATTCCATAAATGAGTTGATATCAAAGGGGTCCTGTACAATAAAAATAAAATCATCTATAAAACTCATATACTTTATGGTTAAATCAGCAAAAGGATTTGATATGGTATATAAGTACATATCCTCCCACCAAGCTACAACTAAATTGGCAAATGAGGGGGCAAACTTTGCCCCCATCACCGTACCACAAACTTGCAAAAAATATTCACTGTCAAACATAAAAAAATTATGTTTGAGTAGGAACTCCACAATTTCACAAAAATAAATGATAAATTCAAGTGAGTATTGAGTGGCAGAGCTTAGGAAATATTGTAAAGCTCTGATTCCTAATGCATGTGGTATGCTTGAGTATAATGAAGTGGCATCTACTACCACCCATCTGTAATCCTCACACCACTTTGTCGCCTAGATTTAGAGTTCTGCGTTAGCCGTCAAAACCAGCGTTAAGGGGTCCTAACGCTGGTATTTAGAGTCAGTCAGGAAATGGTCTAACACTCACTTTCCAGCCGCGACTTTTCCATACCGCAGATCCCCTTACGTCAATTGCGTATTCTATCTTTTCAATGGGATCTTTCTAACGCTGGTATTTAGAGTCTTGGCTGAAGTGAGCGTTAGAACTCTAACGACAAGACTCCAGCCGCAGAAAAAAGTCAGGAGTTAAGAGCTTTATGGGCTAATGCCGGTTCATAAAGCTCTTAACTACTGTGCTCTTAAGTACACTAACACCCATAAACTACCTATGTACCCCTAATCCGAGGTCCCCACATCGCCGCCACTCTAATATAAATTTTTAACCCCTAATCTGCGGACTGCACACCGCCGCAACCTACATTATCCCTATGCGCCCCTAACATCGCAGACACCTACATAATATTTATTAACCCCTAATCTGCCCCCCCCAACGTCGCCGCTACCTTACCTACACTTATTAACGCCTAATCTGCCTACCGGACCTCGCCGCTACTCTAATAAATGTATTAACCCCTAAAGTTACGTCTAACCCTAACATTAACACCCCCCTAAGTTAAATATAATATATATAATTAAGGTAGGAAAAATCTGATTGGCTGATTGAATCAGCCAATCAGATTCAAGTTCAATCCGATTGACTGATTGGATCAGCCAATCAGATTGAGCTCACATTCTATTGGCTGATTGGAACAGCCAATAGAATGCGAGCTCAATCTGATTGGCTGATTGGATCAGCCAATCGGATTGAACTTGAATCTGATTGGCTGATTCAATCAGCCAATCAGATTTTTCCTACCTTAATTCCGATTGGCTGATAGAATCCTATCAGCCAATCGGAATTCGAGGGACACCATCTTGGATGACGTCACTTAAAGGAACCCTTATTCATCGGGAGTCGCCGGAAGAAGAGGATGGATCCGCGTCAGCGGCTTCAAGATGGTCCCGCTCCACGCCGGATGGATGAAGATAGAAGACGCCGCCTGGATGAACATGTCTACCGGTCCAGATGTCCTCTTCTTGCTGGATAGGATGAAGACTTTGGACCCTCTTCTGGACCTCTTCTTGCCGGATAGGATGAAGACTTTGGACCCTCTTCTGGACCTCTTCCTGCCGGATAGGATGAAGACTTCGGACCCTCTTCTGGATGGATCGGTGATACCCGGCGTGGTGAAGATAAGGTAGGAAGATCTTCAGGGGCTTAGTGTTAGGTTTTTTAAAGGGACATTATACACTCATTTTTTCTTTGCATAAATGTTTTGTAGATCATCTATTTATATAGCCCATAAAGTTTTTTTTTTATATTAATGTATAGTTTTGCTTATTTTTAAATAACATTGCTCTGATTTTCAGACTCCTAACCAAGCCCCAAAGTTTTATGTGAATACGCTCGACTACCTACTCCAGCTTGCTCCTGTTTGTGTAAAGGGTCTTTTCATATGCAAAAGAAGGGGGAGGGGGGGAGTGTCTTATTTGTCACTTGCAGTGGGCTTTCCAGCTACCTTTTCAACAGAGCCAAACTGACAGCTTCTAAGTAAGTTTTTAAACAGTTTTATACTGGATTTTTATATCAGTATCTGTGCATATTATTCTTTATAGTAGTGTCTATTAAATGCAGTTATATGAAAATGAGTGTATACTGTCCCTTTAAGGGGTGTTTGGGTTAGATTAGGGGTATGTGGGTGGTGGGTTGTAATGTTGGGGGGGTATTGTATGTTTTTTTTTAAATGCAAAAGAGCTGTTTTCTTTGGGGCATGCCCGCAAAAGGCCCTTTTAAGGGCTGGTAAGGTAAAAGAGCTGTTAACTTTTTATTTTAGAATAGGGTAGGGCATTTTTTTATTTTGGGGGGCTTTGTTATTTTTTGGGGGGGCTTAGAGTAGGTGTAATTAGTTTAAAATTCTCGCAATCTTTTTTATTTTTTGTAATTTAGTGGGGGGGGTTTTGTAATTTAGTTTAGTTGATTTAATTGTAGATAATTGTAGATAGTTTAGTTAATTAATTTATTGATAGTGTAGTGTTAGGTTTAATTTTAACTTAGGTTAGGATTTATTTTACAGGTAATTTTGTAATTATTTTAACTAGGTAGCTATTAAATAGTAAATAACTATTTAATAGCTATTGTACCTAGTTAAAATAAATACAAAGTTGCCTGTAAAATAAATATAAATCCTAAAATAGCTACAATATAATTATTATTTATATTGTACCTATATTAGGGTTTTTTTTACAGGTAAGTATTTAGCTTTAAATAGGATTAATTTATTTAATAAGATTTATTTTATTTCGTTAGATTTAAATTAAATTTAATTTAGGGGGGTGTTAGTGTTAGGGTTAGACTTAGCTTTAGGGGTTAATACATTTATTATAGTGGCGGCGAGGTCCAGTCGGCAGATTAGGGGTTAATAAGTGTAGGTAAGGTAGCGGCAACGTTGGGGGGGGGGACAGATTAGGGGTTAATAAATATTATGTAGGTGTCGGCGATGTTAGGGGCAGCAGATTAGGGCTACATAGCTATAATGTAGGTTGCGGTGGTGTACGCTGAACGCTGTTTTTTTGCAGGTGTTAGGTTTTTTTTCAGCTCAAACTGCCCCATTGTTTCCTATGGGGATATCATGCATGAGCACGTTTTTTAAGCTGACCGCGTCCGTAAGCAACGCTGGTATTTAGAATTGCAGTGGCGGTATGCTCTACGCTCCCTTTTTGGAGCCTAACGCAGCCCTTCAGAGAACTCTAAATACCAGCGTTGTTTAAAAGGTGCGGGGGGAAAAAAAACACGCGTAGCTAACGCACCCCTTCTAATGCAAAACTCTAAATCTAGGTGTGTGTTTTTTAGGTAGTCTATAAGGTGACTTCAGTCCCTCAGATAGCTTTTAACATTCTTGACAAGGGGTTGCAAAACCGAGTCGACCCATTTGGACAGTGGCTCAAACATAGATCCTATGCCCGAAATAATGGGTCTGCCCGGAGGAGAGTTAACACCTTTTTGGGTTTCAGGTACGTGATGAAATATAGGTACCATAGGATGTAAGGGAGTCAGGGAATTGGCCTGTTCCTCTGAGAAAATACTTAAGGCGATGCCTTGTTCAATGATATGATGGAGCTTAGATTTGAAAATTTCTGTAGGATTTCTTTCTAATTTCCTATAGGTCTCCTTATCAGATAGCTTGCGCTTAGCTTCATTAATGTAGTAGTCCTTATCCAGGACTACCACATTGCCTCCTTTGTCCGAGGCTCTAATGACGATGTTGTCATTAGATTGAAGTCTTTGAAGTGCTGTTTTCTCTGCTTTAGTTAAATTGGAGTGTATAGTCTTCCCCTTAGTCACATTTTCTAACTTTAGCAATTCCTTTTGTACCTTCTTGTGAAAGAGGTTAATTGCATACCCCCTCGCATTGGTTAGGATAAAATTCAGATGGCTTCCTATTTGGTGATGGAATTTCACAGTCACTAGGACCGTACGAATCTTCATTATGTCTTAATTGATTCATTGTAATGAAATCACCAAATCCGAAGTCATCCTGTTTAATACTCTCATTACCAACAGTATACCCTTCATTGTTAACAATCTCATTTTCATCAGAATACCCCTCATTTTCGACATTTATATTGATATTACATATATCGGTATTGTCAATAGTATTACTTGGATCTTTTTCCTGAAGTTTGAAAAACCTTTTTAAAGTCATTTTCCTAACAAATTTGTTAACGTCAATAATTGTTTTAAAAGCCGAGAAGGTGTTAGTTGGTGCAAAGCCCAGTCCTTTACAAAGTAAAGACCTTTCTTCATCTGTTAATTCAACCTTAGATAAGTTTAAGACTGAGAGTCCTTCTGATTCAATATCAGTTTTCTTGCTTACTTTCTTGTTTCTTATGCCTGCCCTCCTGGTGCATTTCCTAAAGGGACCGCCAGTACTGCTTTGTCTTTGGGATGTGCTATCAAAGGTAAATCTTCATCTGTGTCACTATCACTTAGTACCTGCAATGACAAGAGGGGGCAGGAGGAGGAGGGAACAGAGAAAGAGGAGGAAGAAGAAGAAGAAGAGGAGACATTCGTGGCCACCGATGGAAGAGAGGCCCCACTGCTATCAGATGCATCAGAATCTTGGTCAGATGTGTCCAGGGAGGAAAAAGCCACCTTCCGTTTATGCTTATGTTTAAGAATTGGTTTCAGAGGTTTCTCTTTATCATCATCATCTGAAGGTTTGCTTCCCTTCTTGTTATAGGATGGTTTCCTCCTAGGTTTATTTTGGAACCTTGACCAGTTATAAACCTTGTTGTTCACATAGTCCTCCAAATCTCTATTAAACTTATTGCCTTTCCTCTCAGCCAGTGTTTCATCTGTTTTTTGAATTTTAGATTTGAGGTTATTCTTAAATTCTCCATATTTAGGATCTGATTTGTTAGCTTTCAAATCCATTTTGATTTATCAATTTTGATTTTTAATTTATCTCTTTTGTTAGTTTTACTCTTAATTATAATATTCATTAAAGTCAAGGAACATTCAGTTAATGCCTCATTCCATTCTGATTGGAGGCCCTGATCTTCCAAATCAAAAGAAGGGTACTTCTTTATTCTTAGACCCCTCGGTTTCTCTTGGCATTAATGGAATGGTTGACTGAGACCACATCCCACATTAGTCTGAGGTCTGTGAGCAGTGACTTTTCTAGTTGTACAAACTGTCCCTTAAGGTCACTATTGCCACCACTTGGATGGTCAGCAGTATTAAATATTTGGTTAAAGTAGCTCTGGCGATGCTGCACATTGAAAAATGACTTATGTAAGCCTGCTCCTTCCTTATCCATGTTATTGCCACTGTGAATCGTGAGTTAAAAACTATTGGACTGCTAGTACCTCGTACCCAAAAACACAGCAAAGAAAACCCCTTTTATTGTTTAAGGCTTCACACCTATTATACCCCGTATTAGATACTAGTTGCTTGTATCCCTCCTGTAATACCAGCTGTATATCGTTAAGCCTTGCTGGAGTTTCCCTTACACTGTGCACAAATGATAAGACCTCCGTAACAGTATGAATTGTATAATACAGAGCAAAGCATATTATCCGTTAGCTCTCAAATAGGAAATCATTGGCAATTCATCCGTAAGCAATTAACAATGCTGCTCGCAAAGTAATAAATGATAAGGCAAGGTAGGGTGTACAAATCACTTACTGAAAAGTTCCGTGGCTGTGGACCGAGCCCGAGCACCTGATCCTAGTTTTTTTGCCACTACCTATCGTATACAATTCGTTTTTCCTTTTTAAATTGTACTAAGATCGCTATTGGTCACTGTCCCTTTAAAAGGAAGGGACAGTTCCATGAACCATAGTCCTATGAGTAAGTACCGAGTATAGGCACAAAACATGTCAGGATGTTCATTGTGCTAGCCTCTGTGTACCTTGTTTTTAAGGTATACTAATAAAGTTTATATTTTTTACTTTTTACTCCGCAAGTGCAGCTGATTTTCTTTCCAAATAGATAAATAGAACTCATATTAGTTGCTAAAACTGGATGTTTTATGTTATTAAATGTTCATCAAGTATTAAAGGGACATTAAATTCAATTTTGTTCTTTCATGATTCAGATGGAGCATGCAATTTTAAATAACTTTCCAGTTTGTTTCTATTATTTAATTTGTTTTGTTCAATTTGTATCATTTGTTGAAATGTATACCTAGATTGGCTAAGAAGCTGCTGATTGGTGGCTGAACATATATGAATAATTTAATTGGCTTTCAGCTAGCTCCAAACAGTACATTACTGCTCCTTCAACAAATGATACCAAGAAAATAAAGCAAATTAGATAATAGAAGTACATCAGAAAGATTTTTAAATTGTATGATCTATCTGAATAATGAAAGAAACATTTTGGCGCTCATGTCCCTTTAAGTGTGCGTGATGAGTGCAATAAGCTGTGAAGAAAAGACAGGAGTGAGTAGTAATACAAGTGCAACATAACAATCTCTCTAAGAGTGTCTAATAGGTTTTATCCACCTTTGAAATCACCTTCTATGTTGGAGGGAAATAAAATAAATGCAGATAAGGAAGCTGAACTGATGAAAGAGGAAAATGCATCAAATAGCCAAAAATAGAATTTCACCGAAAACAAGGATGTATGAGTCATCACATCAACAACACAAACAAATGCTACCAGTTGTTGTCAGGTGATTGTTTTCATTATAGCTCCAATTATCAAGCTGCTATAACAGTTAGAACAGCTTCAGAGCCCCAGTATGTCAGGCTCACGTGTGCAAGGCTAAAAAGCTAGTTAAGTAGCTACTTAACCTCTCTTCTACCTAAAGTGTGGGGTATTTCATTCATCCTTATCAGATATGACCAAAATGATTGACAGCCCCCACTCATACACGAATGGAAGCTCGCAAGCAGGGGTTGGCATTGGACAAGTTGTGACCTATGCAATGTTAAATGCCGGCAGACAATTCTGCCTGCTCGCAGTGAGGCCAGGGCAAACGAGGTTCCTGATAGCAAACCCTGTCCGCAAGCCTGTTGATAAACAGAGCCCTATAATGCTCAGTTAACATATATAAGAACATGAAACCACTTATCTGAATGAAGAGACTACTTATCTTTAAATAAGGGACCTTATTAGATAGGGCCAATGCTGGACAAACCCAGAACCACTTATTTGAAAGAAGATAAATTGCTTTTTTCTCTATGAGTGACAGAACACCTACCCAAGTGATTACTTTTGCCATGGTAATAATAACCACTTGATCATGCAAACCCTTATTTGAAAAAGAGGTCTCTTCATGTTGTTGCTTCGATGGGCCCAGAAATCCCTAAAGGCTCCTTGGTAGACAGTTGATGGCAATGTCAATGACAATAATTTACTAATCAGTCCAAAACTGTCTGGACATTATTCTTTAACAGCAATAACTTCTATCCTAGAGAGGCATGCACACTCTCATTTTACATGGCAAGATTTCTGTGTTGTGCGGGGCCAAGATAAAGTCCCTGGGTCTCTGCAAGGTGGACCTTCAATCACACCACAAGAGAATACTTAATGTGGTGACACCCACCAGTATTGTCCTACACCACCTGTAAAACCTGAATTAAAGTGTTAGGGCAAACACATAATACATTTATACATACACACATACAAATCGAGAAAGTTACATATACACCTCTGAAACCATCCTAGTCCAACACCTTGACACATAGGGGCCTATCTATCAAGCTCCGAATGGAGCTTGATGCCCCGTGTTTCTGGCGAGCCTGCAGGCTCGCCAGAAACAGCAGTTATAAAGCAGTAGTCACAAAGACCGCTGCTCCATAACATGTCCGCCTGCTCTGAGCAGGCGGACAGACATCTCCAGAAATCAACCCGATTGAGTATGATCGGGTTGATTGACACCCCCCTGCTGGCGGCCCATTGGCCGCGAGTAAGCAGGGGGCAGCGTTGCACCAGCAGCTCTTGTGAGCTGCTGGTGCAATGCTGAATACGGCGAGCGTATTGCTTGCCTTATTCAGCGAGGTCTGGCGGACCTGATCCGCACTGTCGGATCAGGTCCGCCAGACTTTCATAAATAGGGGCCATAGAATATTCCTCTAACTCAATGTTTTCCATTTATTAAATATATTTAAATATATATATATATATATATATATATATATATATATATATACAATTTTGAAGAAGCCATTATTACTTTGATGAACTCTACTTTTCCTTTTTGTAAAGCACACCTCAGGCTAAGTGCACCTTCAGGTTAGCGATAGCCAGGGCCTGTGTTTTTTAGAACGCCCCACAGATTTTTCACTAAACTATGATTTAGCATGTGTGATTTAAAAACACCCTTTTTGTCTGTGTGAATTATATCATCTTGCAGTCAAGTAAGTCTCTTTATGTCAAATCTGATTAGGTTGTCTCATTTTTGTATTATTTTTTTATTTTTCTTGAACTATTTTAAAGTTGTTTTATACATATCTTAGAATGGACTGTTTTATAGAGGGTGTTTTTAGTTTTTATTTGCTTTGTAAAATATTTCAAAAAATTTTGTGATACCTGTATCCCAGGTGGTAGCTGAGCCATAGAACATGCCAGTGCCACTGAGATGTTGTTCGTTCCTGACAGAGCGCTTCTCTTTCTGTATGTATTTGTATTAAGGCCCTGGGGAAAGTCTCTCTAAGGATAATGGGGAAACCCTCCTTTCCCAATGTATTTAGAGAGATATGGCTGCACCTCACTGACGAGGCGCAAAGGAGGCAAAAACAATTGTCTGGGGTTGCTATTTCCCTTGTTAGAGAGGTTTAGAGAGGAGCGCCAGTTAAGTCAAGGTCTGGTGTGTGTGTGTGAAAATATATTCGCACTAGAGCACATAAAACCCTTTTAGTAAGGGCTAAGTTCCTATGATTGGATGAGAAGCTTACGTGGTGGTAAGAAAAATGGGGAAAGAATATAAAATATATGATACAATTTATTACAAACACAATTTAAATCTCATAAACATGGATCCATGGTACATAAAAATATAGTAAAACAATTTAAAATATTAGATAAAATTCAAAGGGGATCGATTTCTCCAAGGGCACAATATCCCCAAGATGGTATATGGAGATTGGTAGAAGTTAGTAGACTATGCTACCCTCTACTCCATATGGTGATATGAAAACTAGTTAAACAGATTAAACAGATTAGGCAGATTGGTGGAGTGGTATCCACCAAAATTGGGGAATACAATCTTAAGCAGATAAGGATACAGCTCAACAAAATATCAAATGTGAACAAAAAAATTATATGTAAAAAGGGATACACTGTGAAAAAACAAAGTTGATCAAAAAATGTGATCAAAAAATGAACTAGTGTGTACACAATCTAGTAAAAAAAAATGTGGTCTCAAAAAATTAAATAATGCAAATCAAATAACAAATCACATAGCATAAAGATGTGTAGTGAAAAATATATACTTAGTGACTCAATAAACGATATAAGGAAAAGTGGGCAATTGTTAAAACATTAACGATATATAAATACAGAAAATAAATGTGATCAAATCAATGTCCATACAAAACAGATAGTGATGACATTATTGCAGTCAAGAAAAAAACTATCCAAAAGTATATCTTGAATAAATAAGTCCAATAGAATGTCTCTTATCCTCCAATGGGTCCTAATATTCCAAACGAAAAATAGTTCAGAGACCTCAGTCTCAGGGCAAAAAAAATGTGGAGACAAAAAACAAAAGCAAAAAATGACAGTAAAAAAATGCTGGGAAGTCCTCAAAACCTAAGGGTAGAGAAACATAACATAGTATAATACTGTAAAAAGTATGGGTAAATCAAGAGATATAGCTCACCATATGAATGTCAATGCGTTTCGGCCCACAGCTTGGGCCTTTCTCAAGACTAGTATATATACTAGTCTTGAGAAAGGCCCAAGCTGTGGGCCGAAACGCGTTGACATTCATATGGTGAGCTATATTTCTTGATTTACCCATACTTTTTACAGTATTATACTATGTTATGTTTCTCTACCCTTAGGTTTTGAGGACTTCCCAGCATTTTTTTTACTGTCATTTTTTGCTTTTGTTTTTTGTCTCCACATTTTTTTTGCCCTGAGACTGAGGTCTCTGAACTATTTTTCATTTGGAATATTAGGACCCATTGGAGGATAAGAGACATTCTATTGGACTTATTTATTCAAGATATACTTTTGGATAGTTTTTTTCTTGACTGCAATAATGTCATCACTATCTGTTTTGTATGGACATTGATTTGATCACATTTATTTTCTGTATTTATATATCGTTAATGTTTTAACAATTGCCCACTTTTCCTTATATCGTTTATTGAGTCACTAAGTATATATTTTTCACTACACATCTTTATGCTATGTGATTTGTTATGTGATTTGCATTATTTAATTTTTTGAGACCACATTTTTTTACACTAGATTGTGTACACACTAGTTCATTTTTTGATCACATTTTTTGATCAACTTTGTTTTTTCACAGTGTATCCCTTTTTACATATGATTTTTTGTTCACATTTGATATTTTGTTGAGCTGTATCCTTATCTGCTTAAGATTGTATTCCCCAATTTTGGTGGATACCACTCCACCAATCTGCCTAATCTGTTTAATCTGTTTAACTAGTTTTCATATCACCATATGGAGTAGAGGGTAGCATAGTCTACTAACTTCTACCAATCTCCATATACCATCTTGGGGATATTGTGCCCTTGGAGGGATTAATCCCCTTTGAATTTTATCTAATATTTTAAATTGTTTTACTATATTTTTATGTACCATGGATCCATGTTTATGAGATTTAAATTGTGTTTGTAATAAATTGTATCATATATTTTATATTCTTTCCCCATTTTTCTTACCACCACGTAAGCTTCTCATCCAATCATAGGAACTTAGCCCTTACTAAAAGGGTTTTATGCGCTCTAGTGCGAATATATTTTCACACACACACACCAGACATTGACTTAACTGGCGCTCCTCTCTAAACCTCTCTAACAATAGTATTTCCCCTGTGGGTAGTGGGGGCCCAACTTAGATATGAGCTATAGGTCCTTTAAGCGCTGTGAGTACAATACATTTTCTGAGTTGCTATTTCCCTTGTTCAGAAGAGAATTGCTTGGTATTTTGGGGCTGGGCTGACCTTGTTAGGTGGTATCAAACTGACATACTTCAGGAAAGTTCTTCTTTATGAAAAGCACAATTGAGCTAAAAGAACTTCTTATGAAACAGATTTTATTTCTGCAATTGTGTAGTTCAAAGGGAGCAGAATATTCACAAGCATTCTTGTTGTGAAATAGATTTTAATTTTGAAATTGTATAGTTCAAAGGTAAAGTCACATCATTTTCTACAATACTGGCTTTTGTATTTGGACAATTGAATGTTTCTAGGATCTTTTTAAAGGGATATGTATTTGCTCTGCTAATATTAGCTCAGCTAGGATCTCACTAAAATAAGGATCTCATCTAAATAATGATAGCATTAAGTGCAAGAGTTATTTCATTAGGTATATTGCATATTCTATTGACTTTGTTGATTGCTTTTATAGTTTAATTTTATAGACTACATTTATAAGCACGTTATTTCATTTTGGTAACTGTTGTTGTTTTTCAACAGGGAGCACAATATTCACAAGCATTCTTCTTATGAAATAGATTTTAATTCTGCAATTATATAGTTCAAATGGTGCAGAATATTCACAAGCATTCTTCTTGTCAAATAAATTTTAATTCTATAATTGTATAGTTCAAAAGCAGCAGAATATTCACAAGCATTCTTCTTGTGAAATAGATTTTAATTCTGCAATTGTATCGTTCAAAGGGAGCAGAATATTCACAAGCATTCTTCTTGTGATATAGAATGTAATTGTGCAATTGTATAGTTCAAATGGAGCAGAATATTCACAAGCATTCTACTTGTGAAATGGATTTCAATTGTTCAATTGTATAGTTCAAAGCGAGCGGAATATTTACAAGCATTCTTCTTGTGAAATAGATTTTATTTCTGCAAGTGTATAGTTCAAATATAAAGTCACTTAGCATTTTATACAATATGGTGCTTTTTCTATTTGGACAACAATTGAGTGTTTTCTATCGGTAAGCAATTAGGGGCGCGATCCGATATAGATCGTAGTTTGCGGCACAAGCGAGGGAACCCCCGTTGCCCGTAGTTTCAGCTTGCAACTCGAGCTATCCAATATACCCCGCCGTCAGATGCTAAAGTGCCGTAAGTCGGATAAACCAGCGATCTCCAGAAATCTGCGTAAGTACAAATTTCTGGAGTCGCCAGTGACTTACGGCACTTTAGAAACTGCCGGCGCCTACAAAACCTGACTAAGTTATTAAAGCTCCCGTACTGTCTAACACGCCTCCAAAACATAGCCCGACACGTATACCCCTCTATCCGCTATCCCCCCTCACTCTCCTAATAATAAAAAATTTATTAACCCCTAAACCGCCGCTCCCGGACCCCGCCGCCACTTAATAAAGTTATTAACCCCTAAACCGCCGCTGCTGGACCCCGCCGCCACCTACATTAAACACCCTCTAATGTGAGCCCCTACCCCGCCACCAGCTATATTAAAATTATTAACCCCTAATCTAATCCCCCTACCCGCCGCCAGCTATATTAAAATTATTAACCCCTAATTTAATCCCCCTACCCCGCCGCCAGCTATATTAAAATTATTAACCCCTAATCTAACCCCCCTATACTGCTGCCAGCTATATTAAATGTATTAACCCCAATCTAATCCCCCTACACCGCGGCCAGCTATATTAAATACATTAACCCCTAATCTAATCCCCCTAAAGTAATCACCTCTATTACCAGCCCTTAAAAGGGCCTTTTGCGTGACATTGCCCCAAAGTAACAGCTCTATTGCCAGCCCTTAAAAGGGCTTTTTGCGGGGCATTTCCCCAAAGTAATCAGCTCTTTTACCAGCCCTTAAAAGGGCTTTTTGCAGGGCATTGTCACAAAGTAATCAGCTCTTTTGCATCAAATCTAAATCCCCCTACACCGCCGCCACCTATAATAAATGTATTACCCCTAATCTAATCCCCCTACACCGCTGCCACCTATATTAAATAGATTAACCCCTATTCTATTCCCCCTACACCGCCGCCACCTATATTAAATAGATTAACCCCTAATCTAATCCCCCTACACTGCCGCCAGCTATATTAACTGTATTAACCCTAATTATATTAGGGTTAAAATAGTTAATATCGTTATTATATTATATATATATTAAGTATAATAACCCTATCTAACTCTAACACCCCTAACTAAATTCTTATTAAAATAAATCTAATTAATATTAATATTATTAATTAAAATATTCCTATTTAAATCTAAATACTTACCTATAAAATAAACCCTAAGATAGCTACAATGTAATTAATAATTACATTGTAGCTATTTTAGGGTTTATATTTATTTTACAGGTAACTTGGTATTTATTTTAACTAGGTACAATAGCTATTAAATATTTAATAACTATTTAATAGCTACTTAGTTAAAATAATTACCAATTTACCCGTAAAATAAATCCTAACTTAAGTTACACATATACCTACACTATCAATAAATTAAATAAACTACAATTATCTAAACTAAAATACAATTAAATAAACTAAACTAAATTACAAAAAAACCAAACACTAAATTACAAAAATAAAAAAAGATTACAAGAATTTTAAGCTAATTACACCTATTCTAAGCCCCTAATAAAATAACAAAGCCCCCCAAAATAAAAAAAATTCCCTACCCTAATCTAAATTAAAAAAGTTAACAGCTCTATTACCTTACCACCCCCCAACAATACCACCCCCCAACATTGCAACCCACCACCCACATACCCCTACTCTAACCCAAACCCCCTTAAATAAACCTAACACTACCCCCTAAAGATCTCCCTACCTGGTCTTCGCCCAGCCGGGCCAAACTCTTCATCCTATCCGGGCAATGTCTTCAATCAAGCGGCAGAGAAGAAGTCTTCCATCCGGGCGATGTCTTCAATCAAGCGACAAAGAAGAAGTCTTCCATCCGGGCGATGTCTTCAATCAAGCGGCAAAGAAGAAGTCTTCCATTCGGGCGATGTCTTCAATCAAGCGGCAGAGCAGAAGTCTTCCATCTGGGCTATGTCTTCAATCAAGCAGCATCTTCAATCTTCTTTCTTCGCTCCTCCGTCGCGGAACATCTATCCGGCACAACGACTTCCCGACGAATGAGGTTCCTTTAAATGATGTCATCCAAGATGGCGTCCGTCGAATTCCAATTGGCTGATAGGATTCTATCAGCCAATCGGAATTAAGGTAGGAAAAATCTGATTGGCTGATTGAATCAGCCAATCAGATTCAAGTTCAATCTGATTGGCTGATTGGTTCGGCCCGGCTGGGTGAAGACAAGGTAGGGAGATCTTCAGGGGATCTGTTCGGCCCGGCTGGGTGAAGACAAGGTAGGGAGATCTTCAGGGGGGTAGTGTTAGGTTTATTTAAGGGGGGTTTGGGTTAGATTAGGGGTATGTGGGTTGTAATGTTGGGGGGTGGTATTGTGTTTTTTTTTACAGGCAAAAGAGCTGATTTCTTTGGAGCATGCCCCGCAAAAAGCCCTTTTAAGGGCTGGTAAGGTAATAGAACTGTTAACTTTTTTTATTTAGATTAGGGTAGGGAATTTTTTTTTATTTTGGGGGGCTTTGTTATTTTATTAGGGGGCTTAGAATAGGTGTAATTAGCTTAAAATTCTTGTAATCTTTTTTTATTTTTTGTAATTTAGTGTTGTTTTTTTTTGTAATTTAGTTTAGTTTATTTAATTGTAATTTAGTTTAGATACTTAGAGATTTTTGTAGTTTATTTAATTTATTGATAGTGTAGGTGTATTTGTAACTTAGGTTAGGATTTATTTTACAGGTAAATTGGTAATTATTTTAACTAGGTAGCTGTTAAATAGTTATTAACTATTTAATAGCTATTGTACCTAGCTAAAATAAATACCAAGTTACCTGTAAAATAAATATAAACCCTAAAATAGCTACAATGTAATTATTAATTACATTGTAGCTATCTTAGGGTTTATTTTATAGGTAAGTATTTAGATTTAAATAGGAATATTTTAATTAATA
This sequence comes from Bombina bombina, assembly GCF_027579735.1. Lineage (NCBI taxonomy): Eukaryota > Metazoa > Chordata > Amphibia > Anura > Bombinatoridae > Bombina > Bombina bombina. The sequence goes on along the minus strand of NC_069503.1, from coordinate 403,271,027 downwards.
ATATTAATATTAATTACATTTATTTTAATAAGAATTTAGTTAGGGGTGTTAGAGTTAGATAAGGTTATTATACTTAATATATATATATAATATAATAACGATATTAACTATATTAACCCTAATATAATTAGGGTTAATATAGTTTATATATAATATAATAACTATATTAACTATATTAACCCTAATATAATTAGGGTTAATATAGTTAATATAGCTGGCGGCGGTGTAGGGGGATTAGATTAGGGGTTAATCTATCTAATATAGGTGGCGGCGGTGTAGGGGGATTAGATTAGGGGGTAATACATTTATTATAGGTGGCGGCGTTGTATGGGGATTTAGATTAGATGCAAAAGAGCTGATTACTTTGTGACTTAGGGGTTAATGTATTTAATATAGCTGGCGGAGGTGTAGGGGGATTAGATTAGGGGTTAATTAATTTAATATAGCTGGCAGTGGTGTAGGGGGACTAAATTAGGGGTTAATACATTTAATATAGCTGGCGGCGGGGTAGGGGGATTAGATTAGGGGTTAATAATTTTAATATAGCTGGCGGCAGGGTAGGAGCTCACATTAGGGGGTAGTTTAATGTAGCTGGCGACGGTTTAAGGGGCTCACATTAGGGGGTAGTTTAATGTAGCTGGCGGCGGTGTAAGGGGCTCACATTAGGGGGTAGTTTAATGTAGCTGGCGGCGGTGTAAGGGGCTCACATTAGAGGGTAGTTTAATATAGCTGGCGGCGGGGTAGGAGCTCACATTATCGGGTATGTAATGTAGCTGGCGACGGTGTAGGGGGATCACATTAGGGGGTTATACTTTTAATGTAGGTGGCGGCGGGGTCCGGGAGCGGCGGTTTAGGGGTTAAATACTTTATTAGGGATTGCGGCGGGGGATCGCGGTTGACAGGTAGATAGACATTGCGCATGCGTTAGGTGTTAGGTTTTATTTGGCAGGTAGTTTAGGGAGTTAAGGGGCTCCAATAGACAGCGTAAGGCTTACTATGGCTGCAATTAGTGGCGAGGGGAAAATGGAGTAAGATTTCTCCATTTTTGCCACGTAAGTCCTTACACTGTATATTGGATACCAAACTGCGCGGGTTTGGTATACCTGCCTATGGCCCAAAAAACTACGGCCGAAGGCAGAAATATACCAGCGTAACTTCTAGGTTACGCCGTATTTGTGATACCAAACCTGTGCAAAATTTGGCGTCGCCGGCTTTTGCGGGCAACGCTGCATATCGGATCGGGCCCTAGGAGAGAACCCCACCCTAAATTTCTAGGATCTATTTAAAGGGATATGTATTAGCGCTGCTAATATTATCTAACGGCTAGATTTGGAGTTTGGCGGTAGATGGGGTGCTAACGCTACGTGTGGTTTATGTCTAACGCACGGCATTGTTTAACGCCGGTATTTAGAGTTAAAAAAAAACCTTCTAACGATACTCCTAACGCGTGTATTTCACACGCGGAATCCTGCCCGCGTTAGACAGTCTCCCATAGAGATCTATGGAAATGCAAACAAACACGCTTTTTTCATCTAACACTCGATCTCGCGAGAAATACGCACAGCTCGGTCATATGACGCATACCACATCATGCACAACAATAACACGCCGCAAATGTCACAACAACAATCACTAAACAAAGCACATAAGCATTACACATTCAGAAGCGGGGGGAATTTAATTTAAATAAAATACAGGGAATACGGAAAATAACAACAAGGAAAAAAAAAATAACATACACTAGCAAAATACTCGCATTCAATATTACTATATATTAGGACAAACATACATATACAACACTTCACTAATACCATACCATCGCAAATTAACATTTAAACATAATACTATTGGAAAATGTTATAGAAAACGACCACTATGACATCATCGCATTCTACACATTCCACAAATACTAACTCAAAATGAGCATGCGCAAATTCACACACCTAAAACACATTGCACAAATAATAAGTAATAATAAAGCACAGCTGAACACAATTTACAACGCAAACCGGTACATCATTAAACATTTACACAGGGTATATAAGCACCACACAAGCATGGCTTCTTTCACTGTGTTGCTGGTGGGTTTTTGGAGATTGGAGCTTAGAGATTTTGTGCATTATTGTGAGTCAGTTAGTGTTATCGTGAGTGAGTTAGTGGTAGTGTGAGTTAGAGAGTTAGTGCTAGTGTGAGTTAGAGAGTTAGTGGTAGTGTGAGTTAGAGAGTTAGTGCTAGTGTGAGTTAGAGAGTTAGTGCTAGTGTGAGTTAGTGAACGACAGTTGGTTTGGGTGAGTGTGCGAGTGTTTTTTCTGTACACTTAACACATTTACACGCAAACACATTCAATACATACATACACTTATCAATAACACTACATACACTCCATACCCCATACCCTCTCATACTACACTCCATACCCCATTCCCTGTAGTCCAATTCCCTGTAATCCCATTTACTCTTATTCCATACCCCATCCCCATCCCATCACCATCCCCTAGTTACATTTAGTTTACATATCCTCCTTTTAGTCTTCTTCTTCATTTTGTTCATTTAAATACTCCTTACCCTCTTTTATTTATATCCCTTTCACACTTTCAGCACTTATTTTGTTCTTTTTAGTTCTTTATTTTGACCCCCTTTCATTTGATCACACTCACTTTTTGTTTGCTTAGTTGGGGTTTAGTTTAGGAAAGAGATGGAGGGCAGGCAGGGGAGAGGTAGAGGGGGGAGGAGAGGGAGGGGGAGAGGAACAGGACAGGAAGGGGGGCAGGAAGGGGGGCAAGAAGCGGGGGTGGAAGCGGTGGGTGGACCCAGCCACTAGGTTCAAGATGAACAAGTGGCTGGGCCCAGTGGCAGACAGAGTAGGGCTTCACAGTCCGGGAAACAGAGGGCATCGTCACAGGGGAAGGCCAAGGCGACTAGGGAGGCAAGGTTTTCAATGGAGGAGAAGGAGGCCCTCGTAGAAGCCTATATGGCCAGGTATAGGAGGCTGCAGCATCAGAAGACCACCCAGACTGAGAAGAGGAAGCTCTGGCATGAGATAAGGAATGCAGTCAATGCAGTGGGTGGCCGGAACAGAGATATGGACTCTATTAAACATCGCTACCAGGACTGCAAGATGGATCTTAAGAAAAAGTTAAGCCGGGAGGCCCGACATGCCGCAGGAACAGGTGGCGGCCCTGCACTGGAAATCGATTACTGCCGATGGGAGGAAATGTTGCGTCCCAGCATCTCCGAGGTGGATATAGTCGGTATCGGAGGAATTGATACCGGGAACCTGCCATTCTCATCTGACGGTAAGCTCATTTAAGAATAAATTAACATACGAATGTATTTCAAGGGACACTATATGCAAACTTTTCCTTTCATGATTAAGGTAGAGAATACAATTTTAAACAACATTCCAATTTACTTATATTAACTAATTTGATTCATTCTTTAGATATACTTTAATGAAGAAATAGCCATGCACACGGTGAACCAATCACAGGAGGCAGCTATATTCAGCTACCAATCAGCAGCTTCTAAGCATATCGGTATGCTTTTCAGCAAAGAATATACAAAGAATGAAGCTAATTAGATAAGAAAAGTACATTAGAAAGTTGATTATAATTGTTTGCTTATAAATCATGAAAGATAAAACATTGGGTTTCATGTCCCTTTAAGGATCAGATTAATGCTATTACGTTGTTTACACGCATTCACAATTACTTTGCGGTTACATTAGTATCTAGGCTATAGGTTAGGTGTGCATTTAAACAGACTGAAAACATTCAGATTGACCAGAGATATCACAAACACGGTTTAGAAAATGCAGAAATCGTATTGATTGTTAGATTTCAAATTGGATTAATGAGGCTGCATTTGTAATTGTATCGTAAGCTAAGTAATTTAAAGCTTTATTTGGAAATATGCTAATATATACATTTATTTCTTTTTCTAATATACAGAGTCTGGGGAGGAGGCAGCACAGCAAATACAGGCTCCTCCTTTTCCCCGGGATGAGAGTGGTGGGGATGAATCTCCACCTCGGAGGGAAGAGGCCCCCCTTGATGAAGAGGCCCCCCTTGATGAAGAGGCCCCCCTTGACAACGAGGCCCCGGAAGCAGAGGAAGAGGCCGCGGAAGCAGAGGCCCCTCAAGGACCAGCAGGCCGCCGTGCACCAGCAGGCCGCCGTGCACGGGCACCCCGCCGTGCACGGGCACCCCGCCGTGCACAACAAGAGGAAATAGCGGAGGTGCAGGTTCTACTAGACTACATTGACCAGATGCGTAACGCCCGGATACAAAATATAGAAGGCAGAACTAGAATTATTGAAGGACAAAACAAAATCATTGAAGGACAAACCCAAATCATTGAAGGACAAACCCAAATCATACACCTCCTTACTCGAATAGAAGAAGCCCAAAACAGAACCTTTAGACTCCAACAAGAGATGTTTAATTTCTTCCGGGAGGCGCATGCTGGTCTGCCTCCTGCTCCTGGGCCTCCTGCTCCTGGGCCTCCTGCTCCTGGGCCGCCATCTGCTGGACCTCCTGCTCCTGGGCCTCCTGCTCCTGGGCCACCATCTGCTGGGCCTCCTGCTCCTGGGCCGCCATCTGCTGGGCCTCCTGCTCCTGGGCCGCCATCTGCTGGGCCTCCTGCTCCTGGGCCGCCATCTGCTGGGCCTCCTGCTCCTGGGCCGCCATCTGCTGGGCCTCCTGCTCCTGGGCCGCCATCTGCTGGGCCTCCTGCTCCTGGGCCCCCATCTGCTGGGCCTCCTGCTCCTGGGCCACCATCTGCTGGGCCTCCTGCTCCTGGGCCGCCATCTGCTGGGCCTCCTGCTCCTGGGCCACCATCTTCTCCTGCCGGGCCATCTTCTCCTGCCGGGCCATCTCCTCCTGCCGGCCCATCTCCTCCTCCTCACCTTGGTCGTCCCAGTACTCTTCCTTCCACTCTTCCCACAACATCTCCAATGAGAACTCATCGGAGTCTGCAGTTGACCCTCCCAGAGCCTCAGCCCCGTGGGAAGAGGGGAAGGAAGAGGAAGTATTTCTTTTCATGTTTAATGTTTTTTTTTATTTAATGTGTAATGGATAGGTATGTGATGATGTGGTTTTCATACACTTGTGGACCACACTCTGTATATAATCTACTTCTATGGGACCGGGTCCATGGAGGCAGATTGTTTGCAGAGTGTGGGTTATAAGTGTGTGAAAACCACATCACATACCTATCCTTGTTCATGATATTGATTGGTTTCTGTGATGTGATGTCCAAACTGTTTCCCGAATCGCAAACAAAATTACCATTACAATTATCCATGATGGCATATTACTGTTTGAATGCCAATAACACAGCTTAAAGGGACAGTCAGAATTATTGATTACAAAGAAAACACTGTATTACGCATTATCAAGTTGGAAACAACAAAACATGGAGAAATACGTGTGACTTATGTGCTTACCCTTGTATCTATGCCTATGAAAAATGACCACTTATTTGTTGTTCTGACATAACATTTTAGACATCAATGATCAATACATGGTAAATATGCTGTATGAGCTCAAGGTTTTAGATATACAAATGCTATCCAAATGCCCTCTAGTGGTCAAATTGCATAATGATTACATGCACTCTTCAAGCTCTAAGAAATGAGCACACGAACCTCATAGGTTTAGCTAGCAAATTAAAATAAACACAGACAAATGATTAATTGGTGAGAAACCTTTGATATCATTGATATTACAAAATTGACTTTTTTAATAATGCAAAACATTATTTGTTTTCTAAACTGTCCCTTTAACAAAATTACATATGCTAACATATAATATTTGCAGATTGTTGGTATATCTACATGTACTTGTTCAAACAATAAATATTGAAAACAGATTTATATTGACGTGTTAAATAAAGTCTATTTTCTTAAAGAGACATTATTGTGTTAATTTTTTTTTTAGAAAGACATTTGTTTTAACAATGAATATGGTTTAAAGTCCTTTTAGGAGTGGGGGGAAAAATATGCTAACAATAATATATTTGGAGATGTGGAACTCATACATTATACAAAAATCAACATTTGCATTAAAGGGACAGTATACTATATTTTTAACAGAACTGCATGTAATAGACACTACTAGAAGCAACAAGATTAACATATACTGATATGAAAATCAATATTAAAAAGCTTTAAACACTTTCTAAGAAAATCGGGTCATCTCTATTGAAAATATAGATGAACCCCCTTTACAACCGTAAAACAAGACAATACCCCATCATTAACATATGAAAAGACCCTTTACACAAACAGGAGAAAGCTGGAGATAGTACTCACATGAAACTTTGAGGCTTGGCGAGGAGTCTGAAAATTACTTACATTTTATTTGAACAGAAGCAAAATGAGACGTGTATTTGGTAAACAATGGACTATATAACTAGAGACAAAATAAAATATTTTGGTTTTTAATGTGAGTGTCTAATGAACCTTTAATAAAATATACGACAAAATTACATTTAGAAGAAGTCGGCATCATATATTTAGCATATGATAAAGATAAATGCATATTGATTACTTTATTCTAACACAATAGCGCATATTTATGAATTAGATATCTTTAACATTAAACACAACAGTCATTTTTCATAACAAGGAACATATTGTTGACAAACATATTGAACAACATGGATTATAGAGATTTGCACTTGCCTCGAAATATCTTATGCATGAAAACATTTTGCTTTCGTTCATTTATTCAACCAGACATCCAGCAAAAGAGAATGTGGTAGTCTTTATCAGTTATGGGTCAACAATGTAACATGATGCAAAAAAAACATATTCGCCATGTTTTTAAACTTGTCTTCTCATTCACAAATGTGTTTAACGTGCACAAACAAATATTGCGGGACTACGTAATACAATCAGACGTTTTTTTACCTTTGCATGTGACGTCTTAATTAACTTTAATTGGTAAAGATCAGGAAATTTTGAGCCATATGACAAGGTAACAGAGTGCATCACAGTCCATGAAGAGAGTTGCCAAGGGCCAGCATAGCCCCATTGGGGACATATGACAAGGTAACAGAGTGCATCACAGTCCATGAAGAGAGTTGCCAAGGGCCAGCATAGCCCCATTGGAGCCATATGACAAGGTAACAGAGTGCATCACAGTCCATGAAGAGAGTTGCCAAGGGCCAGCATAGCCCCATTGGAGACATATGACAAGGTAACAGAGTGCATCACAGTCCATGAAGAGAGTTGCCAAGGGCCAGCATAGCCCCATTGGAGCCATATGACAAGGTAACAGAGTGCATCACAGTCCATGAAGAGAGTTGCCAAGGGTCAGCATAGCCCCATTGGAGACATATGACAAGGTAACAGAGTGCATCACAGTCCATGAAGAGAGTTGCCAAGGGCCAGCATAGCCTCATTGGAGACATATGACAAGGTAACAGAGTGCATCACAGTCCATGAAGAGAGTTGCCAAGGGCCAGCATAGCCCCATTGGAGCCATATGACAAGGTAACAGAGTGCATCACAGTCCATGAAGAGAGTTGCCAAGGGCCAGCATAGCCCCATTGGAGCCATATGACAAGGTAACAGAGTGCATCACAGTCCATGAAGAGAGTTGCCAAGGACCAGCATAGCCCCATTGGAGCCATATGGCAAGGTAACAGAGTACATCACAGTCCATGAAGAGAGTTGCCAAGGGCCAGCATAGCCCCATTGGAGACATATGACAAGGTAACAGAGTGCATCACAGTCCATGAAGAGAGTTGCCAAGGGCCAGCATAGCCCCATTGGAGACATATGACAAGGTAAAAAAGTGCAATAGGCACAACAATAAACAGAAAAAAAGGCCAAATGGCAACCATAAAAAAAACATCAACATGTGGACGGAGGATTCTTATCTGCGCTCTTGGAGCATCTCAAGATCCTCCACTTACTGGTCATCCCCTTCATCGTCCTGTGCATGTCCAGCTACAGATTCAAGCATTGTGTTCCACCGCCTCATCTGACGTAGAGTCATATGCTGAACCTGTAGCTGGGCCTGCATGGTGTCGGCCATCCCTCTCAGGACAGCTGCGTTCCTCAACACGGCCTGCTCTACGCATGCTAGACCTTCTAGCGTGAGCCATGTTGAGTCACAGCCTAAAATCAAATATTAATGATAATTACACAACAGACAAAATAAAAAGCAAAGATACATTGTTTGTTATACTGTGGTAGGCACACCTATCCTTAAACATTTTGGCGTTGAGGACAAGCTGTGTAAACATAGCAACCAGAATAAATTACATTCCTACTGGGTTATACAAGAGATAATGTATGAACATTTGTACATACATTTTTGGATCCAAATAGTGGTGATTGGTATATGTAGTGATATCAAATTAAAGGGACAGTAAACCTAAATATTTTAGTTACTGATTCAGATAGAGCATGACATTAAAAAGAATTATTAATTTACTCGTATTCTTTAAATGTTTGAATTCTCGAGCTAAATTTTAAATGCAAGAATGTAAGTTTATAGGGCAGGCCATTTTTGGTTATCAACTTGGTTGTCCCTGCTGATTGATGGATACATTCATCCAACAATAAAGAAATGATGTACAGATTTATTAGGAATAAAAAACAAATATAGGCATTTATTTGTTTCAATAAAGATAGCAAGAGAATGAAGAATAATTGATAAGAGTAGTAAATTATAAATTTGATTAACATTGCATTCTCTATTTGAATCACAAGAGAAAAATTGTCATTCAGTGTACCTTTAAGTATCTTATAATGTTGATTTTGAATGATACTTACAGCTGTGCCTGGGAAGGACAATCCGACACCCAGGACAATGAAGGTTGAGACAGGGGGAGGGATGGGATTGGGTTGGGGAGGGATGGGATTGGGTTGGGGAGGGATGGGCTGCTGCTCTTGGGTAGCCTGTACAGCTGGGGAGTGGTGAGTTGGGGGCTGGGCAGCTGGGGTAGCTGTACGGGCCATAAGACGGGGAGAGCGGCGAAGGGGGGCGAAGGGGCGTTTTTTGGGAGGGACAGGATAGGAAAAATGGGAAGGGCCGGGAGGGTCTGTGGTCTGTGGAGTGGCAGGGGGCTGGGCAGGGGACTGGGACTGGGCAGGGGAGGAACAATGATGACCAGAAGAGGAGGATCCATCTGAAATAAATATTATAACTATATTAACGTCTCATACATCATGAAATCCAATCAACGCATTTCAACTTGATTATGTTTGCAATATACTTAGAAGTGTGTTTGAATTTCTAAACAATTTTGACATGAGGATATGGTATGCATATAGGCACTCAGATGAATATCAATGACTGTCTGTACAATTATAAAATTATTATTGTGGTTTGGCCTAGAATATGCATGTGACATCATGATGGCATGAATTTCAAATCCAAATATTTAAACAAATCCAAGCATATCTTCATGCTGCCTGATATATAAAGGGGGCAGTAGTGTATTTTAACAGACAAATAATATTCCAGTTTTTAAAGTGCAAAAGCTGTAGACTTTGAATGTCTTCAATAAAATGATTTCCAATAAAGCAACATGTTGGAAACATGTTAAATATATTTCACATACCATCAGACTTCAGGGGAGCCTCTTCCTCCTCCGTCCCACATGTTAAATCAATATCTGTAAAACATAACATGTTGTGTACACGTTAAGATCAGATATTATAACATATGTTACTGTTGCTCAAAGACACGCATCAATGTTGCATTAAAGATATACACACCCAAAGTTATGATTTATATCATTTTGATGGAGCATACAAATGACATTAGATTTGTTATTCTCAATGATTCAGATTTTCAATTTATTGTTTGTATTAATTTTAAAATCATAAAAGCATAGTACATAGAACATTTAAGATTTCTCATGTGTGTATCACTTGATGATTGTTGTCAAAAATGAACATGGAAACAAACATATGCTATACATCTTCTGAATAACAAAGGTGTAGACTAAGAAAGTTTTAATTCTTAATCTTTCAATATTCAAATAAAATTAATATATAATCAGAGGAGTAAATTATATGTTTGTTTCAAATGTTATGCTTCACCAGAATCATGCTCATAACATTGATTACCAATACACCTTCAATGACATATAAATGAGTCAATGGACTTACCAGAAGACTGCAAAGGCAGCTCTGTGTCGGTGCTGGATTCCTCTGGGCTTCCCACACCAACTCTCTCTATGAATGATATAGATATATATTAGTGAACACATTTGGGATAGCACTAAATCACATCTGTATCGATTTATAAGAATAATCAACTTGAAAATGTGAAGAATAGAGCAGTCATTATAAAAAAAAATGCTTGATTGAATCAAGGGGATTCTGTAAAAAATGATGTATTGAACATATGTTTAATTTCTGACTATATTAGACATCAAACTCATCTCATACGATGCTATTGCATATCTAAATATACCCATTGATCAATGTTCTTAAAAGAATACACACAAACCACATTTTGAATAACAGCTGTTGACAAATATAAACAAAGACATGTGGCACATTGAGCCATTTGTGCAATGTACAGTAATCTTGTTTAGGACACAACACATATTGATCACAATACCAAACCAAATTGATTAGTACAAATATGTAATCATGGTGCTGTTAGAGTATGCTGATATCTATAAAGTAACTCCAACAGTGAATATGTGAATTATATATCAATATTGTCTAATCCAAAGAATGTAAGGATTAATGAATCTATTGTTTATTAAAGGGACACTGACATGATTTATTTCAATCATTGATTTCACTGTTCAAACTGTTCCAAATTATTTAACATTGACTCCTTTTATAATTTTAATGTTGCTACATTTTAATCTTAAAGGCAGATAAGCAATATTGGATTCAATAAATATTGTTTGTTGAAGGTATCCACCAATCGTCAATAAAAACCCAGGTTGGTCAACCAAAATTGAGCTGCAGATAAACGTACCTTCTTGATTTTAAAATACATTTAGCAATAGAATATTTCACATATGATTATAGTATTATATTTAAATGTTGATTAATATTGCATGCTCTATCTGAATGACAACATTAATAATTTTAGCTCAGTGTCCCTTTAATATAAAAATATATTGATTTGACAATGTTGGTGTTAATGAATTCTCTACTCCATATGTTGATGTAATGAATGGGATTGAGCATGCAATTCCAATCTAATATGTTATTTAAGGATATCCTAAGAATTATTTAATTTTCATCTATTAAAGGGACATGAAGCTCTAAATGTGTAATTGTATACTTTTTGAAACTATGTACTACTGTTATTTGAACACATGATTTTAACTTTTGACAAAATGCCAATTTATGCATAAAAAACAGCCGGATAATACCAGTAATGCATTGTTTAACCTAAACCAAAATCAATATGTTTTTAGAAGAACTAAAACAATAGACTGAACCATAAAATGTTTAAACAAAACAATAATATCACGTTTAAAAATTATTCAATGTAAAATTTAGTTGGCATGTCCCTTAAATGACGTGATCAATTTCAAAAATGGAATCTATATTTTTTAAATCAAAACATATGCAAAAGTGTGTGAATTTTTTCAAAATGTATACAAATAAGATTAAGCAATACACAAGGGAAGAATATAAATTGGACATTCAAAGAATCTTACATTAAAATTAAGACATACAGAATATATGGGATATCTTAAATTCGATAAAAATTCAGAGTAGTCTTACAATGTAATCCTATGTTTTTTGTATTTTTATTCTTATTTGTAAATATTTTAATAATCCATTTTGCAGATACATATAAATATTGAACAATGTGGATTTAGTATGTAATGTTCTGTCCATGTTTCTAAGACAAATGTCAATTAAAATGAGACATACCATACTGTGACAAGCCCTGGCTTGAGGATCCAGCACCAAAATCCAGATCTGTAATATATTAAATGAGGATTGGATATCATTAATACAAATCATGCCATGTTTAAAATCTTTACATTATTAGCAAATCAATAAAAAACTATTTATCTTTTGGTAGTCCCATGAGTTAATTGTTTCCTCAATTAAATTCATGATAAATATATCCTGTACTCTTATTTTCAATCAGTTGTGTTGATTACTGTAGCTTTAATTATTTGTTTGTGTTATTTCATTCTCATCAATTGATGGGCATATGTTATTATTTTTTTGGATTCTGCTATTTTTTTTTTTATTATGTATAATATTGAAAATAAGAATACTGTATTCTTCACATATATAATAATTCACATTTCATTTTGACCAACATGTGTAAAGCAATGCCACTTACATCAAACCCATGTTAACATGTATGCGCAATTCTAATTTTCACGATCATTGCGCAATGATTCCAAGCGGAATTACGCATCCGTCATCTGACCAACATGTATAAAGCAATGCCACTTACAGCAAACCCATGTTAACGTGTATGCGCAATTCTAATTTTCGCGATCATTGCGCAATGATTCCAAGTGGAATTACGCATCCGTCATTTGACCAACATGTATAAAGCAATGCCACTTACAGCAAACCCATGTTAACGTGTATGCGCAATTCTAATTTTCGCGATCATTGCGCAATGATTCCAAGCGGAATTACGCATCCATCATTTGACCAACATGTATAAAGCAATGCCACTTACAGCAAACCCATGTTAACGCGTATGCGCAATTCTAATTTTCGCGATCATTGCGCAATGATTCCAAGCGGAATTACGTATCTGTCATTTGACCAACTTGTATAAAGCAATGCCACTTACAGCAAACCCATGTTAACGTGTATGCGCAATTCAATTTTCGCTCTGTGACGCATATTCTGTAGAGCGCAAGAAACATCATTCCTATTTCATGTGTCACTAATCTAAAATCATATATCTAAACATCATATGTAGTGTATGTTGTGAGATCTGTATAGGTTTAGTATCTGACTATATACACATTTTTTTTAAAATATAATCAAATATTAAGATATTATATGAAGTTGGATAGTTACCTGGTTCAGATTCTCTATCAGCTCCTCCCAGGCCAACGGACGGAGAAGCAGCTGCCCTGGCCCCCGGGTCAGGACTTTCAGATCCAGCAGCTGGGAGGGAAGAAGAGGAGGCCGAGGATGGCGAGGATCTGAATCTTTTGGGGACCCAGAGAGTGAGGAGCTCGCATAAAGTCACCTCATAAGGGAGTAGGTAGAGTTTCCGCGGGGCCTCTCTTCTGCCCCCTCTTTTACGGGCTTGTACCCACTCCCATATGAGGTTGACTTTTTTTGACAAGCGCAACCTCATATCTCCGAATCTCCTCATGATCTGATCCTGGCTCCTCTGGACGCCACACACCAATTTAACCGCATTGGTGATAGACTCCCAGAGGGCCTTCTTAACAGGCGCATCTGTCGACCTCCTCTTGTTCCCAAACAGCTGGGGATAAAAGTCCTTGACGGCGTGGACCAGTGCAGTGCTCTCCTGCTTGGTAAACCTGGGAGGTGACATGCCTGCTGGGTTGTATAATAAATCCCGGTATATTAGAATTAGAATATATACTGCCTGCAGGCATTAGAGAACTGACAAAGATGGCAACGTGTAATGGACTTTTATATGGTGAAGTAAACATGAGATGCACCATGGGACAAGTTATCTGTACATCTGATTGGATAAAAGTTTGAAATATTGTTAGAATGTCTGTGAGTCCATCCTGACTCAAGTTGTGTTTGTGTGATGAACTCTGATTGGCCGTTCCTTAATGTTTCATATTTTAGCAACTTCCATACACATACCTCCTGGTGGTGCTGTTACTTAATTTTTCATGTAGAAGTATTTGTAACTCATGGGCCTGTCATGCGGATATGTGTGACGCAGATTTAATATCCGTGATCCGTTAAATCTTAATGTTTAAATTCTCTTTAAAATCTAATACTGTCACATTATTAAATGTTGTAGACATTTTTCGGTTTAATAACGGTCTGTTTCTTTAATACAAATACACATTTAATATTGTATGTCTTTATTGTTCATAAAATCAATTTGTTGACTTATTGTGAAGTATTGACATTGCTCTATTAAATGTATTTATAATGCACATTGATTGGGTGCTATTGTGTGACATTAGACTCTAATGTTTAAAGATGCAAATCTGGTGTTTCAAGATCCGTTTCCCACGCAACATTTCTGAATATTCAAATTCAGGTTATAATGTCAGTAACTTGGATAATCTGTTTATAGATGTTAAACTACAGGTTTGTTTGTTATTAGTAAATAAACCTCAAGCTTGTATTTGTCTGATCTGCTCATATATGTTATTGTGCAATGGCGTCTATATTTTTAAATAGACATTACAACCAAACAATAGTATCAAATGATCTGTAGAGATAGAAAATTGTTTAGACTTTAAAATGTAACTCAATTTATCTTTGAATTTAGATATCCTCAACAGAAGAAATTTAAATGCACATGGTTGAGCCAATCACATAAGGCATCTCTGTGCATCCACCAATCTTCATCTACTGAGCCTATCTTGATATGCTTTTCAAGCAAAGTATGTCAAGATAAGAAGAGAAGTAAATACACTCTTTAAATCTCTTAAAGGGACACTGTCCAAACAAATGTAGCGTTTGTGATTCAGATTGAGCATGAAATGTTAAGCAACTTTATAATTTAATCCGATTCTCAAATGTTAAGAATTATCTTGTTATCTTTCTTTCCAAATCAATAATGATATTTTAGATTACGGACAATTTTGCCAAAAAACCTGGGTTGTCCTTGATGATTGTTGGATAAATTAATCCACCCCAAAAAAAAAAAAGTTCTGTCCAGAGTACTGAAGCAAATAAATTATCAATTTAATGCCTTATTTTTAAAGTAATGATAGCAACATCACGAGGAACATTGATAATATGAGACAATTTATACAGTTGCTTAAAATAGAATACTCGTTCTGAATGTATAAATCATTAATTTTTTAACTGTCTCCCTTTACGTATATGTTGAGTTCATGTCCCTTTAAGGAGACATTTCACAATAATGCTTTAAAAATCATAAACCTAGGCACCTTCCTTTTGCAAAATTAGTATAACATATGAGTAAAGCATATTTAGATTAACATCTGGATTGTTTTACACACTGACTGAAATATATATTGTAATGGATGTATTTCGCAGTCTTCAGCTTAGAGGGACATTAAGCTATATGTTATTTATGCATTTTGGATAAGATTATAATATTTGATCAACTTAATATGTTTTGTTATTCAATCATTAGATTGTAATTATATATATTCTTGGATTAAATACATATCTACATAGGCTATTTTGATGCTGATTGTTGGTTGCACATAGATGCCTTATGTAATTGACTAAGATATGTGCATTGATGTATCTTTTTCTAAGTATATTTAAAGACTGAATGTAATTCTATAGTACTTTCTAAATATGTTTAAATTCTTTTATGATTTTTTAAAATTCAATACACAATATACTTTGTGAATGTCCCTTTAAGGACCAAAACATTCGGAATGTTGATTTAACATTGTCGAAAGAAACTAAAGGGGAATGAAAATTATATATAGATATGTGATGTCTAACCCAAAAGGTAAGATTTTAAAAACTACATAATATTAATAACTATAGTTAAATGTCCCTTTAAATGACTCCACTAGAAAATAAAATCTATTAACATGGCATCTAATAACTAGCTTGTGCAAAATATGAAGTTAAATGACCTACCATTTTTAAATTTAAAATTTATAAATTTAATAAAATAATGTTTTTAGATACCTTCGGAAGATACAAGATCTTATAAAATTAATTTTACATTCAACAACACTGTCACTTTAATGTAAGTGAACCACTTCCCCTTCTTAAAAGTGAAACAACAAAATTTATGTCAAATTCTGACTACATATCCGAAATTATTTTAACATCTAAGAATTTCATAAGAAAAGCATCGATGGATCTCACTCCCCAATTAATTTAAAAAAGATAGTTTAATTTAATATTCTCTGAATCAGTGGATTTTCTAAAATTAATGCCTAATTTGATCTTATGCATGTGCTTGTCAAATAGACAACTACCAGTCATGGGAGTCCAATTGTTTTTTATTGACAGATTATATGGATATTTATTATAATCTGTTCAGAACTAAGTATGACTAATGTATGTAACCTACTAATATTCGACATTCTTCCTGTGATTCTTAACTAGCATGCATTGGTAAACCAGCCTGGATAATGCATGGTCTTAGAAAGTCAATTCAGAGGTAAACAGTTGATCTTCAATAGGTGTCTTATTCATCATTTCATAAATAGAGGACTGAAAAAACAATCTAAAAATTAGAAAATAATCTAAGTGTCTGATTGTGATACCTAAATATCTAATTATGAACTAAGTATGACTAATGTATGTAACCTACTAATATTCAACATTCTTCCTGTGATTCTTAACTAGCATGCATTGGTAAACCAACCTGGATAATGCATGGTCTTTGAAAGTCAATTCAGGGGTAAACAGTTGATCTTCAATAGGTGTCTTATTCATCATTTCAAAAATAGAGGACTGTGAAATACCATCTAAAAATTAGAAAATAATCTAAGTGTCTCCAATAGGATGCCTCCACAGCCTTATTCTATCAAATAGTTGGCACTTACCATGTGAACATGTCTTTGTATGGTTTTCAAGGTCAGGAGATTTGAAAGATAATGCAAGACATGATCCCATTGGTATTCTTCAATTTCAATCTTGTCTTTTTCCACTGTCAGTCTGGGAATTCTTCACTGTCATTCTTCAAATTCTTCCCTTTCAGTCTTTACATGAAGTCATCTCCCTAATGGCATAAAATTGTTTTTTAAAATTACTAATACAAGTGTGTGAATCAGTTCTGTAAACCTCTCCCACCCCCCATTTCTGAATAAATTTCTGTCACTAGCTTACTAAGCGTGTGTAGCATCTTGTGATATGTTCTATCAAGTGTGAAGATGAGTCATATTGAGCAGAACGAACCTCTAATGTGTGACATTGAACCATAGTCATGCTAGAGGATAGTTATGCTAGAGGATCCCTTTCTGAGTATTTAAATTTTAAGTAATGTGTAAACTAAATACTATTTTACAAAATGTATGCCATATGATGTCTTTGTATACAATTCATGCCAGCAACATTCCATACATTTATACTTACCAGCTGATGTCCTCTTTAAAAACCAGGTGGCAAAGACTCGGTACAGGACCCAATGACCAGAGCATCACCAATATTAATAAATGAAACACATTTTTAGCATTTGATGAACAATCATAACATGTTTGCACAATTCTCTACTTGTCATTTCCCTAGAGTTCACATCTATTGACAATACTCCAATCTAACTTCTATTATTTACCGTCTAAAGTGGCGGTTGATGATGTCTGCTCTGACATTGAGCCCCTCGTCCCGGAATGGCCCCTCTAGAACAGGATCATCCTCCTCATCTCTGAGGAGGTTTCGGTGCCCCTGGACGCCCTGCAGCATCCCAGCCCGCTGTGCAATATTATGCAGGACACTACAGGCTATAACGATCTTAGCCACCTTCTTGGGGTTGTACTGGAGGGCTCCTCCCGACCTGTCCAGGCACCTGAACCTCATCTTCAGGAGCCCGAACATTCGTTCAACCACCGCCCTGGTTCTCTTATGAGCCCTATTGTAGCGCTCCTCAGACACATCAGTCGGCCTACGCAAGGGGGTAATAAGCCAAGGCCGGCTCATGTACCCAGAATCACCTATAAATTATGAACAGAACATAATTCAAACTGAATCCTCAAAATATTATTTTGATTTCAATAAAAGTTTTTGTACACGATAATCCACTAACAAATGTATATTTTTTAAAAGAATAATCTAGTTCAATATTATTCTCTATCTTCCCATTTCAGCTAAGACATGCTACATATGCGTATTTCTCCTAAACCAGACCTTGTGTAAAATGAAAACTAAATGGTTACATTGCATTGTCTAGCTGAGCATTTAAGGTAAGACATGCTACATATCTGCATTTAACTAAAAGTAGACATTAGCGGAAAGAGACAATGACATGGTTAAATTGCATTTGCTAATATCTTCCCATTTCAGCTAAGACATGCTACATATGCGTATTTCTCCTAAACCAGACCTTGTGTAAAATGAAAACTAAATGGTTACATTGCATTGTATATCTGAGCATTTAATGTAAGACATGCTACATATCTGCATTGAACTAAAAGTAGACATTAGCGGAAAGAGACAATGACATGGTTAAATTGCATTTGCTAATATCTTCCCATTTCAGCTAAGACATGCTACATATGCGTATTTCTCCTAAACCAGACCTTGTGTAAAATGAAAACTAAATGGTTACATTGCATTGTCTATCTGAGCATTTAAGGTAAGACATGCTACATATCTGCATTGAACTAAAAGTAGACATTAGCGGAAAGAGACAATGACATGGTTAAATTGCATTAGCTAATATCTTCCCATTTCAGCTAAGACATGCTACATATGCGTATTTCTCCTAAACCAGACCTTGTGTAAAATGAAAACTAAATGGTTACATTGCATTGTCTATCTGAGCATTTAATGTAAGACATGCTACATATCTGCATTGAACTAAAAGTAGACATTAGTGGAAAGAGACAATGACATGGTTAAATTGCATTTGCTAATATCTTCCCATTTCAGCTAAGACATGCTACATATGCGTATTTCTCCTAAACCAGACCTTGTGTAAAATGAAAACTAAATGGTTACATTGCATTGTCTATCTGAGCATTTAATGTAAGACATGCTACATATCTGCATTGAACTAAAAGTAGACATTAGCGGAAAGAGACAATGACATGGTTAAATTGCATTTGCTAATATCTTCCCATTTCAGCTAAGACATGCTACATATGCGTATTTCTCCTAAACCAGACCTTGTGTAAAATGGCAACTAAATGGTTACATTGCATTCTCTATCTGAGCATTTAAGGTAAGACATGCTACATATCTGCATTGAACTAAAACTAGACATTTGCGGAAATAAAAATAAATGGTTAAATTGCATCCTATAGCTGAACATTACGCTAACATTTTAAAACTACAGTGGCAATTGTCAAACTAATTAACCATGTTGTGCACAAATACTCACCAACGAGATAACCAGGGGGCATTTGTCTTTCCTCAAACGGTCTCCACAGGGACGACTGAGCGAGGATGCGGGCATCATGACAAGCTCCTCCAAAATTCGCACACACATGCATAATCCTCATCTGTGCGTCACAAACATACTGCACGTTGAGGCTATGAAAATGTTTGCGATTTCTGAAGGGCAAGTCATCAATTGGAGCACGCAGTGTAATGTGGGTACAATCTATGGCTCCCAAGACATTGGGCAATTGAGCAATAGCAAAGAATTCCCGCTTCAGGCACCTCCAATCACCATCATTCTGTGGGAATCCTATGTATTGCTTACTGATACGTACCATGGCGTCCAGAAAGTTATCAAACACCACAGAGAATGTACCTTGAGACAGGCCATGCATGTACATTTCTACGGATTGAAAACTCCCGGAGGCCAGGACGTATAGACAACTTAGCATCTTACTCATGGCGGGAACAGCAGTCCTTATTCTTATACGTGGCTCCAAATGAGGTTTAAGAAGATCGTAAAGGCCAAAGAGCTGTTCACGATTGAGCCGATACTTATCATAAACCTCAAAGTCGCTCATGTTTTCCAAGGTGGGTCTCACCCTGTAGACACGAGGACCTCGAACCAGACGACCCCTTCGTCTCAGTCTGAGCCGCCGAGGCTGCCTGATTCGATCAACAGCTAGTTCGCCAATAGCAGCACCAGCAGCGTCTACCATGTCATCGTCATCCATCTTTCAAAACAGCGTAACAAGGTATGCACTTGATCTGATGTGGATCACAAGTGGTGCTTTGGCCATGTTGTTTGGGGGATTTATAGTACAATTAGTCCAATGGTAGTGAGTTTGTAATGATTGCTAATTGTATTCACTTGTTTGTATGTGAGCGGCGCAAATGCTTTCACAGTGGGCGTTTTTTTGTTGTTTGCTGAAATTTTTTTTCCCCCCAATGAATCTCAATGTGAAAGTGTCAAATATCACACATACAGTGCATGTTTGTAATGTTTGATCATATGCGTAATCAATATTTCTTAAACGCGATCTTATAGTAACAAGCACACGTCCAGGCTAACATGAATGAAAGTGCATAGTTGTGTATAATGTGCATCTAATGTGATCGATCAATGTTGCTGCAACATTGTTTGAAAACGATAAAGTAACATCTGCCATCTGTAGTATTGTATATATAAGTGATTGCCGAGCTGTCAATATTGTACGCGTCCCTTTAAAATCGCAATAATAATTCAGAACTTCCGGTCTGCCATCTGTAGTATTGTATATATAAGTGATTGCCAAGCTGTCAATATTGTACGCGTCCCTTTAAAATCGCAATAATAATTCAGAACTTCCCGTCTGCCATCTGTAGTATTGTATATATAAGTGATTGCCGAGCTGTCAATATTGTACGCGTCCCTTTAAAATCGCAATAATAATTCAGAACTTCCGGCTGTCATCTGTAGTATTGTATATATAAGTGATTGCCGAGCTGTCAATATTGTATGCGTCCCTTTAAAATCGCACTAATGCTGAATAACTTCCGGCTGTCATCTGTAGTATTGTATATATAAGTGATTGCCGAGATGTAAATATTGTATGCGTCCCATTAAAATGGCACTAATACTGAAGAACTTCCGGCTGTCATCTGTAGTATTATATATATAAGTGATTGCCTAGATGTAAATATTGTATGCGTCCCATTAAAATGGCACTAATACTGAGGAACTTCCGGCTGTCATCTGTAGTATTGAATATATAAGTGATTAGCGAGCTGTAAATATTGTATGCGTCCCATTCAAATCGCACTAATACTGAATAACTTCCGGCTGTCATCTGTAGTATTGTATATATAAGTGATTGCCGAGATGTAAATATTGTATGCATCCCATTCAAATGGCACTAATACTGAATAACTTCCGGCTATCATCTGTAGTATTGTATATATAAGTGATTGCCGAGATGTAAATATTGTATGCATCCCATTCAAATCGCACTAATACTGAATAACTTCCGGCTGTCATCTGTAGTATTGTATATATAAGTGATTGCCGAGATGTAAATATTGTATGCGTCCCATTCAAATGGCACTAATACTGAAGAACTTCCGGCTGTCATCTGTAGTATTTATATATAAGTGATTTGCGATCTGACAATATTTATTAATTGTCCCATTCAAATCGCCCTAATAATGCTGTTCCAAAATGTTGTTTACGTATATGTTGTATTGTAGTATTGAGTGGTAAATTTCTGAAAGGGGCGGTACAGTCGTGAATCTGTAATGTGTATGGTTGAATCTTCTAATGAAGTCATTATATTATTAACCTGCATATGTAGTTCTGAAATCCTCATTGTGTTGTTGTATTTGACTACATTGTTATTGTGTGCTGAATAAAATATAAATCTGTGCTTTGTGGTTGCGTGATGGGTGATGCGTGTTATGTACATCTACGTATATATTGTGATTGTGTCCCACATATGCTGACTTCTATATAGCGGTCTGGCATTGTTGTTCCTTCCCATAAAGTGACAGCTGTAATCTGGTGTGATGATGTTCTACTTGTACGTAATTCCTAATGGTTTATTGTGATGGAATCATGATGTTAAAAGTACAGTAAAATCCATATGTTCTGTTTTGTGATTCCTAGAGAGAATGTAATGTGTTTTTCCCCCATCATTTGAATGCACATGTATGAGTGAATGCTAAAAGTAATGTATGTGCATCCATGACTGATCATGTGTTAAGCCTATGTAGATATGCTGTTGCTGCAAGCATATGAGTTGAATAAATGAAATGCAATAATAAAGGTATATGAGTGGTGTTTCCCATTCTGTACTGTTTGTGAATCCTGAAATGTTGTAATTATTTTTGTGTCCGTTTAAATGTGATTTTATTTGTAAAAATGTTTGTTACTAGTGATGTTGATTTGTAGTTGATTTAATGTAAAAGTATGAAACAATTTAATGCTGTTGTGAATATTAAATAAGTAAAATTCATAAGTCCACCATAGGGAAATAGGCATTTATTGATCTATTTGTCATAGCTGGGTGTAACGCAGAAAAGCATGTATTTTTTTCCTATTTCTAGCGCTGGTATTTGGAGTTTTTTTGTCTACGCTATTTGCGTGCGTTAGGGAAATCTGTCTGTTGCGTGCACGAGCACGTCTTCCCCATAGAAGTCAATGGAGGCTCCAAATTTTGGTTATTTTTTTTTTCAAAGACTGGTTTTCCTCGTAAAGTGAGTGACGTCATGAGCTTGTGTGAAAAAGTAACTAAATCGTGTTCATTTTGTAATAAATAACTTGTTTGTGTATGTAATTTGGTGTATATTTTTTGTATGCATCGATGAGTGTATGTTTGTGATAATCTTATTAGTTAGATGTAGGTATATGAGGGTCTTTTCCCGTGTGTCAATGTAAGTCAATGGCAAAATGGATTTGTGTTGTTTTTTTTCTAACACCCGAGATCTCGCAACTTTGATCCTTTGTATTTGGATGAAAAATTATTAAATCTGAAAAATAAATATAGTGTAGTGTTTGTATGAATGTAAGTGTACTTTGTGTAATATTTGTTTTGTGATTCGTGGATGTTTATTTTGTCGGTAGATGTTAACTACTGGGTCTGAGCTGTCGGTAGAGATTTGTGCGTTGGGTGATTTTTGAGTGTCGGTAACTAAACTCTAAATACCGGAGTCCGTAAAAAACAAGCGTTAGGAGCCTCTAACGCTGGTTTTGACGGCTACCGCCAAACTCTAAATCTAGGCCTAAGTGCGGTAGACCATCTTAGTATCTGAATTTATTATTATATATATATATATTTATTTTTACTCAAAATATAGTATAATATATATGTATGCTTTTAAATGTTAAATTAGCGATTTCATGATTTGAATATTTATGTATTATTATGATCCACTTTTTATAGTCTTTTAGGAATATGAAAATGTATTATTGCATATATTCATGTGTTTGAATTTGCAAAAATTGGCAATCAAATCATTGGGTATTTAAGGAGGTTACAACCCACCAATGATAGATCAACCTCTTGAGAAAGTTCCCACGCTAGCAAACGAAACGGCCATTGAGTAGATCTTTAATCACCCAAGGGTGAAAACAGCAGACACTGCACAGCTGCACAGCTGAAGACTTCCTTCACACACAGGAATTCAGAGCTGCATGCAGGATCTCACTGTGGAGCAACACAGCACCAAGCTAAAAGGAAGCCTGTATAAAACAGTTTCATCCTGCAATTCAAGATCAGCTGGAAGCAGTAACCTGGTGAAAGTTTTAAGACATTTTTGTCTAATATGCATTTCTGTGTTTAACTTCTGGTACGCCTAATACCTTCTGTTTTTAAAATGTCTTTTATCTGTTTAATAAATCTTTTCACTTGAGTCCTGTTGCGCTTTGTCTTTTCTATATTTTTCAGCTAGGATCTCACTACTATAAGGATCTCATCTAAATTAGGATAGCATTAAGTATAAGAGTTATTTCATTAGGTATATTGCATATTCCATTGACTTTGTTGATTGTTTTAATAGTTTACTTTAATAGACTACTTTTATGCACATATATTTAAGAAATGTGTCAGATTCAGTGCAATGTATGACTTTCCTTGTTTGATTGTGCAGTATTTTGGAGATTCAGTGGCTGCCCAGTGTTTAAGCAATTTTCTCTCCTATGGAAAGAAATAGCTTATCTTAAAGATAAAAGAAATAACATATGTTTGCTCCAAGCAGCCTCTTAAGGAAAGTGCACCCCTACTCAAGAGACTAAGAAAAAGGAGATGGAAAACTGTTGGCTCAGGAAAGGTAGAACAAAGGCATACTCCCAATCCTCTGCCTTTGAAAAACTCCTATGCTACTCTTACTGCTGGCACCTGTGAAGCAGAAAGCACAGCTGACAGTTTGAATATTTTAAAAATGTTATTCTAGATGCATCTAAGCACTGTATTAGGCTTGGTTGTTAAAAGAAAAAGAAAACCAATATGGTTTTCAATAGAAGTAGCACATGCAGCCTATAAAAAATTCAAACTCACTGGTTAATCAGAAAGGCTAAAGCTGATGCAGAAGAAAAAATAGTGCAATCAGTAAAAATGGTGACAAAACCTTCTTTAGATATATCAGCGAAAAGACAAAAACTAACGGAGGGATAGCAAGATTCAAGACTGATAGAGTAGCGGAAGGGGATAAAATAATAGCAAACTGTCTAAATGATTACTATTGTTCAGTCTTTACAACAGATAGTAAAGATAGTCTTACCTTCAGACAAACAACTTAGAAGACATAGGACAGGATGGTTTCATTGTTGGAAGATTATGTCAGACTAATCTAATTAATTTCTTTGACCATGTAACTAAAGTAATAGGCCAAGGAGGAGCCATTGATGTTGCATATCTAGACTTTAGCATTGCATTTGACACTGTCCAACAAAACAAACTTATTCACAAAATGTATTGCCTTTGAGTAGATGCTAAGATTGCTAAGTGGGTAGAATGCTGGCTTAAGGATAGAAGGCAGAGCGTTTCAATTATTCTAGTACATTCAAATAAGGGGTCAGTTACTGGTGCTGTTCCCCAAGGGTCAGTTCTTGGGCCTGTTTTGTTTAACATGTTTAGTTTATTTAAATGTATTTATTTGTAGGTATTGTATTTAACTAATTTATTGATAGTGTAGTGTTAGGTTTAATTGTAGATAATTGTAGGTATTTTATTTAATTTATTTATTGATAGTGTAGTGTTAGGTTTAATTGTAACTTAGGTTAGGATTTATTTTACAGGTAATTTTGTAATTATTTTAACTAGGTAACTATTAAATAGTTATTAACTATTTAATAGCTATTGTACCTGGTTAAAATAATTACAAAGTTGCCTGTAAAATAAATATTAATCCTAAAATAGCTACTATATAATTATAATTTATATTGTAGCTATATTAGGATTTATTTTACAGGTAAGTATTTAGCTTTAAATAGGAATAATTTATTTAATAATAGTTAATTTATTTTGTTAGATTTAAATTATATTTAAGTTAGGGGGGTGTTAGTGTTAGGGTTAGACTTAGCTTTAGGGGTTAATACATTTATTATAGTAGCGGTGAGTTCCGGTCGGCAGATTAGGGGTTAATAAGTGAAGTTAGGTGTCGGCGATGTTAGGGAGGACAGATTAGGGGTTAATAATATGTTTTATAGGGTTATTGAGGCTGGAGTGAGGCGGATTAGGGGTTAATACATTTATTATAGTAGCGGTGTGGTCCGGTCGGCAGATTAGGGGTTAATAATTGTAGGTAGGTGGAGGCGACGTTGGGGGCGGCAGATTAGGGGTTAATAAATATAATATAGGGGTCGGCTGTGTTAGGGGCAGCAGATTAGGGGTACATAGGTATAATGTAGGTTGCGGCGGTATACGGAGCGGCAGATTAGGGGTTAAAAAAAATATGCAGGTGTCAGCGATAGCGGGGGCAGCAGATTAGGGGTTAATAAATATTATGTAGGTGTCGGCGGTATTAGGGGCAGCAGATTAGGGGTACATAGGGATAACGTAGGTGGCGGCGGTGTACGGAGCGGCAGATTAGGGGCTAAAAATTTTTAATAGAGTGGCGGCGATGTGGGGGGGCCTCGGTTTAGGGGTACATAGGTAGTTTATGGGTGTTAGTGTACTTTATAGCACAGTAGCTCTTAACTACTGACTATTTTCTGCGGCTGGAGTTTTGTTGTTAGATTTCTAACGCTCACTTCAGCCACGACTCTAAATACCAGCGTTAGAAAGATCCCATTGAAAAGATAGGATACGCAAATGGCGTAGGGGGATCTGCGATATGGAAAAGTCGAAGCTGCAAAGTGAGCGTTAGACTCTTTCCTGACTGACTCGAAATACCAGCGGGCGGCCAAAACCAGAGTTAGGAGCCTCTAACGCTGGTTTTGACGGCTACCGCCAAACTCTAAATCTAGGCCAAAGTTACCTGTAAAATAAATATAAATCCTAAGATAGCTACAATGTAATTATTAATTATATTGTAGTTATCTTAGGGTTTATTTTACAGGTAAATATTTAGTTTTAAATAGGAATAATTTATTAAAGTATAGTGTAGTGTTAGGGGTAATTGTAACTTAGGTTAGTTTTTATTTTACAGGTTAATTTCTCTTTATTTTAGCTAGGTAGCTATTAAATAGTTAATAACTATTTAATAACTATTGTACCTAGTTAAAATAAATTGAAATGTGCCTATAAAATAAAAATAAATCCTAACATAGCTACAATATAATTATTATTTATATTGTAGCTATATTAGGGTTTATTTTAAAGGTAAGTATTTAGTTTTAAATAGGATTAATTTAGTTCATAATAGAAATATTATTTAGATTTATTTAATTAATATTTAAGTTAGGGGGTGTTAGGGTTAGTGTTAGACTTAGGTTTAGGGGTTAATAATTTTATTACAGTGGCGGCGGTGTAGTGGGGGGCAGTATAGGGGTTAATAAATGTATTATAGGTGGCGACGGTGTAGGGGGGGCAGGATAGGGGTTAATAAATTTAATATAGGTTGCGGCGGGGCCCGGGAGCTGCGGTTTAGGGTATTAATACATATATTATAGTTGCGGCGGGTTCAGGGAGCGGCGGTTTAGAGGTTAAACTATTTATTTAGTTGCGGCGAGGTGCGGGATCAGCAGGATAGGGGTTAATAACTTTATTATAGAGGGCGACGGTATAGGGTGGGGCAGGATAGGGGCTACTAGGTATAATGTAGGTCGCGGCGGTGTCCGGGAGCGGCGGTTTAGGGGTTAATACATTTATAAGAGTTGCGGCGGGGTCTAGGAGTGGCGGTTTAGGGTTTACCTACTTTATTTAGTTGCGGGGGGCGCCGGTATAGGGGGTAGAACAGTGTAGTTTAGTGTGGGTGCTTAGTGACAGGCTAGCAATAAAGCTGTCAAAAAGCCGAAGAGCAGCGAGATCGGATGAGTGATAACTCTCACAGTCCGCTGCTCATCGCCCCGTACTTGGTGCATGGCTTTTTGACAGATTTATTGATAACTTAGGCGAAATTTTGCAGGTCCGCAGCGGCGATGTGAGGCGAGCTTAGGCAGGCGTATTGGGCCGGCGAAGGCAGGAAAAGTAGACGCGTTGATAACTACCCCCCTATGTTTCTGTTTACTTCCAGGTATTAACCGAGCCATAGAAAAAGCCACTGAAATGTTTTTCATTCCTGGCAGAGCATTCTTTTTCGGTATATATTTGTATTCTGACCCTGGGCAAAGTCTCTCTAAGGGTGATGGTTGAAAACAGATGCGTTTTTCTTGTCCAATGTGCCAAGAGGAATAGGTTTTCACCTCACCAAAGAACATCTTAACCATTAGGCCTTTGACAGGACTTGTTCCTCGGCCCTGGGCTCTTCCCTTCCGGGAAAATGAATGCACATATCTGTGTCATTGTACATATCTAGAGAAAGACTGACTAACCCATTCAGAATTTTTAATGAGAAGCCACATTTCTGGGTGGAATTCCTCATAACTGAACTGGATGAGATTCATCAGCATCCTCCGCAGACTTTTACCATCTTTGGTCAGAGAGGATATTTGTTTTACCTTGTAATACACAGTTTTTGCAGGAGGTGCCAGCATTTTCGCCACAAAAAAGTACACTTGTGATCAGGATATGAGGTGCAGAAACTGTGGAGATTCAGAGCACATTGCTAAAGACTGCCATAGGCGACAATTGTGTAATTTCTGTGGGTCAACAGATTTTCTGGCCCATTTCTGCCTGATCTACAGGAATGAGGTCATTAGTTATGCTGCAGTCATCAGTGGCTAGGGCTCCAAACCCCTTAGGACTCTGGTGGAAGAGGTTAGAAAGTTTGATGAAGCAGCCATCCCTATCATACAATCTTCAGAGACTGTGGAGGGTGAGACCTCTTCTGCTAACATTTTGAAGCTATCTTAAAATTCTATGACAGAGGTTCCTTAAACTGGGCAAGAGGATTTAACTTGCAGCTTGGAAATTAAGGTACCTGATCTGGCTTTTGCTGAAGGGGAGGACAAGGATTCATCTAGAGTTTTGAAGCAGCCTTGGTAGGATGAATAACCCCAGAACAGTGACATTATCACATTATTAAGACCTGGGAAATCAGGAGTTTTTATAGGTTCCTCCTTTAGTGGATCTCTATTTTTAGATAAAAGGCAGGGGGAGACTTTTGTGAAGGTATTAAAAGTGCCTAAGTCTGTGTCTACAGAAATGTTTTTCTAAAAAAAGTACCTGTAAGCAACCTTTGCCATCCAAGATAGACTGTCCCAGAGATTGAGTACTCAAGGTTAAAGGGGAAGTCTACGGATGATGAGACAGGATTCTGTTTGTTTTTTATTTGTTTTTTAATGACTTTAAGTTTTTTATCTGTAAATGCAAGGAGCATCCATGCGACCACCAGAAGAGCCTTCATTTTTTTATTTTGTAAGTAAATTAAAATGCTCAGTGTTTTGTTTACAGGAGTGTTGGTTATCCTTGAACTTCAAAAATCCAACATGGATTTTTGGCCCTGCTGTCTGGTCTTTCTCTGCTGAAAGAAATGGGGGTGTAGGTGTATTATTTAGAGGTGGTAGTTTAATATTAATATATAGTTGCTTTTCATGTATTTTGAGTTTGGGGGGTGATGATTAGGCTTTTTAATTTTTATGCTCCTGTGGGAAGCGAGGGGCAGTCAAAGAAGGTCAAAGAAGGTGGAGTTTTTTTTTCAAATTGGGTTTGTTTTATGGTGGTAGGGATTTCACTGTGGTTTGTGGGGTTTTTAATTATATTTTGAAAGCTGTGGATCAGGAGGGTCCAGGAGAAAGTTCTGTTGATATTTCTGGGAAATTTTTAATTGAATTAATTAATTTTTATGGTTTGATAGAAGCCTTTAGAGCTACTAAATTGGCTAGTAAAGGTTTCACCTTTTTTAATGAAAATGTAACTGTCAGGGGTGTCCTTTGCAGCTAATTTTTTAATATGTGTGATTGAGTTTTTGTTGCAGCACTTGAGGAATAATAAAGTAATTAGAGATTCTGAGTTACCTGGCAGTGGTGGAAGAAGTGGGAAAATCTTGGGCTATATGGATGAGGTGACTTTTGTGTGTTCATCTTAGGCTGGCATCAGGAGGGCAAAAGTTTTGGTTCAGTGTTTTTTTATGGCAAGTGATTTTAGAGTCAATTGGGATAAATGTGCAGTGAAAGACTTTGGTTTGTGAGAAAATTAGTAATGGGTGTAAAGTTTAGTGAGGATTTGAAAGGATATGATAGTTTAAATAAAGTGTGTGAAGAAGTGAAGAAAACTATTGATTTTTGGTCATTGAGAAATATGAATATGGAAGGCAAAGTGCTTGTGACGAAGATTGTGTTTATTACGATTTTGTTGTATGTGAATTGTGTTTTTCCTGTTCCATACGATAGTTTGATAAAAATTGTGAGATTGATTTTTAAGTTTATGTGGAATGTGTGTGCAAAAGAGAAGAGTGGAAGAAATATCAGATTGAAAGTTTTTTGTTAATCAAAAATATTAGTAGGAAGGATAATGTTGCTGGGTGTATGGATATATATATAAGGCTGTTAGTGTCTTGCATCGGTTTGTCAGGTGTTTTTGAATGCTCCTTGGTTTTATGGTTTAGTTTAGTGGACAAGTGTGATCAGAAGTATGGTGTGAAAGTAGGAACATGATAGCTTTGTTGCATGAGAAAGAGAAAGTGCAGTTGATAGGGTATTTTCTGAGCAGCAGAGTGTGTGTGTCTGGAGAGAGTGAATGATAAGTTTATAGTGAATCGACAGAAATATGTGGCATGGATGGCATTGCAGTGGTGTCGGCCAATGTGTGAGTTTAAGCATAAAAGTTTGGTTCAAAGTTCATGTTGTCTGAGGACCCGTTGTGTGGCAATGGAAAATGTGGTGCCTGTGTTCTGGAGTTGTGAGTATGTGAGAGAAGTATGAAGAGTGCAAGTTACAAGCTGAAAGTAAACAGTGTGCCTGAAGATCTAGTGTAAAGTGTAACAGTTAAAAAAAATTGCACCAGACACTACATAAATACATTAAAATAAAGTATTATACTAATATATACACTTTTAATATTTTTACATATAAATATTAATACAAATGTTTAATAAAAGTTTAAAAGCGCATTTGACTGGGAAGGGCTATTATATATACATATTTGTTTATATTTGGGGTTAACGGTAACAACCCCCCATGCTCCGTATTAGTTCACCCATCAATGTTAAGGGATGACATGCTAAAGTCTATTGTAAGTAGCTTGACAGCATTTTCTGACATACCGATTGGCATAATAACATCTGCGACTCTACATAAATCTACTTACAATCATTTAAAGGGGAGGTTCAAACTCTATTTATAACCCTATCCTATACTGGAGGGCAAACTATACACATTTGTATGCGATCTATAATATATGTATATACTGTTTTAATCATGATCTGTGTAGATATTCAGTATTTGTACTTGTTTTTGAAAAGTCCAGTGAGTGCGGATCTACTTCTTCCTTTATAATACTCCTGTTCCTGACACCATGGCTGATTATCTTAAAGTGTGAGTGCTTATCCTCCTGAAACGTTTGAAATATATATATATATATACAGTCAGTCCCATAGAAGAGCACTCTCACCACCAATTCAATATGCCAGAGTGCTAGTGAAATGAACAAAAGTAGTGAAATTTGCACTCACTGGTCTTTCCTACAAACCACTCCTTTATTGCAATAAATGAGTGGTTTGTGGGAAAGACCAGTGAGTGCAAGTTGTGTTACTTTTTTTTCATATATATATATATATACTCTGTGTATATATATATATATATATATATATATATATATATATATAAATAAATAAAAAGAACATTGGAATGTTAAATATTAATAAATTCCTTCGGGTTTAGCGCAGTTGGTCTAACGTGGTGTTGGGTTAGCGCACAATCGATAAGTGTCTGATTTTTATTTGAACAGAGTGCTCCTTTAAAGTCTAATGGGATAAGAAGTTAACATGGTTGTGATATCTGAAATCCTAAAGTTTACTTTGAGCGCAGTTAGCGCAAGAGAAAAAAAAAGTTAAAGGAATAGGAAACCCAAAAAAATGTTCTTTAGTGATTGAGACAGAGCCTACCATTTTTAAAAAAAAGTTTCCAATTTACTTCTATTATCAAATTTACTTAATTTCCATGATATTCTGTGTTGAAGAGATACCTAGGTAGGCATCTGGAGAACTACATGGCAGTAAATAGTGCTGCCATCTACTGCTCTTGCAAATGGTTAACATTCTTGCGAAACTGCTGCCATACAGTGCTCCAGAAATGGCCCGGGTCCTAAGCATATGCCCCTGCTTTTCAACAAAAGATATCAAGAGAATGACAAAAAATCGATAATAGAAGTAAAATAGAAAGCTGTTTAAAACCTCATGCTCTATCTGAAATAAAAGTCCAGGCAATTCAGGAGAATTTCATAGACTCATTCCGTAACCATCTGTAACAGCTGCTATCCCTAAAGTCTTCTACTCACATATTACGAGCTACACATTTATAGAAA
This sequence comes from Bombina bombina, assembly GCF_027579735.1. Lineage (NCBI taxonomy): Eukaryota > Metazoa > Chordata > Amphibia > Anura > Bombinatoridae > Bombina > Bombina bombina. The sequence goes on along the minus strand of NC_069503.1, from coordinate 403,239,362 downwards.
AATAATTGTAAGTATGATTGTAAGGTATATATTTTGTATTTGCTTAGCAATACATACTCAATGAATGAATAATTATAAGTAAAACATTATTTATACATGATGTTCAATGGTGTCCAACCCAGAGAAAAGTGCTATATAATTTGTTATTAGGATTATTTGTATTATTATTATTATTATTATTATTATTATTATTATTAGTAATAATAATAATAATAATAATAATAATAAATACATAGTAACACTTTTTTCTTTTACATTTTAGATATTGTACTCATGATTATAGAAAACCATATGTTCACCTATCAATTTCAATGAGAATATACAGTAATTGTAATAAACAAATTGAGCTCAAACTAACAGATTTGAGTAGTAAAGAGAAAAATATACGTAGAGTTGTGGGTTACTTTGTGGTGGGATATGTGGCGGTTAGGGGCTAATAGTGTAGGATTCCAGTAGCTCTAATCCTATTGGATGTTTTGAACAGCCAATAGGATTTCAGAAGCTCTCATCCTATTGGCTGATTTGAATTTGAAGAATCAAATCAACCAATAGGAATGCAAGGTACACCATTTTGAAACGGCTACCTTGCATTCAACTTCACTATACGGCGGTGACCGTATGAAGAGGATGCTGGATGGGATCGGCTTCCAGGATAGCTCCGCTCAGCGGATGAAGGTGTCGCAGCCTGGATGAAGACTACTCAGGAACTGTGAGTAGATGTTCTTGGGTTAGTGTTAGGTTTTTTTTTTTTCATTTTTTGGGGTGGTTTTTTTTTTTAGATTAGGGCTTTGAGCTTTTGTTAAAGAGCTGATTGCCCTTTTAAGGGTGGTGAAAAAGAGCTAAATGCCCTTTTTAAGGGCAATGCCAATACAAATGCCCTTTTAAGGGCAATGCCCATACAAATGCCCCTTTAGGGGCAATGGGTTGCTTAGGTTTTTCTTAGAGTTAGTTTTTTTTATTTTGGGGGGTTGGTTGGGTTGTGGGTTTTACTGTTGGGGGTACTTTGTATTTTTTTACAGGTAAAAGAGCTGTTTAACTTAGGGTAATGCCCTACAAAAGGCCCATTTAAGGGCTATTGGTAGTTTAATGTAGGCTAGGGGGTATTTTATTTTGGGGGGCTTTTTTATTTATATAGGGCTATTAAATTAGGTGTAATTGTTTTTATTTTAGATCATTTTGTTTATTCTTTTTTGTAAGCTTAGTGTTTTTTTATTTTTCGTAATTTAGAGTTTATTATTTTTTGTAATTTTATATTTTTTCATTTTTTTTCGTAGTGTTAGTTTTTTTTAAATTTGTCATTTTGATTTTTTAATTGGTAGTATTTTTTATTTTATTAGAATAGTTATGTTAGGTTAATTTATAGTTTAATGTTAGGTTTATTTTTATTTCACAGGTAAGTTTTTATTTATTTAAATATAGTTATATTGTAATTTTAATTTAAAGTTAGGGGGGTGTTAGGTTTAGGGGTTATAGTTTAATTTAGTGTTTTGCGATGTGGGGGGCCAGCAGTTTAGGGGTTAGTAGGTTTATTTAGTGGTGGCGATGTGGGAGGCCAGCCGTTTAGGGGTTAATAGGTTTATTTAGTGGCGGCGGTGTTGCAGGCTGGAGTTTTAGGGCTTAATAACTTTATTATAGTGTTGGCGATGTTGGGGAGTGGCGGTTTAGGGGGTTAATATATTTAAATAGTGTTGGAGATGTGGGTGGGCCGCAAATTAGGGTTTAATAGGTTTATTTAATAGTCGCGATGTGGGTGGGCGGCAGATTAGGGGTTAATAAGTTTTAAATAGGGTTTGTGATGCAGGAGGGCAGCGGTTTAGGGGTTAATATGTAGTTTATGGGTGTTAGTGTACTTTGTAACAGTTTAGTTATGAGTTTTGTGGAACATTTTTGTTTCGCAAAATCTATAACTACTGATCTCAGATGGCGCTATGGATTGTGTCGGTATAGGCTATAACGCAAGCTTTTTAGTGTGAACGCACAACCTGTAATACCGGCTCTATGAAAATCCCACACAAAACGTCATTTTTTTGAGTGCAGGATGGATGTTGCGTTACAGGCTATTTTTTTCAGCGTTAAAAGCCGTGCCACAACACTTGTAATCTAGCCGTGTGGTAGGTAACTGTCTCAGGAAGGGATACCATATATGCAACAACTTGTTTCAAACAAATGATATTAGATACATAAAACAAGGAAGGGGTAGCAGCGCTATGGATAGCAATAGGGTATCTACTATGGAATATATAGTTTGGGTAATATCTATTGACTGGTATAAGTGGACTTCAAATGTGGATACTTAATGTATTAAATAATAAATATAATAAAGTTGAGTGTACAATAACATATATAACAACATATCATATAAAAACTATTTTATACATGATATAACATCTCAATGTTTCATTTAATAACCAGGGAAATAATAACTTACTAAGTAGGAAAGTAGCCTAGTGGTTAGAAAATTTGTCCTCATTAGATTGTACCCATCATTTTCCCACAATTTCAATTCCCATGGGGTATATAGATATGTTTTTAGAAACAATAGATATATTTTTAGAAACTATTGGCTAGATTTAGAGTTTTGTCGGTAACGACCCGAGTAGCTAACGCTGGCTTTTTTCTGGCCGCACCTTTAAAATAACTCTGGTATTAAGAGTCCACAGAATGGCTGCGTTAGGCTCCAAAAAAGGAGCGTAGAGCATATTTAACGCCACTGCAACTCTCGATACCAGAGTTGCTTACGGAAGCGGCCAGCTTCAAAAACGTGCTCGTGCACGATTCCCCCATAGGAAACAATGGGGCTGTTTGAGCTGAAAAAAAACCTAACACCTGCAAAAAAGCCGCGTTCAGCTCCTAACGCAGCCCCATTGTTTGCTATGGGGAAACACTTCCTACGTCTGCACCTAACACTCTAACATGTACCCCGAGTCTAAACACCCCTAACCTTATACTTATTAACCCCTATTCTGCCGCCCCCGCTATCGCTGACCCCTGTATATTATTTTTAACCCCTAATCTGCCGCTCCGTAAACCGCCGCTACTTACATTATCCCTATGTACCCCTAATCTGCTGCCCCTAACACCGCCGACCCCTATATTATATTTATTAACCCCTAATCTGCCCCCCACAACGTCGCCTCCACCTGCCTACACTTATTAACCCCTAATCTGCCGAGCGGACCGCACCGCTATTATTATAAAGTTATTAACCCCTAATCCGCCTCACTAACCCTATAATAAATAGTATTAACCCCTAATCTGCCCTCCCTAACATCACCGACACCTAACTTCAATTATTAACCCCTAATCTGCCGACTGGAGCTCACCGCTATTCTAATAAATGTATTAACCCCTAAAGCTAAGTCTAACCCTAACACCCCCCTAATTTAAATATAATTTTAATCTAACGAAATTAATTAACTCTTCTTAAATAAATTATTCCTATTTAAAGCTAAATACTTACCTGTAAAATAAATCCTAATATAGCTACAATATAAATTACAATTATATTATAGCTATTTTAGGATTAATATTTATTTTACAGGTAACTTTGTATTTATTTTAACCAGGTACAATAGCTATTAAATAGTTAAGAACTATTTAATAGCTAAAATAGTTAAAATAATTACAAATTTACTTGTAAAATAAATCCTAACCTAAGTTACAATTAAACCTAACACTACACTATCAATAAATAAATTAAATAAAATACCTATAATTATCTACAATTAAACCTAACACTACACTATCAATAAATAAATGAAATACAATTCCTACAAATAAATACAGTTAAATAAACTAACTAAAGTACAAAAAATAAAAAAGAACTAAGTTCCAAAAAATAAAAAAATATTTACAAACATTAGAAAAATATTACAACAATTTTAAACTAATTACACCTACTCTAAGCCCCCTAATAAAATAACAAAGCCCCCAAAAATAAAAAAATGCCCTACCCTATTCTAAATTACTAAAGTTCAAAGCTCTTTTACCTTACCAGCCCTTAACAGGGCCCTTTGCGGGGCATGCCCCAAGAAGTTCAGCTCTTTTGCCTGTAAAAAAAAACATACAATACCCCCCCCAACATTACAACCCACCACCCACATACCCCTAATCTAACCCAAACCCCCCTTAAATAAACCTAACACTAAGCCCCTGAAGATCTTCCTACCTTATCTTCACCATACCAGGTTCACCGATCGATCCAGAAGAGCTCCTCCGATGTCCTGATCCAAGCCCAAGCGGGGGGCTGAAGAGGTCCATGATCCGGCTGAAGTCATCATCCAAGCGGGAGCTGAAGAGGTCCATGATCAGGCTGAAGTCTTCATCCAAGCGGGAGCTGAAGAGGTCCATGATCCGGATGAAGTCTTCTATCAACGGCATCTTCAATCTTCTTTCTTCGGGAGCCATCATCTTCCATCCGACGCGGAACATCCTCTTCTCCCGACGCCTACTCGCCTACTCTCCTTCATTAGAACTTGATTCTGATTGGCTGATTCCATCAGCCAATCAGAATATTCCTACCTTAATTCCGATTGGCTGATAGAATCCTATCAGCCAATCGGAAATCGAGGGACGCCATCTTGGATGACGTAATTTAAAGGAACCGTCATTCGGCGAGTAGGCATCGGGAGAAGAGGATGTTCCGCGTAGGATGGAAGATGATGGCTCCCGAAGAAAGAAGATTGAAGATGCCGTTGATAGAAGACTTCATCCGGATCATGGACCTCTTCAGCTCCCGCTTGGATGAAGATTTCAGCCGGATCATGGACCTCTTCAGCTCCCGCTTGAATGATGACTTCAGCTGGATCATGGACCTCTTCAGCCCCCCGCTTGGGCTTGGATCAGGACATCGGAGGAGCTCTTCTGGATCGATCGGTGAACCTGGTATGGTGAAGATAAGGTAGGAAGATCTTCAGGTGCTTAGTGTTAGGTTTATTTAAGGGGGGTTTGGGTTAGATTAGGGGTATGTGGGTGGTGGGTTGTAATGTTGAGGGGGGGTATTGTATGTTTTTTTTTACAGGCAAAAGAGATGAACTTCTTGGGGCATGCCCCGCAAAGGACCCTGTTCAGGGCTGGTAAGGTAAAAGAGCTTTGAACTTTAGTAATTTAGAATAGGGTAGGGCATTTTTTTATTTTGGGGGTCTTTGTTATTTTATTAGGGGGCTTAGAGTAGGTGTAATTAGTTTAAAATTGTTGTAATATTTTTCTAATGTTTGTAAATATTTTTTTATTTTTTGTAACTTAGTTCTTTTTTATTTTTTGTACTTTAGTTAGTTTATTTCATTGTATTTATTTGTAGGAATTGTATTTAATTTATTTTTTGATAGTGTAGTGTTAGGTTTAATTGTAACTTAGGTTAGGATTTATTTTACAGGTAAATTTGTAATTATTTTAACTATTTTAGCTATTAAATAGTTCTTAACTATTTAATAGCTATTGTACCTGGTTAAAATAAATACAAAGTTACCTGTAAAATAAATATTAATCCTAAAATAGCTATAATATAATTATAATTTATATTGTAGCTATATTAGGATTTATTTTACAGGTAAGTATTTAGCTTTAAATAGGAATAATTTATTTAAGAAGAGTTAATTAATTTCGTTATATTAAAATTATATTTAACTTAGGGGGGTGTTAGTGTTAGGGTTAGACTTAGCTTTAGGGGTTAATCCATTTATTACAGTAGCGACGAGATTCGGTCGGCAGATTAGGGGTTAATAATTGAAGTTAGGTGTCGGCGATGTTAGGGAGGGCAGATTAGGGGTTAATACTATTTATTATAGGGTTATTGAGGCGGGAATGAGGCGGATTAGGGGTTAATAACTTTATTATAGTAGCGGTGCGGTCCGCTCGGCAGATTAGGGGTTAATTATTGTAGGTAGCTGGCGGCGACATTGTGGGGGGCAGGTTAGGGGTTAATAAATATAATATAGGGGTCGGCGGTGTTAGGGGCAGCAGATTAGGGGTACATAAGTATAACGTAGGTAGCGGTCGGCAGATTAGGGGTTAATTATTGTAGGTAGCTGGCGGCGACGTTGTGGGGGGCAGGTTAGGGGCTAGTAAATATAATATAGGGGTCGGCGGTGTTAGGGGCAGCAGATTAGGGGTACATAAGTATAACGTAGGTGGCGGTCGGCAGATTAGGGGTTAATTATTGTAGGTAGCTGGCGACGACGTTGTGGGGGGCAGGTTAGGGGTTAATAAATATAATATAGGGGTCGGCGGTGTTAGGGGCAGCAGATTAGGGGTACATAAGTATAACGTAGGTGGCGGTCGGCAGATTAGGGGTTAAAAAAATTGAATCGAGTGGCGGCGATGTGGGGCTCAGTTTAGGGGTACATAGGTAGTTTATGGGTGTTAGTGTACTTTAGAGTACAGTAGTTAAGAGCTTTATGAACCAGCGTTAGCCCAGAAAGCTCTTAACTACTGACTTTTTTCTGCGGCTGGAGTTTTGTTGTTAGAATTCTAACGCTCACTTCAGCCACGACTCTAAATACCGGAGTTAGAAAGATCCCATTGAAAATATAGGATACGCAATTGACGTAAGGGGATCTGTGGTATGGAAAAGTCGCGGCTGAAAAGTGAGCGTTAGACCCTTTTTGAATGACTCCAAATACCGGCGGTAGCCTAAAACCAGCGTTAGGAGCCTCTAACGCTGGTTTTCACGGCTACCGCCAAACTCCAAATCTAGGCCTATAAATTTAAAGTAGAAATATAGGTTCATTCTTTAATATTGGTGTGGTGGCCAAGTGGTTTGAGGTAAGAACTCCAACATATGTACTACACAAACTAAACAAGAGTTTCAATCCCTCATAGGACCTGAGAAATATTATATATTGAGTCATATTTCAATCTTAAAAAGAGTAGTATATAGGAAAGGGCACTCTAAATAGAGCTAATACATTATGGAGATTTTTTAAAATATATATTTTAAAAAAATGTAAATAGAAATCTATTATATGACACCAGATAAGATTTTGTACAGAATAAAAATTTATTTTATTTTAGTAAAAACAAAATAATTTTTTTTAAAACATGTGAGTTTGAAATTCTTATGTACAAATGAATCTTATAGGTTGGCCAATCTTGTAATCTAAATAATCTTCAATTGATCTAATCTTGATTTCTTGCATATCAGTATCAATAGTATCAATATTTAACAGATTTCAATACAGCAATATTTGACACATTTCAAGTAATTTTTGAAAAAGCAGTTTTAAAAACCCACAGTTATATGATAGGCTGTTGATCTAATCAGGAGTTTAGGACTATATACCGGAATTAAAATTGTATAAACACAATTGCAATTTTCAAATGAAGTTTATAGAGTATGTATAAAAAAGTATTTTTTTTTCTAAAATCTGATTAAAAGTCCATCTTGACGTAACCCTTAGGTAATACCCAATATGAGAGTCTATGATGTTTATAAGAAAATTTCTTGGCTGCAGCCTAAGTTTATAGAAGATATTTTTTGTAAGGTGCTATGTACCTATATTAAAATGCGGTAAGGTAAGCAGGTGTATAGATCTAACCTTATTATCCTTGCTGAGAGACATTTTGCAACCAGCTTTTCTTCCATGATCTTTAAGTAGTGGGCTGAGGGGGCTGAGTCTTTGTATATTATGTTGCGGATAAGGGACTTCCGCACTTCTACTGTTATTTCCAATAGTAGGTATCCTGTAGGAATTCAGATAGTCCGTAATAAAGAGTAGATAGATCAGTTCACTTCTACAGATGCCGGTCCTGGAGCATTTTTGGAAGCGTTTTTGGCAGCGTTTGGTGGCAGCGTGTTCTTAGCTTTCTCAGTCGGGTTATGCTTTCTCTGCTCTGTGGCTCCTGTGTGAGCCAGGTGTTAGGTATAAAGGATCAGTGCAACATGTTTCAGCTTTGATAACCAGTCTATTTGATCAGTGCAATGCATTTCAGCTGTGATAACCAGCCTTTTTGATCAGTACAATGCGTTTCAGCTGTGATAACCATAATTTGGAAGATTGTCCATGTGCTGCAATTACCTGTTTGGAGTTGCAGGGTCACACCCTAAACAGATTGTTTCTTTTTCTGGCCTGTTTGTTTACTCAGAAAAAGGCTGGTTATCATAGCTGAAACGCGTTGCACTGATCAAAAAGGCTGGTTATCGCAGCTGAATTGCATTGCACTGATCAAAAAGGCTGGTTATCACAGCTGAAACATGTTGCACTGATCCTTCATCCCTAACACCTGGCTCACACAGGAGCCGCAGAACAGAGGAATCATAAGCAGACTGAGTAAGCTAAGAACACGCTGCCACCAAACGCTGCCAAAAACACTTCCAAAAAAACTCTCCAGGACCGGTATCTGTAGAAGTGAACTGATCCATCTACTCTTTATTACGGACAATCCGAATTCCTACAGGATACCTACTATTGGAAAAACCAGTAGAAGTGCAGAAGTCCCTTACCCGCAACATAATATACAAAGACACAGCCCCCATAAGATATAGGAGGCGGATTTGTGTATCACACCACTTAAAGATCACGGACGAAAAGCTGGTTGCAAAAACGTCACTCAGCAAGAATAATAAGGTTAGATCTACACACCTGCTTACCTTACCGCATTTGATATAGGTAAATAGCACCTTAAAAAAAATATCTTCTATAAACTTAGGCTGCAGCCAAGAAAATTTCTTATAAACATTATAGACTCTAATATTGGGTATTACCTAAGGGTTACCTCAAGATGGACTTTTAATCATGTTTTGGAAAAAAATTACTTTTTTATACATACTCTATAAACTTCATTTGAAAACTGCAATTGTGTTTATACAATTTTAATTAAGGTATATAGTCCTAAACTCCTGATTAGATCAACAGCCTATCATTTAACTGTGGGTTTTATTATTGATACTGATACGCAAGAACTCAAGATTAGATCAATTGAAGATTATTTAGATTACAAGGTTGGCCAACTTATCAGATTCATTTGTACATAAGAATTTCAAACTCACATGTTTTAAAAAAACTTTTTTGTTTTTACTAAAATAAAATAAATCTTTATTCTGTACTAAATCTTATCTGGTGTCATATAATATATTTCTATTTACATTTTTTTAAAATATATATTTTATATATATATTCATATTTTTCATATTTAAAAAAATCTCCATAATGTATTAGCTCTATTTATAGCGCCCTTTCCTATAAACTACCTGTTTTACAATTCCCCCTGAGAAGCATAGAGGAAGCTTCTAATAGTGAAAGGAGCTTATACCCACTAGCGCAAAATCTATATATATTTTGACATATGTTCATATTTCAATCTTACAAAAGATTAAAAAATACAAGCATAACATATAAGAGGAACAGTGACAAAGTGGTTAAGGAGACAGATATTTACTAGATGAATGGCCATAAGGACAGGGGTTCGAACCCCTAGTAGAATAACCATGAATAAACTCATAAAATCATATGAAAAAAATATTATATTTTTTTGGACATAATTGCAAATTTAATTTACATAAGGAAATATAGATAACCATCTCTACAACGACTCAATACCTTCAATAGGTAAAACAGACAAGGCCGGATACTATACAGAAAGGAAATTCACTAACAAGCCAATACAGGGTTAAAGGGACATTAAACCCAAATGTTTTCTTTCATGATTCAGATAGAAAATATCATTTTAAACAACTTTCTAATTTACTTCTGTTATCTAATTTGCTTCATTCTCTTGATATTCCTTCCTGAAAAGCATATCTAGATAGGCTCAGTAGCTTCTGATTGGTGGCTGCACATATGTGCCTCATGTGATTGGCTTACCCATGTGCATTGCTATTTCTTTACCAAAGGATATCTAAATAATGAAGCAAATTAGATAATAGAAGTCAATTGGAATATTTTTTAAAATTGTATTCTGTGTCTGAATCATGAAAGAAAAAATTTGGGTTTAATGTCCCTTTAAGTGTACAAATTGTACATAAGGTAACCTTTAGAGACAATCAGGTACTCTTGATAAAGGCTTTTGAAGCTGAAATGCGTAGACGTACCCTGATTGTGTCACTTTCTGAATCTCCCGGTCAAGCTCTCACAGCTGACTGAACTGATGCCGGTAAAGATTTCATCTTGAGGAACCGAGAGGAAGTACTCAGCACTACTTCAGAATCAGGCTCACAATGGAGACACTGTGTGACTTCATTCACTTGTACAGATACTCACTCCAAGATTCAGCAACATGATCATGCAGCTATATTAGCTGATAGGCTGACACACAGGACATTAAATCACTTCAAACACCACTTACCCAGTGGTGATAAGGTATTTTAATATCATTTTTGGAATAATATTTTCACTGCTTAAAGGACACTATCCTATGTATATACACTACCCTTGGAGAATATAATTATCTACCACCACTGACTTTGTCCCTTATTTCCTTGGGAATTAAAACAGATAAACAGCACTTGGACTTTTTTTTTTTTCTTGAACTTTTTTCGTATTTTGCTGGCTAATTTTTTTCTCACCTCATTGTTTTTAAAATTTTTAGAATTTTTACCACTTGCTCCATCATAGACTATTATAGTTTCTCATTTTTATGTATTTTATTTATAGAGGATCCGGATCCTTATTGTTATTGTTTTTGCTGTGATATAGAATTGTTCAGAATAAACACATTTTGTAACTCGCACCCAGTTGTTATATATGTTATTGTACACTCAACTTTATTATATTTATTTGTTTTATTTTTCTATATTAACCCTTAAGGAGATTAAGGGGAGTCCTAGCCATATAAGGGATATAGTGTGAGACAGAATTTGCTTTTCTTTTTTACCTAAATCATATTAGATACTCAGTTAGGGAGTTGAAATGCTCCAGTGTGCATAAGTGGGGTTAAGTAGTTTGGGTTCCCTCTCTACAATCTCAGGTACAACAAATAAGATGCACGAGATACTTATCTGTGTTGTACAAACCAAGAGGGCAGACCACAACTTGAACATCTACCAGAAAAGAGCCATTCCCAATGGTACTTCCAGAAGTCACGTTCTGTTATCAAATAAACCAGCTAAAGAAGATATAATCACTTCTAAATGTTTCACTGACATCAAATGGCCATCAAACTGTAGAAAATCCATAATGAATTTAGCTGACTCTCTTCTCATTTTCAACTTCTTGATCAGGCTTGGGCAGCTGGAAATAAGTGAGTGTAGCAGCAGTACCAACATCTGAGCAAAATTCTCCACCACTTTTCACTGTTATGGTGTTTTTTTTACAATGAGTTTGTGTAATAGCTAAGAGCAACGGTACAAACAAGCAGTCTGTCTGCCTCTGGTGAGGGAATTATGATATTTTGCTCTCCTGTTAATTATATGTGTGGAAATAATGCTTACTTGTCTAGGTAGCTATACTACCAAGGGATACAAGGTTAGACATAAGCAGACTGTCAGTAGAGTAAAGATAATTTTATTTGGGAGCTCATTTGGGAGCTCAAACTCCTAGTTGCTACCAGTTTACCTGCCCATTGGAAGTCACATTTTTTTAAAAAATCAAATCTGGGTAGTAGTTTTACCTTGGAAAGCATGTAATGTGATCTAATGTGATCTAATGTGATCTATGTGTTTAAGAACAGCAGTAAAACATACTGCACTGTTAGAAAATGTGTCTCAATATTGGCCATACAATTAAGTATATATATATGTGTGTGTGTGTGTGTGTGTGTGTGTGTGTGTGTGTGTGTGTGTGTGTGTGTGTGTGTGTGTAAAATAAAAATCCATCAATCACTTTGCACCAAACAAGGCTAAAACATATGAAGTAAATGTTATTTTGCCATTACATCCTAACCAAAAAGGAGTTGCTGAAAAGTTTATTAAATCAAGTTATTTAGTAATGACATGAACAATTAATATGTTTGATTCCATGTTCATTCTTTTTTGTGTGCAATAGAAACTGCCTCTGAGAATAATTATGCATGAGTCACATAGAGAATGTCCAGCTTAAAAAAGTGTTGATCTATACTTTAATTAGTACTAATGTCAAATATAATACATTTGTAATCATTCACCCTTGTCCTAAGGGCTTGCTTAATTTATCTAACAGTTAATAATGTTGCATTTCTTACATTTAATAAGACAAACCACATTGTTGGATTTATTATTCTTTTGTTTATTGTTATAGCTTTCTGCTTCAGTGATAATAGCCTTTATTAATACACTTGAATATTTGCTTCTGTTCTGTATACAGAGTTCCTCCAGATTTTCTATATTAAACAGTTTATTGTTAAACATTGTAGATAGTCAAATGGGCAATTTTTGTTATTTTGAAAATACCTTAAAATGGTCAAGTTTAGTCACACATGTTTCCAAAACATCAATATATATATCTACATTTATAAAGCTGCGTATGCAGCTTTGGAGCTCCTTCAGTGCAGATTGACATGAGCGAGCTGGCAGCCAATAGTTAAGAAGCAGGACAGGAGTCATAAGACTGCTGCTTCCTAACCTTTACACCAGCTCTTAGCAGGCATATTAAAATCACCCTGGACAATGGCGCATGAACAGGGGGCGGCATTGCATGAGCAGCTGCTTGTGCAATGTTAAATGAGGGCAGCCTACTGCTACCCACTGGTTACTATGCTGGGTGAACATCGTTAAATGGGGCCCATAGCATTTAAAATAATGTACCACTAAAAGCTTGGGGGCAGATTTATCAAAGTGCAAACGGACATGTTCCGATGTAGTGATCATCTCTGCCGGACATTGATAAATGCCGACAGCATACACTGTAGACATTTATTAATGCACAAGCATTTCACTAGAAATGCTTGTGCAATGCCGCCCCCTGAACATTTGTGGCCAATCGGCCGCTAGCAGGGGGTTCAATCAACCCGATCGTATGCAATTGGGCGGATTGCTGTCCACCGCCTCAAAGGTGGTGGACAAGTTAAGGAGTACCGGTCTTAAGACCGCTGTTTCTTAACTCCTGTTTCCGGCCAGCCTGAAGGCTCGCACGGATACAGCTGCAAACAGTATCATTCGGAGCTTGATCAATTGGCCCCTTGGTCTGAAAAAAGTGACATACTTTTCTAGTAAAGGTTTTTCCAGCCTTAAACAGATGATAGTTTCAATTAAAAAGGAAAGGTATTATGAACATGTCTAATTGTGATAAATGCAATGTATTTTTATTTCTTAATCATCGTTTCATATGCTATGTTAGAGTGAACTGTGTGGACCACAATGCATATTAAATAAAGGAAAATATATTTACTTTCTTAAATTGGAAATGCATTTCAACAAACATTATACCCATAGATAAAATATTTAATATCCATAGGTAAAATACAAATTATCATAAATCGTGCTACTTCTCTAGTGAGTGTTTCATAAGACTGACAGATGTGATAAGGAGGAAATTAAACTGGATAAGCATTATTGAATTATTTTCTATATCTATTTCTACAGGGAGTGCAGAATTATTAGGCAAGTTGTATTTTTGAGGATTAATTTTATTATTGAACAACAACCATGTTCTCAATGAACCCAAAAAACTCATTAATATCAAAGCTGAATAGTTTTGGAAGTAGTTTCTAGTTTGTTTTTAGTTATAGCTATTTTTGGGGGATATCTGTGTGTGCAGGTGACTATTACTGTGCATAATTATTAGGCAACTTAACAAAAAACAAATATATACCCATTTCAATTATTTATTTTTACCAGTGAAACCAATATAACATCTCAACATTCACAAATATACATTTCTGACATTCAAAAACAAAACAAAAACAAATCAGTGACCAATATAGCCACCTTTCTTTGCAAGGACACTCAAAAGCCTGCCATCCATGGATTCTGTCAGTGTTTTGATCTGTTCACCATCAACATTGCGTGCAGCAGCAACCACAGCCTCCCAGACACTGTTCAGAGAGGTGTACTGTTTTCCCTCCTTGTAAATCTCACATTTGATGATGGACCACAGGTTCTCAATGGAGTTCAGATCAGGTGAACAAGGAGGCCATGTCATTAGATTTTCTTCTTTTATACCCTTTCTTGCCAGCCACGCTGTGGAGTACTTGGACGCGTGTGATGGAGCATTGTCCTGCATGAAAATCATGTTTTTCTTGAAGGATGCAGACTTCTTCCTGTATCACTGCTTGAAGAAGGTGTCTTCCAGAAACTGGCAGTAGGACTGGGAGTTGAGCTTGACTCCATCCTCAACCCGAAAAGGCCCCATAAGCTCATCTTTGATGATACCAGCCCAAGCCAGTACTCCACCTCCACCTTGCTGGCGTCTGAGTCGGACTGGAGCTCTCTGCCCTTTACCAATCCAGCCACGGGCCCATCCATCTGGCCCATCAAGACTCACTCTCATTTCATCAGTCCATAAAACCTTAGAAAAATCAGTCTTGAGATATTTCTTGGCCCAGTCTTGATGTTTCAGCTTGTGTGTCTTGTTCAGTGGTGGTTGTCTTTCAGCCTTTCTTACCTTGGCCATGTCTCTGAGTATTGCACACCTTGTGCTTTTGGGCACTCCAGTGATGTTGCAGCTCTGAAATATGGCCAAACTGGTGGCAAGTGGCATCTTGGCAGCTGCACGCTTGACTTTTCTCAGTTCATGGGCAGTTATTTTGCGCCTTGGTTTTTCCACACGCTTCTTGCGACCCTGTTGACTATTTTGAATGAAACGCTTGATTGTTCGATGATCACGCTTCAGAAGCTTTGCAATTTTAAAAGTGCTGTATCCCTCTGCAAGATATCTCACTATTTATGACTTTTCTGAGCCTGTCAAGTCCTTCTTTTGACCCATTTTGCCAAAGGAAAGGAAGTTGCCTAATAATTATGCACACCTGATATAGGGTGTTGATGTCATTAGACCACACCCCTTCTCATTACAGAGATGCACATCACCTAATATGTTTAATTGGTAGTAGGCTTTCGAGCCTATATAGCTTGGAGTAAGACAACATGCATAAAGAGGATGATGTGGTCAAAATACTCATTTGCCTAATAATTCTGCACTCCCTGTATATTATGTTTTCTTAGAAATGCAATAGGCAATGGATACTAACTAGTATAGTTTCTTGTGACAAAGTGCTAGGCAGAGTCATAGATGGGGTATATTTAGGACCCAGTGTTTTAAGAAATCATTCCCTTGATAATACAGACAGCCCCGGGGATATACTGTGTTTAAACTACTATGTTTAGTTATTGTGTATTATGGGTCAAGTATTCAGAAGAGAAGGGTGGGTAGTTTCTTAACTCTACTATCGGTGTGATTGAGGGTCCATTTTGTTTTTTTCTGGGTTCTCTCTAAGGAATAAATTCTAAAATGGTCTCTGGGCTGGTGAGCTTCTATAAGAATGCAAGCCAGTCATTCTATTTCCCTGGTGGAATTATATAATGCCATTTTTTACACTGCAAACAGGGTGTCTTGCTAAGGGGCGTATATTGCATTTTCGCATGGGAAAGAGATACATACATTACAAAAGTGAAAAATGAAAATCGTAATGTCAAAATTATACAAGACAAAAATAATTTAACCATTCACAAAAAAATATGCAGGATAAAATTATATTGTTAAGGTGAATCAAAAATCGCAAAACAAAATTGTTCCTCAATGTATTTTGTCAAAAACGTAACATTTGTAGGTAAATTAAACAGGAATAAATAGTAAAAACTATGCACAGCATAAATTGTAATTTAAAGGGACAGTCAAAATTAAACTTTTATGATTCAGATAGGGCATACAATTGTAAACAACTTTCCAATTTACTTTTATCATCAAATTTGCTTTGTTCCCTTGGTGGTATTTTTGAAAAGCTATAAAATGATTTCTAAACCGTTGAAAACTGCCTCTTAGCTCAGAGCATTTTGAAAGTTTTTCACAGTTAGACAGTACTAGTTCATGTGTGTCATATAGATAACATTGTGCTCACTCCAGTGGAGTAATTTAGGAGTCTGCACTGATTGGCTAAACTGCATGTCTGTCAAAAGCACTGAGATAAGGGTCTGCAGAGGCTTAGATACAATGTAATCACAGAGGTAAACAGTATATAAACATAAAAGTTTTGGTTATGCAAAACTGGGGAATGGGTAATAAAGGGATTATCTATCTTTTTAAACAATAAAAATTCTGGTATAGACTGTTTCTTTAAGTACAATGGCTGTGCAAAAAAGGCAAGAAAATTGTACTATAACGTACAAAATTGTTGTTGTTGTTTCGTAAAATGGGCAGACCATGGCGTTACTTGGGCATGTATGAAATTTTCTCTCAAATCCCAGAGTAATTCTATAAACACCTCCATTGCAAACTTTAACCTAGCAAAGAGCTCTCATTATTTGTATGGGATACATCTCACCACTCACAGGGACAGCCCGCTTTTTAATAGATTTTCATGAGGGCTGCCCATGAGAGTGTTGTCGTGGAAAACCATGTCAAGATTTGCAAACTTTATAGACTCATACCCTGAGTTACTGTAGCGATCGTATCCAGCAGACATAGATAAATGCATACAATGCAGGCATTAATAATTGCTAAAGCAGTTCTGGTTAACTGTTTGTGCAAAGCCGCTCCCTGCAGATTTGCGACCAATAGGCCGCTAGCAGGGGGTATCAATCAACCCGATCATATGCGATCGGGCGGATTGCTGTGCGTCACCTCAGAGACAGTGGACGAGTTAAGGAGAGGCAGTCTTAAGACCACTGCTTTTTAACTCCGGTTTCCGGTTAGCCTGAAGGCTCGTGCGGAACCAGAGGCATTGGCCAATACGGGGGTTCGTAAATTGGCCTCAATGAGTATAATTAAGATAACCTGGAGTGTGCTGAGGCTATAAAGGTCTCAGCAATGAGGGGTTTTGGGGTGGTGTGTAAAATAAATTGGTGCCGTGCAATACACTGGAATGAGCCAGTATTAAACAGACTGTTGCTATTTTTCTGGATTATATGCTAAAAACTCTCCATTTTGTTTTGATGGATTTCTGCTGTGAACTACAAATAAACAGGTTGCAGGCCTTTTAAACTTCCCATCAGTTTTGGACGTGTTTTCCTTAAACCCCAGAGGGCTATGCAGGTAAGTTCAAGGCAGTGAGGCAATCTGTTACATTTAGTTGAGTTTGCAGGCCCTGCATTGGGGAAGCCTGTTGATTTGATAGCAAACTAGCAATTTGCAAAATAGGGGAAGTTGTGAATGCTTTACTGCAAGCTACAGCTACACAGCAGCAGGCTACAGTTACAGAGCAACAAGTCATAAATGCATAGAAAGAGAATATGGCAGCTTTGCAGCAACTAGCAATTGCCCAAAAGACAAATGCAAATACCATGATTCATCAAGTTGTGGCATCTCAAACAGAAGCAAACCATGTGCTCAGAGAGGAGCAGCAACAGGCTACAAGCACTATACAGCAAGAGATTCAGGCATTTGTAAATGGGTTAACTGGAATCCCTGAAGAAAAACACCCAGAGGCCAAGATGATCTGTGCCAGCTGTTACCTTCAGAAGATGATCCCGGCAGATTATGTTGACCTTTTGGCATTTTAACAGACTACTGAGAGAGAAGGATGGCTAACAAGTTAATGGGCAAACATACTGGTGCTTTTTTTAAGTGGAGAACCCAAGAAGGCCTTTTAAGATTTAGAGCCCGAAAAAACAGGGGACTACTTCAAGTTGAAAGCTGAGATCATGGCAAGGCTGGGAGTGGTTATAGCAGTGCATGCCCAAAGATTTTATCATAGACCTTCTACCCAAAGAGACCAATCCCATCTTAGATGTTTGATCTAATACATCTTATTCTCATTTGGCTGCAACCACAGGTTAATTCTTCCAGCAATATTGTAAAACTCTTTATGATAGACCAGTTTCTGAGACAATTATCTGCTAGCATGCCACAATGGGTCTGTCAAAGTGATCCCCAGTCTGCAGATCAGTCTGGTGTAAAGATACATTGCTATGGAGGCAATCAGGGGCCTGCTCAATCAGAGTTAATGCAGAGAGTGAGAAATCAAGATGTTGTAAAACCTGGTAAGATTGTACTGGGTTTGAGGAACACTGAGGAACATAGGGCATACCCTCAGAGACCCTGTATCTCTACTCCCAGGAGTGTTAATCTTTTAAAAGTATCTAGATGGGGACTGAATATGTTTTAACATTTTTTTATTGTAATAAACTGGGTCATAATGTCCCTTAATTTATGAACCTATGCAATGCAGCATGGGTAATACTGGTGGACAAAATTAATGTATGTATGTTAAAGAAAAGGAACAGTCTAGTCAAAGTTAAACTTTCATGATTCTGATAGGACATGCAATTTTAAACAACTTACCAATTTATTTTTATCATCAAATTTGCTTTGTTCTATAGGTATTCTTTGTTGAAAGCTAAACCCAGGTGTGTCCATGTGCTAATTCCTAAGCTTTTGAAGGCCGCCTCTTATGCCAGTGCATTTTGACAGTTTTTCACAGCTAGACAGTGCTAGTATGTGTGCCTTATAGATAACATTGTGCTCACTTCTGTGGAGTCAACAAAGAACTGAAATAAGGGGTCAGTCTGCAGAGGCTTAGATACAAGGTAATCTCAGTGGTAAAAGGTATATTAATATAACTGTGTTGGTTATGCAAAATTGAAAAATAGGTAAAAAGTCTGGAGTAGACTGTCCCTTTAAATAGAATCTGCTATCACAAATTACTCTCAAAATCCCCAGAAATATTATGCGATTGTGAATGACAAATTATTAAATTCAGGTAGTATGGCTACACTGGTAGCAAAATTCCTTCCACCTGAATCAGAAATTGATCGATTTTAGAATATTGGTATTATTTGTGATTACTGTAGCGTGCATAAGCGAAGCTGGGTCAAAAATATCCCTTACAGCCAGTACCTCAGGATGCGAAGAAACTGTACACATGACAAGGACTATATAAAAGAAGTAGACATACTTGATAGTAAATTTATAGCTAAGGGTTATGATGGTAAACTCCTGAAGGAAGCAAAAGAGAAAGCTTTTAAAAGGAATAGAGCTGATTTAATTTCATTAGACTCTAAACCTATTCATAATAGAGAGGCTAATGATGTGACATCTGTTAGGTTCATAACAACCTACAATGAAAGTGCCAATAAAATCAAAGGCATTCTTAACAAACATTTGTCCATCTTAAAAGCAGATCCGCTATTGGGTACCCAGATCGGTAACATACCATTGACTACTTTCAAAAGGGGTAGAAATGTAAAGAATTATTTAGCCCCCAGTAAATTGAGGACACATTTTGCAGACAAAAAACAAGGAGGGTGCTTCTACTAATTGGTTGGTGGGCAGCAAAGGTACTAGGAAATGTGGCAAAGCACAATGTATTATGTGTGGCCACATTAATAAGTCTTCCTCATTCCATAATACCGACCACTCTGTGAGATATGAGATTAACGTTAGAAGTAGTTGTAATACGACTTTTATAGTATATCTATTAGAATGTGGGTGTGGCCTATTTTATGTAGGCCGCACTAAAAGGAAAGTAAAGAGGAGATTTTACAAACATGTATATAATATTAAAGATAAATTCATCAAACACAGCGTATCAAGACACTATATGGAATGTCACAATTGTGACCCCTCCAGTCTGAAAATACAAGTTATAGATTGGTTCCCCCCAAAGAAAGGCATAGATTGTTAAAATTACGAAAGTTGGAAACATACTGGATCTAGAAATTGAAATGTTTACAACCTCTAGGACTTAACATCGATATAGATGTTGCAGCGTATATGTAGGGTAACATGTAGAATAGAGTTATCTTTTATATATTTTTTATTATGTTTTTATGGTAGTGATGAAACATTGTTATGTATATATGTATATTGCCCAATTGTATTGTATTTTTCCAAACTGAAGGAAAGTTTCTAACTGGACTATTATGATGTTGTAAAAGGTGAGGTGGTTTTTACCTGTCAACTCCCCCCCTCCCCCCACTCGATTGGTCCGTTAGCGGCTTAAATAGAAGCATACCCTGCTCCTATGTAGATCTTCGGAAAGTAGCGAGTATCTTACAGTGCTTAATCAAATGACCTATAGCTACTTAACAGAATGGGTCCCTAGCTACCCATAATGCATAAAAGATACACAGAATAAAAGGCTGAAGGAGCGCCTAATCAAAGGCAAGGGCTAAGAATAATAAAAAACTACATATATATATATGAGTTGTAACTTAATAATAATTCTTCCTTTATATTTATAATCGTTTCAGTTTTAATTATCAATAGTGACTTCTAAAATAGGCTGTTAGCCTGATCTTCATATTCATTTTATTAACTTAATAACATAACCATATGCTTTGATCTTCACACAAAGTTTCAGACACCTTTTAGAAATTGGTGATAGATTATCCACTATAGGCATTTGGTGTTATATGCTTAGCCTGTCCAATTGGTTATAAATACAGTTGTACTTATTTAGTTATGCATATATTTTTTATTTTTTTATCTATTTTTTCTTGTAGATACACTTTATCCTTGTTTATAGGGGATATATATATATATATATATATATATATATATATATATATATATATATATATATATATATGAATATAACCATTAATTTGGCTACTATTAATTATTTCATTTTATTGTATCAATATATATTTTGATCATATTATTCAGTTAATGATCTTTTTTAGCCATGTTCCACAAGGATGTATCATCATGATACCAATTTATACATTTTAGCATTTTTTTACTTTTTATCTTTTCAATTAGATATCACTTTTAATATACCTTTGAATTTTAACCACAATCTCTGTTGGATCTATGTAATCATGTTTGTAAATCATTACAAACATAAAGTCGATCTTTCCATATATCGTAAACCGGATGATAAACAAAAGGAGACGTTATTATATATCCGTTAGCTAACCGGAAGTGCGCGTCATACCTACATCCGGTTTGACGAAACAAACAACTTCCGGTTAGAATCTATACCAGCGGCAATGGGTAAATACCTCTGATAAATCACTCAAGGGATCACATAAAGTTTTATGATATTTTGGGCAACATTTTTTCATAGATATTTGGGCAATGAAATTAAAAACTAAAGATTAATAACCAAGGGCATTAAAGAATTAGGATTCTTTCCCAATTTACCATATCCGGATCAAAGAGTCAGGAGATCCGGTATATCACTTCCGGTTACAACGGACATGAATTTCTTTGGCGCCAAAGATCCAACATCTGTGATTGGTTACATAAAGGTATATAAGGGCTTACTCACCAAACCATATACTAGTCTTGAAAAAGGCCCTATAGTGGGCCGAAACGTGTTGGCAATATATGGTGAGTTATATTTCAATTATTTTGTTATATATTGTAAACAGTACAGTGCTATGTTATTATTTCTTGTTCACAGGATTTGAGGATCTTCACATTTTTTTTTCTTTTTCTTTGGATACACAATTTTAGTAATCGGATTCACTATTATTGAACACTGTTTTTCTGACCAGTATCAGTTACTAGGGTTTTTTAATTTTTATATAATTATTTTTGTATTTTGGGTATTTTGTATTTTGGATACAAATAGCTATATTTTGGCTCATAATATACTTTTTTTGGTTCTTAAGAGATTTTTTTTTTCACCATTTTTTTCACAAATTGACATCATTTTTTTTTTTTTTATCTTCTTTGTTCTCACTGGATTTTTTCGAATACAATATCACTATAGTGGATTTTCATTTTTATTTTTTTTTGCACATGTTTTCACATTAACTGTTGCTTTGTACAGAGCACACATCTGTCAGTCCTTCCAACGCTCTACTTCATCTGTTGTTTTTTTATATTGTAATGTTTTAATATTGATACATTTTTTAGTCTTGGATCCATGCATACATCTGTAAATTTGTCACAATTTATGAAGTTTTGTCACCAATATGTGTTATTAAATGTGTAAATTATTCAATTTTAAATCTTAGACAATTGTTTCGCAAATCAACTTTATATTTTCAGTTTTTTATTATTCTTAGCCCTATGTAGATCTTCACTTTTTTCCCTTGAAAAAGCCCGGTCGGAACCCGGGAGAAATGCGTTGGGTTATATCATCTGGATAATAGATGTATACTTGTGCTTATTTGCTTGCTGTTCAGTGATACAGCAGCCCTTACCGAATATCACCCTGAGGTTTGTACACTGGGTGTGCGTTAGGGTGTTTCACACACTGATCCGGAGAGGAGCTCTTGCGGCCCGCTTATACAGTGATTTGTTTTATATGCTGATTTTAATCATACATCCTGTAAGTGTGATTTTACTATTTGCGCAGTGCGCTTGTCAATAAAATCCACTTGATGAGAGTGCGCTTTTCTGTTTTTTGTCTTGCATGTGTATCCGTACAACTGAGTGGAGAGAACTCAGTCTCAACTAAGCGGCACCTGTGGAAAACATCCATCTGCAACAACATACGGACATTTACCGTTATAGTACTACAGCGGATATTATTCACCGCCGGGATACGAAACTAAGGATCTACCTGTGACTTATCTATTGTAGTTGCAAAGTTTACATTGAGGTACTCTTGCTGCTATTTCAATATGGGGGATATATCACACATCACAGCTAAAGACTGGTCATTCGCACTGGTATCTAAACCGGTTCATATACTTATAACGTAATTTTGTGTTTTGTACTAACTATCAATCTACTTGAGATATATATTTCTATATAACCTATACAACATATATTATTGAAAGGTGTTGCCATATTGACTGTACTTCTGATATATAGTTATTCTAGAAATCTGGGAATTTTAGCGCAGTTTTTTTTTCTATATGTATATTTGTGTTCATGGGGACAAACGTGAATATCTCAAAACAATGGTTGAAAGTCCCTATAATATAAATTATAGAGTTGGTGTGGTAGATAATTTAGCCAAGGAAAACTGTTTGGAAGAGGTTTTCCTCATTTTTCAGATTTATGGGAATCCTCTGAGAAAGTAACTCATGGTGGTGATGCTTGTTCTGGAAAATGTATTTACAAAAATGTGAGGAACAACATTCAGAGACAACAGAAATGTTGCGGCATGTTCCTGATTTAGTAGGAGAAGGCACAGAACAAAGAAATGAAGAACCAAGTGGCAATTAGGAACATAGCAGTAGACTACCAGAGCTAGATGTCTGTTTTGTTAACCATAGAAAAGCACAATGGGAAGACCCCAGTCTGGTAAAAGCTAGAAACAATATTTAGGTTTCTAACAACACTTTTGTACAGCCAGGTAGGGTCCTTTCATATCCTTATTTTGAGGTTGTAAATGATTTGATTTACAGAGTTGATATAAAAGACAATTATACTGTATATTAAAACAGCTGCTAGTTCCTCACACAAAGAGTTCTAACTAAATTGTACACATAGCCATATACTGGGAGGACATTTAGGTATTGAGAAAACAAGAGAAAGAATCCTACAAATGTTATATTGTCCTGGAGTTTTTGTTTTAATATCTGATTGTTGCTCATCAATGTATATCTCCTTTTTAAGGCATACCATAGTTCTCTAGTGCCATTACCTATGATAGAGGTGCCATTTGAAAGAATTGCTATGGACTTAGTAGATCCACTGGTAATATCAGTAAGGGGGCACCAATATATACTGGTAATTTTATGCCACAAAATACCCAGAAGCAGTAACATTATGTAACATATCTGCTAAGTTAATAGCAAAAGAACTAGTGTTAATGTTTAGTAGGGTTGGTTTCATGCTTCTTTATACTACATGACATCCCGAGGACAACTCGATAGTCTAAGAAACTTGGAAACAAGAATCTAACCCATACCGCAGTGTTGTTTAGAACAAAGGCCAGATGCAGGATAGAATGGCAGCTGTCATGCCTAAAGTAAAGGAACATATACAGAAAGTCCAAGAGGCCCAGAAGTCTAGCTATAAAAGGAATTCTAGACTTATAGTTTTTCACCCAGGAGACTGGGTGCTTGTCCTCGTTCCTACAGTAGAGAACAAGTTCTTGCTTCTTGGCACAGCCTATATGAGATTATTGAACATGTTAGTAGGTAAATTATAATGTGAGACAACCAGTGTGAAGTAAACCAGAGCAGATGTATCATATTAACCTACTGAAGCCTTGGAAGGGCAGAGAGGTTTTAGCCACTACAGCAGGTAAAGATCCTGAGATAAATATTGCAGAAACACTGTCCCCCCTTCAGAAACAGGAAGTTAGGGATTGTATTAGAAGGAATAAGGATGTGCTTTCTGTGGTGCCTGGTAGGGGTAATATTCTTAAATAGGATATTGCTTCTGAACCAGGTGTAAGAATAAATCTTAAACCTTATATAATCCTCAAAGCCAGGAGGAAAGCTATTAGTGTTGAAATTAAGAAAATGTTGAAACAACATTATTAAGGAGTCACAAAAATTAGTGGAATCGTTCTATTGTTTTGGTACCAAAGCCTTATGGTCATTAAGATGTTGTAATGTCTACCATAAATTAAAGTGTGTAAAAATGTTATGCTTATCCAAAGACCAGGGTTGATAAACCAGGGATGACTTCACAAAAAGCTGTTGGCTAGTTCTCCTAACTGGCCGTGCAAAGGAAAAGACAGCCTTTTGAACATCAGATAATTTCTTTTAATATAAACTGTTACCATTTGGTTTACATGGTGCCCATGCTACTTTTCAGAGATTGAAGAATATAATTCTTAAATACCACAGTTGTTAGGCCATAGAAAATTTGGATGATGTAGTCATTCACAGTGCAAATTGGGACTCACGTCTTCCAAAAGTGCAGGTAGTTATGGATTTTATTATCTTGTTTGGGCTAACAGCTAATCAGTACAATAGTTTTGGAAGAGGGAGAATACCTGAGTTATTCAATTGATAGGGGTCTGGTAAAGCCCCAAACAGCAAAAATAGAATACAAAATTGGTCTTGCCCACTCACTAAGAAACAAGTCAAGACATTTTTGGGGTTAATTGGATACTATAGGAGGTTTATTCCAGACTTTGTTACAATTGATGGCCCTCTTACTGACCTTAGAAAGGCAAAAGCTCCACTGATGTTAACATTGTCTTCAGAATGTGAACAAGACTTTATAAATTTGAAGACGGTTTGTGTATACAAGCTGTCCTAGTAACCTCTGATTTTTCTAAGAATTTGCTGTACAGGCAGATGCTTCTGAGATTAGTTCGGGAGTGGTATTATCTCAGGAAATTCTATCTAAATAGGAAATTTTCTCCCTAACAGAAAAATGACTTCTATAGTTGAGAGAGTGTATTGCCATCAAATGGGTATAAGAATCTTTAAGGTATTATCTCCTAGGACATATATTCAAGTTTGTGGATGAATATAAATCAATCCTTAGATTACAAGCTTAAAATTTTACTGTTAAACATAGGGCTGGGGATAAACATGGAAATGCTGATAGCATGTCCTGACTTCATTCGTTTATGTCCAGGCTTGATCATCCCACAAGGTCCTAAGGGGAGGATATGTGACAGAGTGCTAGGCAGAGTTGTGGTTGGGATCTATTTAGGACCCATTGTTTTAAGAAACATTAATATGTTAGATAATAGAGGCAGTTCAAAGGAAAGACTGTGTTCAAGCTAATCTTTTTAGTTATTGTGTATTATGGGTTCCCTGGGGTGGAGTATTTGTAAGAGAAGGGTGGACTTATTCTCCTCCCTACTATCAGGGTTATTGTATATATAGGATCCAGTGAAGGTTTTTATTAGGTTTATGTTAATAAATCTGATTAACCCCACCTGGAGTGTGCTGAGGTTATAAAGGTCTTGTTAAGTCAGTAATGAGAGGGGGTTGTTATTGTGGTAAAAGAAATTGCTGCAAAGCAATACACTGGAATGAACAAGTGTTAAACAGACTGATGCTATGTTTCTTCATTATATGCTGATAAATTAATAAATATCACAGAATTGAAAAAGGACCAGTGAGTGATTCCATTGCTTTGTGTGTGTATATATATATATATATATATATATATATATATATATATATATATATATATATATATATATATATATATATATATATATATATATATATATATATATATATACATGCAGTATACTGTATATACTTTAGACAATAAAAGTAAAAGGACACTTAGAAAACATGACATTTCCATCCCAGGATGCCACATGACTCAGGAAACAACAGGATTCTGCAAGACTCAGACAGCAGTATTCCAGTCAGACAACACAGGATGCAGACTTGACAACAGGAACAGAGCATAAACTACCAGACATGTTGACTGCAAAAGTATTTCCTTAGGGAGGCCATCACCGAAGTGGATAGAGTACTTTAAAGTATGCCAAGTGTCTGCTGGAGTGGTGTAAAGCATGACACTGCTGGACTCTGAAGCAGTGGAAATTTGTTCTCTGGAGTGATGATTAATGCTTCTCTATACGGTTTTCTGAAGGAAGAATATGGGTGTGGCCTATGTCAGGAAAACACTACCTGCCAGAATGCATAGTGCCTGCTGTAAAGTGCCAATTCAGTGCTTGTCAACTAAGGAAGGTATCTGGAGGTCTGAAAGAGGGTGCACATTCCTTAAGGTGTTGGGGCAAGATAGTTGGAATACAGAATTACAGGGGTACAGCAGTGACGTTATGGTGTAAAACTGCTGCATCTTAAGACCAGACCTTTCCTACTTGACTCGAAAGTATTTGGAATATCATTGTACAAGATACGCTCAGACACACAACCAAAGTATCTGAGCTAATATCTAAAAGTGCCTATACAAAAAATATATAAACAAAGTATATATATATATATATATATATATATATATATATATATATATATATATATATATATATACACACACACAACAATAAAATACTAATGATAATATAAAATAAAAGTGTCTACAATCAACAAATAAGTTAAGTTATTTTTAAAGACACAGTCCAATAATGTACCAAAGTCCTTTAGATTCAGGAGATATCAATCAATGTCAAAGTACCAAAGCACATTCAGGCAGCTCTTCTTGTAATGTCACGCCAGACAAAGAAGACTCTATGATAGAAAAGATAGAAGGTGCCACCTAGTGGCGCCTTCTATCTTTTGTATCATATTTGGAATATCAAATACAATTGATTGCATAATGGTATGATCATCATGGCCCAGTGTGGCATATTTATAAAGTACTTATTTAGGTGAGGAGAAATTATGCTAGCCCTACTGGGGTGGTCTTTTATTAACTGGGTTTTAGTTCTTATGATAGAATGGGTGGCCCATGAATCAAGATATTTAAATACATCCAGCAGTAAAAGAAAGACAAAAGGAGCAATGATCAAAGGAAAGTAGAATTCTCCAAGCACAACCTTAAAAATCTGAAGGGAGAGGAAGAGGAGGAAGGATCTCCTATTGAATAGTTTCATGTTCTTGCCTTTCTCTTAGTGGATAGACTGCTATTAAACCAATTGTCTAGAATCCAATCCTGCTTACGTGTTGTTAAGAGGTACATGGGAGAAAAGATGTATAAAGCAGTAGTGTGGTACATATTACAGGTGGCAGCAACTTGCTGCTTGTCTTTTAACCTGTTTGTCTTTAAAATTCCTGTAGCTTAGTTTCTATATTTAGGGCCTCACTTAAATAAATTTCTGGTGAGGCTTTAAGCCTATATTAGATAAATTGGCCTCTTGGGTGAGGTTTGCTGTGAGGTGTGGGTCTGAAAGTTCTTTGGCTTTATTCTTATATTACCGGTACTACTTTCTCATTTGTGGGATAAGGCCTAGTTGCACTGCAAGGTCAGTAAGTTTCAAATTGTATTTACTGTATGTCTGAGATGGTGGAGTGTATAGGGTAAGTGATAGGATGGAAGATGTGGTGGAGGAAGAGATTGGGCCAGCAATGGATAGAGTTATAATGGCAAATTAAATCAATCCTGCAGCTGCTTAATTTAAAAGAACTTTATTCATTGTTTCAGATTTTGGCCCCTATTTATGAAAGTCTGGCGGACCTGATCCGACAGTGCGGATCAGGTCCGCCAGACCTCGCTGAATACAGCGAGCAATACGCTCACCATATTCAGCATTGAACCAGCAGCTCACAAGAGCTGCTGGTGCAACGTCGCCCCCTGCTGACTCGTGGCCAATTGGCCATCAGCAGGGGGGTGTCAATAAACCCGATCATACTCGATCGGGTTGATGTCCGGCGATGTCTGTCTGCCTGCTCAGAGCAGGTGGACAGGTTATGGAGCAGCGGTCTTTGTGACCGCTGCTTCATAACTGCTGTTTCTGGCGAGCCTGCAGGCTCGCCAGAAACATGGATCATCAAGCTCCATAAGGAGCTTGATAAATATGCCCCATTGTGTCCAAAGAAAACCAGCAACGTTTTGGGCTTAAGCCCGAACCTTTGCTGACTTTCTTTGGACCCAATGTCAAGATGAATTAATTAAGGTCTTTTAAATTAAGCAGCTGCAGGATTTATATCATTTGACTTTGTGCATTTTGTCTTGGTCAGCCACCTCCAAGTTACTGCTACTTTACAGTGCTGTTTCCAAACAAATTATTTTATTATAATGGACCAGAAATAGTAAAGATTAATCACAGCGGGAAGATTACAGATATGGTTAATATGATATTTAACAGCTGTGGTTAAAAAAAAATAACAGCCAGCCATCAGAAAACACATTTAGAATATATATATTTAAGTTATCAGGTTGGTAAAAAAGAAATCTGCTGTTCGATTTATTAACAACCCACATTATTTATAAAAAAATATGGTGGTAAATAATAATGACAGTTCTGCCATATTGTTGTCCTTCTCCAAGGTACCAGCTCACACTTACGGCTTAAGCCCCTCTATAGCCATCTAGCAATGTCCATGATGTCCATTCATACAAACTGTGATCAGCTTAGTTAATCATTCTGTGATTTGCAATTAGATTATGTGGCAGAAGTAGCGTGCAATGCATGGAAGAACATTTGATATGAGGTCCCCCTGGAACATGAGAGGATAAAACTGACTGGAAAAAAAGACATCTGCTATACCGCCATGTATTGATGAAACCATGAACAGTCAGGCAAATGTTATTGTGTCTAATTGTTTTTTTTATCCATTTGTTGCTGCTCTTTCTTTCATTTTCCTTCTGGTAGATTTTTATAATTTATATTCACAAACTGTGGCAGACAGGACAAGCATAATTAGTCAGAAACATGACAGATGGGATGATATCACTGTGCTTGGACAGTATTTTGGCTAATGGTCTAAGAAATATATGCCGGATACTCTTTGATATATAGCCAGTAATAAGCAACTGCGGCAATTGACTGTCATAAATTAAATATTTTGTTCAAAACTATTTTTTGAAACACATGTAGCAACATGTTTATAATTTTTTTTTTAGGAAAAAGAATATCAAAGAAGTGTTGCAAGTATTTCCTAAAGCTTATTGTAATACAGATTCAGCTTAAATGGACATAAAACCCACATTTTTTCTTCCATGATTCAGATAAAGGGGCCTATCTAGCAAGCTCCAAAAGGAGCTTGATGGCCCGTGTTTCTGGCGAGTCTTCAGGCTCGCCAGAAACAGCAGTTATGAAGCAGCGGTCACAAAGACCGCTGCTCCATAACCCTGTCCGTCTGCTCTGAGCAGGCGGACAGGAATCGCATCAATTCAACCCGATCGAGTATTATCGGGATGATTGACACCTCCCTGCTGGCGGCCCATTGGCCGCGAGTCATCAGGGGGCGGCGTTGCACCAGCAGCTCTTGTGAGCTGCTGGTGCAATGTTAAATGCGGATCAGGTCCGCAAGACCTTTGATAAATAGGGGCCATAGAATACAATTTTAAACTTTTCAATTTACTTCTATTATATAATTGTCTTCATTCTCTTGGTAATCTTTTTTGAAGAAAAAGCAATGCACATGGGTAAGCCAATAACATGAGGCATATATATGCAACCACCAATCAGCAGCTCTTGAGCCTACCTAGGTATACTTTCCAACAACGGATACCAAAAGAACTAAACAAATTAGATAATAGTAAGTAAAATGGAATGTTATTTAAAGGGACACTGAACCCATTTTTTTTCTTTAGTGATTCAGATAGAGCATACAATTTTAAGCAACTTTCTAATTTACTCCTATTATCAATTTTTCTTTGTTCTCTTGCTATCTTTATTTGATAAAGAAGGCATCTACGATATTTGTTTGGTTCAGCACCCTGGAAACCACTTGTTCATTGGTGGATGAATTTATGCACCAATCAGCAAGAACAATCCAGGTTGTTCACCAAAAATGGGCCGGCATCTAAACTTACATTCTTGCATTTCAAATAAAGATACCAAGAGAATGAAGAAAATTTGATAATAGGAGTAAATTATAAAGTTGCTTAAAATTGCATGCTCTATCTAAATCACAAAAGAAAAAATGTGGGTTCAGTGTCCCTTTAAAATTGCACGCTCTCTCTGAATCATGAAAGCAAACATTTGGGTTTCATGTACAGTTAAATTTTGAACTGTTGATACATAAGAAAAAATATATGAATATATATATATATATATATATATATATATATATATATATATATATATATATATATATATATATTATACAAAACTAACAGCACCAGCCCAAACATGCAATATAATTTACCTACATCACTCTGTTATTATCAATTTCCAGAGTGATGGTGCAGTTTGATAGAAACCATTTATATTAAAAGAAATAAGAAAATGGAAATTACTTAAGATAGTAACCTCCCAAGTCTATCATCACCTGCACTGGTAATATCAATCAATTATAGACTCTAGTGGAATGACACCCCCTGAACAAAATCACAGAGAGCGATCACTATTGAACAAAATTTGTTCTAGAGAGCTATGAAGAGGCTCTCCAAACAAAACTATATCTACAGATATGTAAATATGCAAATAAACCATCCAAAAATATGCATTAAGAAAATAATACAGAATTTTAAACTATTAGCAAGGTGTAACATACTGCCCTAGTGACCGGTCACTGAAATGAAAAAACTCCCGGGAGTAAAAAAACGGGGAGTAAATATATATGGTTATTTTATTTTTATATTCCAGGGTATAAATGTGCCTTTAATTGAAGGGTTATTTCCAAAATTTCCAATATACATCTTCCTCACTTCTGCAATTTATGTTACCTATAATTTTATGTAATACATGGCGCATAGCCAGAGGGAAATCACACGCCAGATGAAGCCCACAAAGCACAGACAGTGCAGGGTAAAACACGTGTAGCGGTCTTTTTCTTTGAACTTGGGGGATGGCAGCTGACCCCCAGTGATGTGCATACTGCACCTAGTTCCAGAAGCTGAATGTAAATGAGCGGAATAAACAGACCCCGCAGGACACTTTGGAACAACAGCAACCTATTGCAAATACGGGCCAGCTTTGTGAGTATTGTTTAATGCTGGATTTTCCCCAGAGGATCGGACGCCTGATTTACAGGTACAGAGCAGTACACAGTCGTCCTTGGAGTGTCAATAAAGGGGTTTATGAAACCATAAAAACCTTACACATAATAATAGGCTCAGAAGAATACAATAACATATAGGTATTCTAGTGATAAAGTGTTATATGTAAAATAATGGGCCGAAGGGAAAGTGGATATAGAAGCAAGTCTCACACTGAAATACACACAGATAAAGGCCAAGAAGAAACTAATTTGGGACTTTATCCTTATTCGGACACTAAGGGGTTAATCATATGGTAGTCATATTAACTTGATTTAGCTCACATTTAGGCATATAATGGATACTGCAAGAATCGGGGACCTTTTTGGAAATAACCCTGCAATTAAAGGGACATATATACCCTGAAATTTAAAAATAAAATAACCATATATATTTACTCCCCATTTTTTACTCCTGGGAGTTTTTTTCATTTCAGTGACCGGCCACTAGGGCAGTATGTTACACCTGGCTAATAGTTTAATTATATTTTTGGATGGTTTATTTGCATATTTACATATCTGTAGATATAGTTTTCTTTGGAGAGCCTCTTGATAGCTCTCTAGAATAAATATTGTTCAATAGTGATCTCTCTCTGTGATTTTGTTCAGGGAGTGTCATTCCACTAGGGTCCATAATTGATTGATATTACCAGTGCAGGTGATGATAGACTTGGGAGGTTACTGTCTTAAGTAATTTCCATTTTCTTATTTCTTTTAATATATATGTATGTATATATATATATATATATATATATATATATATATATATATATATATATATATATATATATATATATATATATATATATATATATATGTATATGTATATATATGTATATGTATATGTATGTATATGTATATATGTATATGTATGTATATGTATATATATATATATATGTATATGTATATATATGTATATGTATATATATGTATATTAATTTATATGTATGTATATGTATATATATATATATATATGGGACAGAAAGCGAAAAAAGTGGTAGAAGGCGCTAGACTGAGGGGGTGGAAAAGAGATATAGGAGAAAATCTAATCTCAATCTAGAAGGTAGAATCCCCCGGGAGCAAAAAACCAACCATATAGCAGCTATCCCTTGGTGAGCAGAGAAGCAATTGTGCTGGCCGAGAAGAACAAGGAATCCCCGGCTGGCACAGTGCTTATCCCCCTGTGTAAATATGTATCTGAAGAGGCTATGATAAGGGATATGATAGCGCTGGTTGTTAGGAGACAATGTAAAACACAATTAATATGTGTGACTAGATGCCAATTATAATACAGAATACACAGCAAATCAAACACAATGTTAAAAAAACACTATAAAATAGAGTGGAGAGTTGAATACAAAATGTCCCAAATACTGGAGAACTTATATGTTGTATATATACAGTGGTAGAATTCGAGACTTGGGATGTGGGTGAAATGCACACTTACAGAAATGAACCTCAATCGTATGAGGTAAGGAAACAGCACATCAGGGAGTCACTCCTAGTAGGCTTGGCCCCTTAGGGTATAGGGGAAACTTCCAAACAATAGGCTTGTCTTTTTCCCTTCTGCTTTCCCGGGTGTATGTGAAACTTCAGGGAGTTGGAGCCTTTTTCCTCGGCCTCTTTTGGTATGGGTCCTCTCAGGATGGTAGTATAAACGATTTTAACAATGCCAGGTTTCCAAAAGTGTTATCCGCTTCCAGACTTTCCTCTAACCGTTAAGGGCTGTGCCCACAATCCTTTCCTACTGGTGAATCTTGTGAGGTCAAATCATAGAATTCCAAGAACAATGTTGTTAAGTTTTGTGATAGGAGAAACCTATCACAAAACTTAACAACATTGTTCTTGGAATTCTATGATTTGACCTCACAAGATTCACCAGTAGGAAAGGATTGTGGGCACAGCCCTTAACGGTTAGAGGAAAGTCTGGAAGCGGATAACACTGAGAGGACCCATACCAAAAGAGGCCGAGGAAAAAGGCTCCAACTCCCTGAAGTTTCACATACACCCGGGAAAGCAGAAGGGAAAAAGACAAGCCTATTGTTTGGAAGTTTCCCCTATACCCTAAGGGGCCAAGCCTACTAGGAGTGACTCCCTGATGTGCTGTTTCCTTACCTCATACGATTGAGGTTCATTTCTGTAAGTGTGCATTTCACCCACATCCCAAGTCTCGAATTCTACCACTGTATATATACAACATATAAGTTCTCCAGTATTTGGGACATTTTGTATTCAACTCTCCACTCTATTTTATAGTGTTTTTTTAACATTGTGTTTGATTTGCTGTGTATTCTGTATTATAATTGGCATCTAGTCACACATATTAATTGTGTTTTACATTGTCTCCTAACAACCAGCGCTATCATATCCCTTATCATAGCCTCTTCAGATACATATATATATATATATATATATATATATATATATATATATATATATATATATATATATATAATGTTATGTGATTCTTTTTTCAGGATATGATGTTATCATATATATCACTTTTCAGCAAGGAAATGACTGACACATTACCCAGGTTTTCACAATCTTATAATAACAATGATGGTTTATTCTGCAACATAATCATGGAAACAAAATACCACAAACCACTATTCATACTTATAACACTCTATGCAATTGCAATGCTTATATAAACAATTCTAGATACAACTATCTATACAGTTTTCAGTTACATTTAGTTGCCTGCGCAACGACTGATAACAATCTTATGTTGTATTACCACTAAAACAAGTCTAGCTAGTTTTAAACAATTCTAGATACAATTATCTATACAGTTTTCCGTTACATTTAGTTGCCTGCGCAACGACTGATAACAATCTTATGTTGTATTACCACTAAAACAAGTCTAGCTAGTTTTAAACAAACAAATTACTACATCACCGTGATCTCTGTTTGCATCATCCTATCCTGCCGCTTCTGGGGCGCAATGGGAGGGGACATCTGGGCAATCTTTGGACCAGGAGAAAAACAGGCGATCAGCGGGAAACAACACCGAGGATGCGTCCATCCATGGGTCCCAAAAATACACTCAAATACACACACCACAAATATTCAGACTCTCAGACTGGCTCAGACATCAGACATCAGACATGACAATCAATACACAATCAGACAACACACTGATCAGATTGCCTAGATGTACCCCTCTTTATACTGTTCACTTGTGTAACAGTTTTGGCGCAACTCCACAGATCCTGAGACCGCACCCTCTGAGATTGGCCCTGGCCCAAGACATCTGGCCAGTCTGTCTTTAGCCTCAACCAAGCTTATCAGGGCATACTCAGGTACTATCTCTGACGTATTCCTAAACTGCAATGCCGTCATCTTTAGTTTCAAACAAACATGTTTTTCTGCCTGTTATGTGGTCTTATGCAGTTACTTTTGTCAACTCTCAATAATGGTTTTAACAATCTTTCTATAGATATAATTAATAGCTAAATATCAATAATGGCTTTATTACTTAGCCTATTGCAAACAATCTTACTTAGCCTATTGCACTTAATAATAATTAACAATATTACCATGGCATTTGCCCCTATACCAATGTGTTCCTTAATGTCAGTAAGTGACCCCTGCCAAGGTTACACCCTTGTTCTGTCTGGGTTTTGACTTCTTATCATCAGCATCCATCGGTTGCTTACCACTTGTAGCATGACTTAGCAAAATTCAGTGTCATCTACTTGAAGTTAATTAATGTTTTTTACTCTGTTAAAGGCACACTCTCTTAAAGGCAAAGTCACCCAAGTTAGTGCAATGCTTTCACTCTCTTAAAGGCAAAGTCACACAAGTTAGTGCAAGTGTCTTATGCTCACACTCTCTTAAAGGCAACACAAGTTTAAGCAAGTGTCATATGAGCAATTACTGCACCCACTTTCCTTACATTCCACCCCTTGGTCATGTGACACCTTGCTTGTTTCTAAACACATACCTTAATAATTAAAACACTCAAGTAATATTGTCTTTTGGTTTAAAACACATCCTACCTAATGTATTACAAAAACATCCAAACATTTTTACTATAATGAATATCCCACACAAGCAAGCCAGACTTATTAATAGCCATTTAACTATAGTTTTGCCTAAGCTTCCAAGCCATCCCCCCAGTCCAAAAGTCCAGTCAAAGTCTTTAAGCCATTTGCTAAATGAATCATCATGTACCTCACGTATGTGCTTTTGCACTTCTTCTAGTCTGTGTAGGTCATGTTTGATTTTACCTGTATTGTCTTCTATGTACACACAGCATTGCTGGTGGATTCTCTGGCAAACTCCTCCTTCTGCAGCTAGGAGATAGTCTAGAGCCATTCTATTCTGCAATGCCACCATCCTAATTTGTTCCTGTTCTAATGCTAAGAGCTCTATTGCATCTCTAGTTACATTAAAAGCTTCATCCACTAAATCAGCTAGCGTGTTTAATCTAGTGAGGGCTGTAGCAGCCCCATAATGAGGGACAAATGTTGCAAGCAGGCGCATACCTTCACTAATTTTAACTCCATTGTGTATTTTGTCCAGGTCAAGGTATCTTCGTGTTCTATGCAATATAGGTGGTGGAAGCGTGGTGGTTATGTTAAAAGCAGGGAATATATATCCTAAAAAGCATGGGCCATAATGGGTGCAAGGTATTACCTTTACTGCCCACCTCCCACACAACCAATAATATCCCACTGGCAGTTTAACAAAAGGTGGACATATCCTATTCAATCGCTTCCTCCCATCCTTAGTCCGTGTGTTACCTGCTAGTGTTTCCCTATTAAGCTGGTACCAGTCTTTAATAAGGTCTCTGGGCTCACCAAACTTAGTCTTCCATTTCTCATGGGCATAAGTCAAATATGAGAAGTCATAGAATTTCAGTTTAATGTTGAATACCCCTGTCCTATTTTTAACTAGCCGTCCTATGTTATACATTAACATTATCATGTCAGGTAGCTGGGTTAGGTTATTAGTACTATATATCTCCCCATCTAGATTTTGAAACAT
The DNA here is from genome assembly GCF_027579735.1 of Bombina bombina. NCBI lineage: Eukaryota > Metazoa > Chordata > Amphibia > Anura > Bombinatoridae > Bombina > Bombina bombina. The sequence goes on along the minus strand of NC_069503.1, from coordinate 403,202,980 downwards.
AATAGCACCTGTAGTCACATTGTTAGCTAGATGCAACTTATCCAGCAAGTCATCCCTACCTGGTGTGTTAAGACCTGTAAAATTCCACACAGTCTTATTCCCAATCATATCGGCAAGCATACTCATGGTTAAAGGGACACCTAAATAAGGGTAACCCCTAGTCTGCCCGTGAGGCACAAACCCACATACCCAACATGGTCCCTGAACATTTGTCACATTAAACACATCTTTGGCAGTTTTTACAAAGGTATTATCAAGTTCCCATGAGGAGGCATGCAGGGAGCCTAAATGACGCCGTGCATGGTCCCTCTTTCCCTTGTGTCGGTTGTTTAATAATTTCCCATCCATTACAGGTCTCCTGATATACATTAAAAGAGGTTCAGATGACTCTTTTCCTGTATATTTACACACATATGTCAGACCCTCTGGTTCCCCATCAGTGTATGATATGTTTAACATTACAGCACGAACCTGTGTATCAGTGGATGTTTTACAACCTAAAATGCGTTCCTGAATCCCCACTTTTAGTTTTGGGGAAGTGGAAGGCATACTGGGATTTTCACAAATCAACCCAACCCCTTCTTGCAATTCAAATATTAAGTTCTCATCCGGTAAAACAATTGTCCAGCTCTCATCCTTCTTAGAGTCCTTGCAGTCTTCCCTGGTCACTGCAGTAGAACAAAAATCTTTAGTTACACAATGTACAGTGGAGGAAGGGATGTCACAGGTAATTGTCTCTTCTTCTGATAGTTCAAATACCACCCTTTCCCGCTTGGTAAGGAACATCCAACTTCCATATTCATTTTTGGTCAAACAGGTTACGTCGTCATCAAAGGTAAATGGGATGGAGCAGGATGCCCATGTTGTGCAATACGGAGCGGTCATGCTTCCCTCATAGAAGGTGTGATAGCTGGCACCGGACACCTCACGTTTCATCCTCTGGCTCATACGACCAAAAGGAGTCCCAACAGAGCACCAGTTACAATAACAGCCCTGTCAACAAGAATCTAGGAAGGAAACATACTTCAAATTAATTCCGTAAATAGCACTTGCCCGCAGGCACATGCAGCCAATCATTGCTCCCTATCCTTGACTACAATCACTACATTGTAACTTCCCTTTTAATACATCTATGCTAATTAAATACTCTGGGATGGGTACAATTAAAACAAAACATCACTGCTTAGGGAGACTTCCTACTTTCAATACCACCCCTGCTTGTTTTACTTCTATAGTCTCACCCCCCCCTAATAAATCTAAGTTGCCTCCACTCCAGTATCAATCAAAGCCTGCTTAAAATAGACCATACTGATACTGGGAGCTTGGCCTGTTTCGTATGGGCCCTGGAAATATTACTCCAGGTCCTCCAACGAAAGCAAGTCCAACCCTGGCCCTGGGGCTTCAGGGGCACTGGCCCTTTTTGTCCCATCCAGGTATTGGTATCCTTTTCCAGTGGACTTTGTTTGGGAATCAACTAGGGACATTTTCCCCTCAGGGCTAGTTTCCCAACACGTTACCACAGCATGTTGAGCATGATGCTCAATGTACTCCTGTGTGCCTACCATTCTGGACAGTGAGATTTCACTGTCAGTGATAGATCTGTCATTCAGTACATTTACTGCTTTTCCAAAATGGACCTTCCATTTCTGCAAAGTTTCATTCCACCCCCCAGGGTCCCATCTGGCCCTGCTCTGTAATACTGATTGTAACTTACTTTTGCTCAACCTACCACCCTTCCGCTTTACTTTGGCCCTGGCTACCTTAACCACAGCCTGTTGAGCTACATCTTCATAACACTGGCTCTTTTTTAATAGCAATTTATTCTGACTCTGCAGGCACACCGTCTGCTCTACAGCTTCCTCTAACTGCTCGTGTGTCTTTCTGTATGCCTGTAATAACACCCATAATTTCTTATGTAACCTTTCTGTGTCTGAATTTGTCTTAACTTTTACATTCTCTAATTTATTCAACACTTCACAAGGTTCTGCTTTGTCAAAAAATTCAGCGTTATCTGGGAGGTCAGTCCCAGACAAGACTTCCCCTGCTAATTCCTGATATGGGGTCCCCTCCCAAGCCGCAATATTTTGAGGCCGTGAAGGGGGAACCGTTTGTGCTTTCTTCCTAAACATTTTCCTAATACCTTCAATTATTGCTGACATCAATCAATAAATTCACAGTAACAATAACAATATACGTTAATATGTATATACCTGTGCAATATCAATTAATTTCATTCCAAGGTGACAATTGTGACTATGTCCATGAAATATCTGTTTATTTACACAGCTTTCATGGCTCATTTGAGGAATTAACAATTGAATTCTAACTAATCCAGAAACATATATATTTATACTCCTGACCGTGCAAGATACAGCTATATATTTTTCTGGCTTATTTCTTTTTTTTTTTTTTTTTTAATCTATAAAAGGGGTTTCACTTTCGATCGGAGCTGCGTCTATCAGCTCTGCACATTCAGTAAAAAACTGTCAGTTTCTTTGCTCAAGTGATAAACAATTATGTATCCTGCCGACTACGCCAATAATGTTATGTGATTCTTTTTTCAGGATATGATGTTATCATATATATCACTTTTCAGCAAGGAAATGACTGACACATTACCCAGGTTTTCACAATCTTATAATAACAATGATGGTTTATTCTGCAACATAATCATGGAAACAAAATACCACAAACCACTATTCATACTTATAACACTCTATGCAATTGCAATGCTTATATAAACAATTCTAGATACAACTATCTATACAGTTTTCAGTTACATTTGGTTGCCTGCGCAACGACTGATAACAATCTTATGTTGTATTACCACTAAAACAAGTCTAGCTAGTTTTAAACAATTCTAGATACAATTATCTATACAGTTTTCCGTTACATTTAGTTGCCTGCGCAACGACTGATAACAATCTTATGTTGTATTACCACTAAAACAAGTCTAGCTAGTTTTAAACAAACAAATTACTACATCACCGTGATCTCTGTTTGCATCATCCTATCCTGCCGCTTCTGGGGCGCAATGGGAGGGGACATCTGGGCAATCTTTGGACCAGGAGAAAAACAGGCGATCAGCGGGAAACAACACCGAGGATGCGTCCATCCATGGGTCCCAAAAATACACTCAAATACACACACCACAAATATTCAGACTCTCAGACTGGCTCAGACATCAGACATCAGACATGACTGGAGAACTTATATGTTGTATATATACAGTGGTAGAATTCGAGACTTGGGATGTGGGTGAAATGCACACTTACAGAAATGAACCTCAATCGTATGAGGTAAGGAAACAGCACATCAGGGAGTCACTCCTAGTAGGCTTGGCCCCTTAGGGTATAGGGGAAACTTCCAAACAATAGGCTTGTCTTTTTCCCTTCTGCTTTCCCGGGTGTATGTGAAACTTCAGGGAGTTGGAGCCTTTTTCCTCGGCCTCTTTTGGTATGGGTCCTCTCAGGATGGTAGTATAAACGATTTTAACAATGCCAGGTTTCCAAAAGTGTTATCCGCTTCCAGACTTTCCTCTAACCGTTAAGGGCTGTGCCCACAATCCTTTCCTACTGGTGAATCTTGTGAGGTCAAATCATAGAATTCCAAGAACAATGTTGTTAAGTTTTGTGATAGGAGAAACCTATCACAAAACTTAACAACATTGTTCTTGGAATTCTATGATTTGACCTCACAAGATTCACCAGTAGGAAAGGATTGTGGGCACAGCCCTTAACGGTTAGAGGAAAGTCTGGAAGCGGATAACACTGAGAGGACCCATACCAAAAGAGGCCGAGGAAAAAGGCTCCAACTCCCTGAAGTTTCACATACACCCGGGAAAGCAGAAGGGAAAAAGACAAGCCTATTGTTTGGAAGTTTCCCCTATACCCTAAGGGGCCAAGCCTACTAGGAGTGACTCCCTGATGTGCTGTTTCCTTACCTCATACGATTGAGGTTCATTTCTGTAAGTGTGCATTTCACCCACATCCCAAGTCTCGAATTCTACCACTGTATATATACAACATATAAGTTCTCCAGTATTTGGGACATTTTGTATTCAACTCTCCACTCTATTTTATAGTGTTTTTTTAACATTGTGTTTGATTTGCTGTGTATTCTGTATTATAATTGGCATCTAGTCACACATATTAATTGTGTTTTACATTGTCTCCTAACAACCAGCGCTATCATATCCCTTATCATAGCCTCTTCAGATACATATATATATATATATATATATATATATATATATATATATATATATATATATATATAATGTTATGTGATTCTTTTTTCAGGATATGATGTTATCATATATATCACTTTTCAGCAAGGAAATGACTGACACATTACCCAGGTTTTCACAATCTTATAATAACAATGATGGTTTATTCTGCAACATAATCATGGAAACAAAATACCACAAACCACTATTCATACTTATAACACTCTATGCAATTGCAATGCTTATATAAACAATTCTAGATACAACTATCTATACAGTTTTCAGTTACATTTAGTTGCCTGCGCAACGACTGATAACAATCTTATGTTGTATTACCACTAAAACAAGTCTAGCTAGTTTTAAACAATTCTAGATACAATTATCTATACAGTTTTCCGTTACATTTAGTTGCCTGCGCAACGACTGATAACAATCTTATGTTGTATTACCACTAAAACAAGTCTAGCTAGTTTTAAACAAACAAATTACTACATCACCGTGATCTCTGTTTGCATCATCCTATCCTGCCGCTTCTGGGGCGCAATGGGAGGGGACATCTGGGCAATCTTTGGACCAGGAGAAAAACAGGCGATCAGCGGGAAACAACACCGAGGATGCGTCCATCCATGGGTCCCAAAAATACACTCAAATACACACACCACAAATATTCAGACTCTCAGACTGGCTCAGACATCAGACATCAGACATGACAATCAATACACAATCAGACAACACACTGATCAGATTGCCTAGATGTACCCCTCTTTATACTGTTCACTTGTGTAACAGTTTTGGCGCAACTCCACAGATCCTGAGACCGCACCCTCTGAGATTGGCCCTGGCCCAAGACATCTGGCCAGTCTGTCTTTAGCCTCAACCAAGCTTATCAGGGCATACTCAGGTACTATCTCTGACGTATTCCTAAACTGCAATGCCGTCATCTTTAGTTTCAAACAAACATGTTTTTCTGCCTGTTATGTGGTCTTATGCAGTTACTTTTGTCAACTCTCAATAATGGTTTTAACAATCTTTCTATAGATATAATTAATAGCTAAACATCAATAATGGCTTTATTACTTAGCCTATTGCAAACAATCTTACTTAGCCTATTGCACTTAATAATAATTAACAATATTACCATGGCATTTGCCCCTATACCAATGTGTTCCTTAATGTCAGTAAGTGACCCCTGCCAAGGTTACACCCTTGTTCTGTCTGGGTTTTGACTTCTTATCATCAGCATCCATCGGTTGCTTACCACTTGTAGCATGACTTAGCAAAATTCAGTGTCATCTACTTGAAGTTAATTAATGTCTTTTACTCTGTTAAAGGCACACTCTCTTAAAGGCAAAGTCACCCAAGTTAGTGCAATGCTTTCACTCTCTTAAAGGCAAAGTCACACAAGTTAGTGCAAGTGTCTTATGCTCACACTCTCTTAAAGGCAACACAAGTTTAAGCAAGTGTCATATGAGCAATTACTGCACCCACTTTCCTTACATATATATATATATATATATATATATATATATATATGTTTTTAAAGTAAGATCACCACACAGATAATCAATGAAATAATTGCTACCTGTTAATTTATGTAGCAATTAATGGTGCTAGGAGACTGTGTGTTAATAATCATACTATAATTGAAACTTTGGAAAAAGTAAGAAGAATCCAAGAAATAGGTAGAAAGGTAGAATTGGGATAAAGCAAGGGGATAGGGAGAAGACAGTCTTATCTTGCACTAAATCGTTAACCCTTAGTAACCAATACACATTAAGGTTAAATCTGAATTAAAAAAAAATGTAATAGTCAGTGGATTGCTACAAACTAAATTCCAATTTAATGCTAAATGCAAATAATTTACAAAAAACAGTAGCAGTGAGTTAATGTAATATAACAACAACACAGGTTATTATCGTAAGGGGCCCCTTGAATTATGCCATCTAAAAATTAGGCAAAATAAGTCCCAAAGATATTGGAGTCCAGAATTGGACTATAGGTATAATGGGGATCCCCTTTGTAAAACAGTGGAAATCGGATAAAACACAATACCTCCTCGGGAATATCTTCCTATCAAAGTCGCAAGTATAATATTGCTGTATGACACAGTAACACATATATGTTTAGAATTGTGCTTCCTGTATGTCCTCCATACAGCCACTTAGGTTGTTTTCAGGTTGGTTGTAATACAACTCAGCGGAGTGCATTCAAAATGCCTCCCTTGCTGACACGGAGTATGCTTCCAATCCACACCTTGGTTAGGTAAGACTTTCCTGCTTTCAACCGTTCCTATAGTAAGTTTCTCCTGTGGCTGCAGAGATCCTGGGTGCCAAGTAAACTGTTGTTAGCTAGTGCTGTCCACTGCGATATCCTCACGCTGCTGCTTAGTAAGTGCTTAACGGTTTGGTTAACATTCTGGTTACCGTTGCACTAAACGCCCAGCTACACTTGTTCATCCCTTAGGCTTAGGGCTTCTTCCAGCAAATCAATTGATGATGTCATCAGGGGGATTCCCTTTTATTTCCATTGTTAGAACCTTCCTGTTAACTCTTCAAAGTTCAGCTGTTTAGGATATTGGTGAAATGCTTTTTTGCCACTGCACTACATTTCTTTGTTTTCTTTCAATTTATCTGGTTATCTTAGAATTATTTTGAACATTTTGGTTTAATAGCCACTTACATTTTGTTGTCAATATCATTATACATTTAAACATGATTTTGGTACTTGCAGTTTTCATTTTATTTTACACTAACATATTAGTCTTAATTAATGTTATGCTATTCTTTAAATAATGGTTCATTTTCCCCCTTATTTTTTTCTACTTTATAACAAAGAATGATGAGAAGAGAGAAACAGAAAAAAAGGTTTATATAGAAGAGAGTATTAATCTTAGTCTCACCTTCTTTGCCTGAATCTTATACAATCTTATCCAAAAATTGTATTCTCTAACAAATAACTGGGAGTAATTGTATATATATTTTTTAGAGACTGAGAGGATAACTAAAGGTATAAACTCATTAAGCTAGCAATAATGTTTTCCATTTTAGGAATGAAGCATAATTAATTTCTTCATTCAATTATGTAGGTTTTAAAGATTCTAAATTAAAAATCCATTTACATTCATTCTGTAATAGTATTGTATCATTGTCCCCACCCCTGCCTTTTAAATCTATCTTTTCCAAGACTCTAACTTTTAGTTAATTCTTATTACTATTATGCTGGATTGCAAAGTGTCTTGCTACACTACTTCTTTTGATCAGTTTGTTTTTAATGTATCTTTTATGCTCTTTTATTCTATCTCTAAATTCTCTAAAGGTTTTACCTATGTAGTATATTGGGCAACTACAGGTCACTAAATGCACTACTCCCTCCATTCTGCAATTGATATTGCCTTTAATAAACAGTTTTTTATTATTTTCGTCCAAAAATGAATTACCTGTAAGAATGTTCTTACATACTGAGCATTTTTTACATTTAAAATTACCATTTTGTTGCCCTAATTGTTTTAACCAATTTGTTTCCTTTTTAATGTAATGACTTGTAACATGCTTATCCTTTAGATTAGAGCCTCTTCTGTCAATTGTGGATATTCTCCTATCACTTTTGATAGAGTTGGGTCAATTTTTAAAAGATGCCAATGTTTGCTCAGAATTGATCTAACTTCCCAATTATTGTTATACGTTGTTATAAATCTTATTATCTCTTTATGTTCAGTTACTTTTGATTCATATAGTAATTCTTCTCTACTACTATCCCTTGCTTTTACATATGCCTTTCTTAATTGGCCATCAGTGTAGCCTCTCTCTCTGAATCTATTTTGTAGATCTCTAGTCTCACTTTTAAATTGCTTTTCTTCAGAGCAATTTCTTTAGGCCTGAGATACTGTCCCTGTGGGATATTGTTAATGAGATTGGGTGTATGGTGACTTTCTGCCCTTAAAATGGTATTGCCTGCCATTTTTTTCCTATGTGTATCATTATTAAGTTTAGTTCCATTTTTCATTATATTTAAGTCTAGGAAACTTATCTCATTGGTCCTATAATTAAATCATTCAAATTTAGTTTTTCCATAAATAATTCCAGTTCCTTTACTGATCCCTGACAAAACATTAGAATATCATCTATATAGCGTATCCATATGCTAAACAGATTTTCACTTGAGTCACTGTCCAGAATTACATTATTTTTCCCAGTGGCCTATGTAGAGACAGGCATATGTTGGTGCACAATAGGTGCCCATGGCTGTTCCTAAGGTATGCTCATAATATATTTTGTTAAATACAAAGTAATTATGGTGTAATAGAAATTTTAGCAATTTTTCTTCAAACTTTGTGTGCTTTTTATAATTTGGTCCTCGCTGTTCCAAAATTGTTTTCATTATTTCTATCTCTTTTTCATGCGGTATGGAGGAGTATAACCTCTCCACATCAATTGTAACTAAAAGTATTCTCATTTATTGATAATCCATCTAATCTTTTTAACACATCAAGGGAATCTTTGACAAAGGATAGTAAGATTGCTAGAAAAGGTCTTAGGCAATAGTTTGCATATTCAGAAATTTTATCTGTTAGGGATCCTATTCCCGAAATGATGGGCCTTCCTGGAGGGGTTAACTTTTCTTTATGAATTTTTGGTATGGTATAAAAACTAAATATTTTTGGAAATTTTACATTATAAAAACTCTCTCTTTTTCTTTTCTATTTATCACATTATTGATCAAGGCCTCTTCCTGCAAGATATTTAATTCATCCTGATATTGCATTGCTGGATCTTTTGTTATTGTCCTGTAATGTTTTTTATCCAATACTTGTTTTAAACTTTAGGCAAGATGGCTTAAATGGATCTCTGCAGCCACAAGAGAAACTTACTATAGGAGCGGTTGAAAGCAGGAAAGTCTTACCTAAAGGAGGTGTGGATTGGAAGCATACTCCGCGTCAGCAAGGGAGGTATTTTGAATGCACTCAGCTGACTTCTATTACAAGCAACCAGAGAACAGCCTGAGTGAGTACTATATGAGCTCCGCTACAAGTGGCTGTATGGAGGACATACAGGAATTACAATTCTAAACATATATGTATTACTGGGTCATACAGCAATATTATACTTGCAACTTTGATAGGAAGATATTCCCCAGGAGGGATTGTGCTTTATCTGATTTCCACTGTTTTACAAAGGGGATCCCCATTATACCTGTAGTTCAATTCTGGGCCTCGATCCGATATAAATCATCACCCGCAAAAGCCGGCGACGCCAAATTTTGCGCTGGTTTGGTATCACATATACAGCGTAGAAGTTACGCTCGTATATTTCTGCCTTCGGCCGTAGTTTTTTGGCCCATAGAAAGGTATACCAAACCAGCAGTTTGGTATCCAATATACAGCGTAAGGACTTACGTGGTGAAAATGAAGAAATCTTACTCCATTTTCACCTTGCCACAAATTGCAGGCGTAGTAAGCCTTATGCTGTGTATTGGAGCCCCGTAACTCCCTAAACTAGCTGCAAAATAAAACCTAACACCTAACGCATGTGCAATGTTTATCTACCTGTCAACCGCGAACTGCAAAATAAAACCTAACACCTAACGCATGCGCAATGTCTATCTACCTGTCAACTGCGATCCCCCGCCGAAATCCCTAATAAAATGTTTAACCCCTAAACCGCCGCTCCCGGACCCCGCCGCCACCTACATTAAATGTCTAACCCCCTAATGTGAGCCCCCTACCCCGCCGCCACCTAATATAACTATATTACCCTCTAATCTAATCCCCCTACCCCACCGCCACCTATATTAAATGTATTAACCCCTAATCTAATCCCCCTACACCGCCGCCACCTATAATAAATGTATTACCCCCTAAAATGTCCCTACCCTAAACTAAATTAAAAATAGCCCTGAAAAGGGCTTTTTGCTTGGCATTGCCCCAAAGTAACCAGCTCTATTACCAGCCCTTAAAAGGGCATTTTGCGGGGCATTGCCCCAAAGTAACCAGCTCTATTACCAGCCCTTAAAAGGGCTTTTTGCGGGGCATTGTCACAAGTAATCAGCTCTTTTGCCTGTAATCTAAATCCCCCTACACCGCCACCACCTATATTAAATATATTGCCCCCTAATCTAATCCCCCTACACCGCCGCCACCTATATTAAAATTATTAACTCCTAATCTAATCCCCCTATACCGCCGCCACCTATATTAACCCCTTAATGACCGGACCATTTTTCAATTTTCTTACCCTTAATGACAATGGCTATTTTTACATTTCTGCAGTGTTTGTGTTTAGCTGTAATTTCCCTCTTACTCATTTACTGTACCCACACATATTATATACCGTTTTTCTCGCCATTAAATGGACTTTCTAAGGATACCATTATTTTCATCATATCTTATAATTTCCTATAAAAAAAATATAAAATATGAGGAAAAAATTGAAAAAAACACACTTTTTCTAACTTTGACCCCCAAAATCTGTTACACATCTACAATCACCAAAAAACACCTATGCTAAATAGTTTCTAAATTTTGTCCTGAGTTTAGAAATACCCAATGTTTACATGTTCTTTACTTTTTTTGCAAGTTATAGGGCCATAAATACAAGTAGCACTTTGCTATTTCCAAACAACTTTTTTTCAAAATTAGCGCTAGTTACATTGGAACCCTGATATCTGTCAGGAATACCTGAATATCCCTTGACATGTATATATTTTTTTTTAGAAGACAACCCAAAGTATTGATCTAGGCCCATTTTGGTATATTTCATGCCACCATTTCACCGCCAAATGTCATCAAATAAAAAAAAAAGTTCACTTTTTCACAAATTTTGTCACAAACTTTAGGTTTCCCACTGAAATTATTTACAAACAGCTTCTGCAATTAAGGCACAAATGGTTGTAAATGCTTCTTTGGGATCCCCTTTGTTCAGAAATAGCAGACTTATATGGCTTTGGGGTTGCTTTTTGGTAAGTAGAAGGCCGCTAAATGCTGCTGCGCACCACACGTAAATTATGCCCAGCAGTTAAGGGGTTAAATTAGGTAGCTTGTAGGGAGCTTGCAGGGTTAATTTTAGCTTTAGGGTAGAGATCAGCCTCCCACCTGACACATCCCACCCCCTGATCCCTCCCAAACAGTTCTCTTCCCTCCCCCACCCCACAATTGTCCCCGCCATCTTAAGTACTGGCAGAAAGTCTGCCAGTACTAAATAAAAGGAGTTTTTCTTTTTTTTAATAAAAAAAATAAAATGTTTTAGCTGTGATGGACTCCTGCCTTAGCCCCAACCTCCATGATCCCCCCCCCAGCTCTCTAACCCTCTCCCCTACCTAATTGCCGCCATCTTGGGTACTGGCAGCTGTCTGCCAGTACCCAATTTGCCCCCCAAAAAAGTGTTTTTTTTATCTTTTATTGCCAGTTTAAATTTTTCTGTAGTGTAGCAGCCCCCCACAATACCCCAACCCCCTCCCCCTCCCAGATCCTCATATATTTATTTTTTCCCCCCTCTTCCCTCCTCATTGGTGTCAGTGTGGGTAGCTAATCGCCCGCGCGCACGCGCACCCGCACGCGCACGCGCATGCGCGCCCCCGCACGCTCCCGGCACCCGGCGTGCACATTGCACTTACAGGAGCCGGATGCCGGGTAGCGATGGGCCGCCCACCCGCCTCCCTGTTGCGCTCCCACCCACCAACGAACCGGCACCATCGCTACCGGTGCAGAGAGGGCCACAGAGTGGCTCTCTCTGCATCGGAGTCTTCTGAAAGGGTATTGCAGGATGCCTCCATATGGAGGCATCACTGCAATACCCTGAGAGCTGCTGGAAGCGATTGCGATCGCTTCCAGCACTCTCTTAGACAACTGACGTACCAGGTACGTCTATTGTCATTAACTGTAAGTTAATGCATGACGTACCTGGTACGTCAGTTGTCATTAAGGGGTTAAATTTATTAACCCCTAATCTAATCCCCCTATACCGCCGCCACCTATATTAAATTTATTAACCCCTAATCTAATCCCCCTATACCGCCGCCACCTATATTAAATTTATTAACCCCTAATCTAATCCCCCTATACCGCCGCCACCTATATTAAATTTATTAACCCCTAAAATACTAAAATTTGCCTACCACTAAACCTAAGTCTAACCCTGAAAAGGGCCTTTTGTGTGGCATTGCCCCAAAGTAACCAGCTCTATTACCAGCCCTTAAAAGGGCCTTTTGTGGGTGACTGCCCCAAAGTAACCAGCTCTTTTACCAGCCCTTAAAAGAGCTTTTTGCGGGGCATTGTCACAAAGTAATCAGCTCTTTTGCCTGTAATGTAATCTAATCCCCCTACACCACCGGCACCTATATTAAATATATTAACCCCTAATCTGACCCCCCTACACCGCCGCCACCTATATTAACCCTAATTATATTAGGGTTAATATAGTTAATATATTATATATATTAACTATATTAACCCTATCTAACTCTAATACCCCTAACTTAATTATTATTAAAATAAATCTAAATAATATTAATAATATTAACTAAATTATTCCTATTTAAAACTAAATACTTACCTATAAAATAAACCCTAAGATAGCTACAATATAATTAATAATTACATTGTAGCTATTTTAGGGTTTATATTTATTTTACAGGTAACTTGGTATTTATTTTAACTAGGTACAATAGCTATTAAATAGTCAATAACTATTTAATAGCTACCTAGTTAAAATAATTACCAATTTACCTGTAAAATAAATCCTAACCTAAGTTACAAATACACCTACACTATCAATAAATTAATTAAATAAACTACAAATATCTAAAATAAAATACAATTCAATACACTAAACTAAATTACAAAAAAACAAACACTAAATTACAAAAAATAAAAAAGATTACAAGATTTTTAAGCTAATTACACCTATTCTAAGCCCACTAATAAAATAACAAAGCCCCCCCCCAAAATAAAATATTTTTCCCTACCCTAATCTAAATTACAAAAGTAATCAGCTCTATTACCAGCCCTTAAAAGGGCCTTTTGTAGGGCATTGCCCCAAAGTAATCAGCTCTTTTGCCTGTAAAAAATACAACAACCCCCCCATTACAACCCACCACCCACATACCCCTACTTTAACCCACCCAATCCCCCCTTAAAAAACCTAAGTCTAACCCCCAAGTGCTCCTTACCTGTCCTGAAGACCGGCGGAGAAGGTCCTGTTCCAGGCGGAGAAGTCTTCTTCCAGGCGGCGACCTCTTCTTCTTCCAGGATCCAGCCGGCTCGGAGCGGAGGAGTTGAAGACCGATGACCGCAGAGCTGAAGACCGTCCATCTGGAACTGAAGACCGGCGATGCTGGAACTGAAGACCGGCGATGCTGGAACTGAAGACCGGCGACGCTGGAAATGAAGACCGCTGGAACTGAAGACCGGAGCCGGAGCGTGGAGGATCCTCTTCATACGATCGCCTCCGACACTGAATAGGAATTCAAGGTACGCAATTAAAAATGGCGTCCCTTGAATTCCTATTGGCTGATTTGATCCTTCAACAGTAGCTCTTATTCTATTGGCTATTCAAATCAGCCAATCGGATGTAAGCTACTTTAATTCTATTGGCTGATTTGAATAGCCAATAGAATAAGAGCTACTGTAATTCTATTGGCTATTCTAATAAGCCAATAGAATTACAGTAGCTCTTATTCTATTGGCTATTCAAATCAGCCAATAGAATTAAAGTAGCTCGCATCCGATTGGCTAATTTGAATTTGAAGGCTCAAATCAGCCAATAGGAATTCAAGGGACGCCATTTTTAATCGCGTACCTTGAATTCCTATTCAGTGTACGGCGGCGATCGTATGAAGAGGATCCTCCACGCTCCAGCTCCGGTCTTCAGTTCAAGCGGTCTTCAGTTCCAGCGTCGCCGATCTTCAGTTCCAGCATTGCCGGTCTTCAGTTCCAGATGGACGGTCTTCAGCTCCGCGTTCATCGGTCTTCAACTCCTCTGCTCCGTGCCGGCTTGATCCTGGAAGAAGAAGAGGTTGCCGCCTGGAAAAAGACTTCTCCGCCTGGAACAGGACCTTCTCAGCCGGTCTTCAGGACAGGTAAGGAGCACTTGGGGGTTAGACTTAGGTTTTTTTAAGGGGGGATTGGGTGGGTAAGAGTAGGGGTATGTGGGTGGTGGGTTGTAATTGGGGGGTTGTTGTTTTTTTTACAGGCAAAAGAACTGATTACTTTGGGGCAATGCCCCACAAAAGGCCCTTTTAAGGGCTGGTAATAGAGCTGATTACTTTTGTAATTTAGATTAGGGTAGGGAATTTTTTTTATTTTGGGGGGCTTTGTTATGTTATTAGGGGGCTTAGAATAGGTATAATTAGCTTAAAAATCTTGTAATCTTTTTTTATTTTTTGCAATTTAGTGTTTTTTTTTTTGTAATTTAGTTTATTTTATTTTATTGTATTTTAGTTTAGATATTTGTAGTTTATTTAATTAATTTATTGATAGTGTAGGTGTATTTGTAACTTAGGTTAGGATTTATTTTACAGGTAAATTGGCAATTATTTTAACTAGGTAGCTATTAAATAGTTATTAACTATTTAATAGCTATTGTACCTAGTTAAAATAAATACCAAGTTACCTGTAAAATAAAAATAAACCCTAAAATAGCTACAATGTAATTATTAACTATATTGTAGCTATCTTAGGGTTTATTTTATAGGTAAGTATTTAGTTTTAAATAGGAATAATTTAGTTAATATTATTAATATTATTTAGATTTATTTTAATAATAATTAAGTTAGGGGTATTAGAGTTAGATAGGGTTAATATAGTTAATATATATAATATATTAACTATATTAACCCTAATATAATTAGGGTTAATATAGTTAATATAGGTGGTGGCGGTATAGGGGGATTAGATTAGGGGTTAATAATTTTAATATAGGTGGCGGCGGTGTAGGGGGATTAGATTAGGGGGTAATACATTTATTATAACTGGCGGCAGTGTAGGGGGATTTAGATTACAGGCAAAAGAGCTGATTACTTTGCGACAATGCCCCGCAAAAAGCCCTTTTTAGGGCTGGTAAAAGAGCTGGTTACTTTGGGGCAATGCCCCACAAAAAGCCCTTTTAAGGGCTGGCAATAGAACGGGTTACTTTGGGGCAATGCCACGCAAAAAGCCCTTTTCAGGGCTATTTGTAGGGTTAGACTTAGGTTTAGTGGTAGGGAAATTTTAGTATTTTAGGAGTTAATTAATTTAATATAGGTGGTGGTGGTATAGGGGATTAGATTAGGGGTTAATTAATTTAATATAGGTGGTGGCGGTATAGGGGGATTAGATTAGGGGTTAATAATTTTAATATAGGTGGCAGCGGTGTAGGGGGATCACATTAGTGGTTAATATAGTTTAAATAGGTGGAGGCGGTGTAGGGGGATCATATTAGGGGATAATATAGTTTAAATAGGTGGCGGCGGTGTAGGGGGATCATATTAGGGGGTAACATAGTTAATGTAGGTGGCGGCGGGGTAGGGGACTCACATTAGGGGGTAAAACATTTAATGTAGCTAGCGGCGGTGTAGGGGGCTCAGATTATGGGGTAATATAGATAATGTAGCTGGCGGCGGGGTCCGGGAGCGGCGGTTTAGGGGTTAATATATTTATTGTTAGGAGTTAGAGGGGGGATTGTGGATAGAGGGGTATACGTGTCGGGCTATGTTTGGGAGGCGTGTTAGACAGTAACGGGAGATTTAATAACTTAGTCAGGTTTTTTATGCGGCGGCAGTTTCTAAAGTGCCGTAAGTCACTGGCGACTCCAGAAATTTGTACTTATGCAGATTTCTGGACATCGCTGGTTTGTCACACTTATGGCACTTTAGCATCTGACGGCACGGTATATAAGATAGCTCGAGTTTCGAGCTGAAACTACGGGCGGTGCAGGTTTCCACGCTTGCGCCGAAACCTGCGCCGTATATCGGATCGCGGCCCTGGACTCCAATATCTTTGGGACTTATTTTGCCTAATTTTTAGATAGCATAATTCAAGGGTCCCCTTGTGATAATAACTTGTGTTGTTGTTATATTACATGACCCCACATTTTCCCACTACTCGTTCCTTAATGAATAAAAACACAACACCTAATTGGGAGAGAAAAGGCCGCAGCTTATTTATTAAACAAACCAATAAATTTACATCTTTATTTAACTTTTCAACAATATTTACAATCCACCTCAGTGCTTGCTCTTATCTTCTCATAAGCCCCCACCCTTTCCAGGGCTGGGCGTTCCTCACCTTCCTTTGCTTACACCCCCATAACTGCCACCATATTTCATTAGGCGTAAGCCTCAACAGAAACTAGCAAGCACTTCCGCCTGCGCTGCGACATCACCTAGCTCACCATTCAGGGAGGGAGGGCGGGACACACCTCCTACCGTGCTGCTCCAGAAAGGTACCTGTGACCTCACTTCCAGTGCTGGGACTTATCAAAGTTCCCCAACCCCACCCACCTGGAATAATCCACTCCTGGGGGGGGGGAGTGGGGTCACAGGTGCCCTTCTTCCACTTTGTCATCCGGGCCTTCTCTTGACCCCACATTTTCCCACTACTCGTTCCTTAATAAATAAAAACACAACACCTAATTGGGAGAGAAAAGGCCGCAGCTTATTTATTAAACAAACCAATAAATTAACATCTTTATTTAACTTTTCAACAATATTTACAATCCACCTCAGTGCTTGCTCTTATCTTCTCATAAGCCCCCACTCTTTCCAGGGCTGGGCATTCCTCACCTTCCTTTGCTTACACCCCCATAACTGCCACCATATTCCATTAGGCGTAAGCCTCAACAGAAACTAGCAAGCACTTCCGCCACCACTCGCTCCCTAGCGAGTACCGCCAACCAAAGCTAAGGCCTTTTCTATCCCCTCCCGAAGGGTAAAATTAAATAAATGTAGCCCTACTTCATTGAGGTGAACACCATCCTTTAGGTAAAAACATTTACCCGACTCCCCCTCAAACTCAACATGGCGTAAGCCAACACCCCCCAGCCCCTTTACGTACCCAGATATAGTTCTATTGACCTTCCGTCTGGAAGCCTCCAGCTTTTTAGAGTCCCACGCCAATCTCCATACTACCCTACTCTCGATCTCCGACCATACCAAAACCATGCCCGGAAATAGCTGACACAATCTATCAAAACTTCTTTTTATGTCCTCAATTAATTCCTTCTGTGGCATACATCCCAAGTCGTTTCCGCCAGAGTGAACCACCAATACCTTCGGGGGGGAGAAAAGCCTGGCATGTTCAACCACCGTGCCCACCACTTGCGACCATTTCATGCCCTGAATCCCAAACCATCTGATGATAAGCTGGTCCCTGCCAAAACCCAACTGGGTCCCATCTGGCTTCACTGCTGCTGCCTTCCTCGCCCAGTACACATAGGAATGTCCTACGATCCAACACTTCCCCGGCTCTGCCAAACAAATTAAAACGTTATCAGTTCCCCCCGTGTCGGGGCACCAAACCCGGTCTCACATACCCCTGAAATCGCTCTGATCTCCATCTCCCAATCCTCCTAATCACCGAAGCCTCCAACCCCAAATTAGCCGCCTCCGTCGCCGCACCTATCCTGAAAGAATGAGAACCAAACTCCAGGCCCCCAATTCCCATTAACCCCAATACCCTCCGCATTACTGCCACAAACTGAAAACGCGACAATGACGTCCCGTCCGCATGGACCAACAACGGGCCTGCCCCAGTACCGGCCATCTCAAGATATTCCCTCACAGCCCTTACTGGGCAACATTCCCCGCCAATTGCCTGTAGCACCACTACTGATCCTCTACCCTCTTGGTCCGTCTTAGACCTCCGGACCCATAGCTCGACCAGCCCTTCCATCACCACAACATCCTGTCTACTCATCCCGCTCACATCCCACCGTTTTTTTCCCACCAGCTCCGATACCCTGAACGCTCCAAAGAAAGCCAGAACAAAAGCGGCCCTGAACAACAGCTCCTCATACCTTGATGAACAAACCCTACTTAGCTCCACCACCAACCCCTGCAGAATCGCAAAAGTAACTGGCCTCCGACCATCCGTCCAGAATCCCTTTTTACACATCCTTCTGACTGCCATCCGAGTCACAAAAATTTTTGTAAGATCCTCCATACCCAGCAATCGAAAAAGGAATGCCATTGCTGCCATCCTCTTACGCACTTCAGAGGGCGATAGCCCTTCCCTCTCCCATGAACCTACCCGGCTCATCCATAACAAGACATCACTCCTCCTGCACTCTTGATACTGCTCCTCCTGCAGCACCCGCTCCCACAACCTCCACACTCGGGCGTAAGCCCTCCATGTGTTAGGGGCCAATGCCCTTTTTATTAATCTCAACATTCCTGGCAACCCAGGTACCACAGAACCTTGGGATATGCTACTCCATCCCGCTCCGCTTCTGGGGCCACTTCTCGAAACCTGTCCCACTGAAATCGTGACAAAGCGTCATCAATAACGTTAAACCGACCCGGGACATGCACTGCTCTGAAAGATATGTTGCATCTCAGGCACTCCAATACAAACACCCTTAGGAGCCGTATCACCGCCGGCGAGTTTGCCGTTAAACGGTTGATTGCCCATACCACTCCCTGGTTGTCAGAATGAAAACAAACCCTTTTGTTGCCCAGCTGCTCCAGCCAAATCTTTAATGCCACAACCAACGGGAATAATTCCAAGAAAGTCAGGTTCTTGGTCAAACCCCACTCAGCCCATACTTCAGGCCATCTACCCGCACACCACTGGCCGTTCAAATAGGCCCCAAAACCGTGAGCTCCTGCATCGTCTGTGAATAAGCACAGCTGGTCGTCCGACCAGCCTATTTCCTGCATGATCACTTGCCCATTGAAATCCTCCAGGAAAGTCCGCCAGACCTTCAAGTCCTCTTTGACCTCCACCGTCAACCTGACATGGTGTCTTGGGTCAGAAACTCCAGTTGTCAGTAATGACATACGTCTGCAGAATATTCGGCCAATGGGAATTATCCTGCATGCAAAATTCAGCTTTCCCAATAAAGATTGTATATCCCTGAGGGTAGCTTTCTTTCTCGCCAGCATCCTGCCGATCACCGATTTGAGGTCAGATACCTTGTCCTCTGGTAACCTGCACTCCATCTTAATGGAATCCATTTGGATTCCCAAAAAACTCAATGACATTGTGGGACCCTCTGATTTATCTGCGGCCACCGGGATACCAAATTCCCCGGCCACCTGCCCAAAAGCCCGAACCAGACGGTCACATATCGCCGAACCAGCCGGCCCGACAAACAGGAAATCGTCCAGGTAATGTACCATAGAAGAAATCCCCACCGTCTGCTTCACTACTCACTCGACAAAGGAACTGAACCTCTCAAAATAGGAACATGAAATTGAACATCCCATCGGGAGGCACAAATCCACGAAAAAGGCTCCATCCATTTTGCATCCCAAAAGATGGTGACACCTTGGATGAACCGGGAGCAGGCGAAAAGCCGATTCAACATCAGCTTTTGCCATTAAAGCCCCGAAACCCGCCGCTCTCACTAAACCCACCGCCTTGTCGAATGATGCATATTTCACCGCCACCAATTCCGGATCGATGCCGTCATTGACCGACAATCCTTTAGGGTAAGACAGGTAGTGGATCATGCGAAATTGACCCGGGGCCTTTTTAGGGACCACCCCCAATGGTGATACCCTTAGGTCCGTGAATGGGGGTTCCACAAATGGACCCGCCATTCTACCCAATCGAACCTCCTTCTCAATTTTCTCTCTTAGAACCCCCGGGTGTTCCCTGGCTGACTTCAAATTCCCCGGGATACCCTCCATCCGCTCATCCCTATATGGAATCATAAAACCTGAGCTAAAACCCGTAAGTAGCAGCTCAGCATCCTCGGCGCGTCCGCGCTTATTGGCGTAAGCCTCTAACCATGGGGCCATATTTTCGACCCTCACTGGCGTCCGTGCCCGCTGAACCCACGTCTCCTGACCGGGTCCCTTGTTTCCCTTTCTTGAAGCATTTCGCGAAAGGGTGTACACCCCCGCACCCAGAACACTCGTGCTTGTATTTGCATGAGGCCCCGAACTTACACTGCCCGTTGTTATACTGGAAACATACCCCTTTTCTGAGGGCTGATCCAGTCCCTCCAGTGCCTCCGCTACCAGATGTTTGCCCATAGCCCCGAAAGGAATGACTACCCCTCAAGGGGGTCATAATCTCGAGCCAAATGCTCATATCTCTGTCGTCCCACCGCATCTCCAGCCGAACCGCCAACCGCTGCCTAAAGCCCTCGTCGTACCACCACCACGCCATTCCCCCGTAGGTCCTATACACACTGGAAATTTCGTCGTAATAACAGAACAATGGAGCCCCTTGATCCGGGGTCTTCTCGCATGTGACACTAGCCAAGATGCCAAAGGCACGCGACCAATTACTAAAAGTCTTTGGTAATTTGCGCCAACGCTTTTTCCGCTCCTCCTCCTCCTTTTTCCCTTTTTCCTTTTCGTCCTCCTTTACCTCTAGAACGTGCTCCAAAGGCAACAGGGAGAAAATCTCTATATATTCCCGTTTTCCAATCTTTTCCCTCAATTCACTGGTTAAGTGAATCCTTAAAGGGCCGATCGAACAGAGACATGGTCTCCGCATCGCCCCTTCAGGCACCCTAACCACCTCTCCTATACTGCTTGCTGTAGTTTCCGTGCTTGACGCCGGTACCTGCAACCCCGCCACAGCCGGGGTAAGCCCTGGCGTAGCCCACGCCGCCGCTACTGAGGTTCTCCCACCCGGGTTTTCCAAAGACGCAAGTAAAGCTTTTAGACCTGACACCAATGTTTCCCTCTCACCAAACACAGCTCCATTCACACTTGGTGCCCCACCAGCCATCTCACCTGCTGGCTGCTGCACCGTTCCTGTGCATTCCTCTCGTACTGGCCTTGCTTCTGTGTGCTCCTCGCGTACCGGCCTTGCTTCTGTGCGCTCCTCTCGAACCTGCCTTGCCTCGTCCCTGCGGCTTCGGCCACTGTTCTCTTCCTCCCTTCCTCTGCTCACGTCCAGTCTCCTCCGAACCATTTCTCTCCTGGCAGGGGATCTCCCCCTGCCGTATCTGCTCCGGTCCCGGCTTCTATCCACTCTGGCCCAAGTAGGTGATGCCAATGATCCGCCTCCTCTTGTCCTCCTTCGCGGCGAACTAGACCTCCTGCCTCCTCCTGCAGTCGCCGTCCTGGCCGGCTGCATAGCCCCACGATCTGTCCTACCTCCTGCTACCGGTGCCTGTAATGTAGATATAGACATAACCTCTCTCCCCGCAGAAACCCCTCTACCCCCTAACTCTCCCCCCTGAGATCCTGTTCCCTACCCTCCCCCACTCCGTTGAGGAGACAATAACTGTAAGATCTGCGCCAAGGCGGACAGATCTCCTACCTGACTCGCCATACTCGGTCCCGCTGAGGTGCCTTCTAATGGATCCTTCTCCTCATCCGCAAAGTCCCCACTGGCGTTGAGCTCGATTGGTGGCTCTGTAAGCCTGTCCTGCTGTGCCGGGATGACTCCTTCAGAGGCGTCCAGAGCCTCCTCCCTCACTTCTCCCCCGGTCCCACCTGCAATACACAATAAAACATCAAAACTGTCCTTACCTGCAATAAACACCCCCCTTCCCTTATTTTTGGCCTCCATATGTTCATTCATTTCTTTTTTTTTTTTTTTTAAACAATCATCCGCGTACAGCTCCCCCTATAGGACCCCCCCCCACTACCCGCCCCGAAGGCCCCACCCGCCACCCGCCCACCTCAGAAACCTACTCCAATCAAAGGGAGGAGAGCTGCTAAAAACCAAAGCAGAAATACCTGGGGCCCCAGGCATGAAAATGAACCACAGGACCCATCCGTTTTTTTTTTTTGTTTTTTTTTAATTTGCTTATTTCTTATCCTTTCTTTTTTTTTTTTTTGCTACCTTTTACATTCTTCTTTTTTTTTTTTTTTTTTTTTTAATGGGGCCCAAACTCAGCACCGTTCTGAAATCCCTTAGATGTCCACCTCGCCGTGCGCAACCGGGAAGGGCCTATCGGGACACACTCTCCCCCTGCGGCCTCATACCCGGCCTACCCCATAAAACACCCATGCTCCCTCCCCCCCTGGCCATTTGGCGCCACCTGTATATACAGCACTCCCCCCCCCTCCGCAACCCGTGCCTGAATTCAAACTTTTAAGCGCCTTTTTTCTTTTTTTTTTACATCATCTGCGATAGCTCAGCCATTATGCCCCATACTTCGATAGCTCAGCCGCTTACCTGACTCCCGACCTCTTCTCCCGGTCCGTCCTGATCTGCCGTGTCCTCTCGCTGTCCGAGGCTCCGCCCGTGGACGTGCCGTGATGACGTCAGACCGCAGCGCCGCCCGCGACCGGGCCTCCGTTCCCGCTCTGGACCGTAGACCTCCGCCGCTCTCCAGCCTCGCCTGCTCCTGTGGACCTGCTGGCTGACTCCTCTCCCGACCGGATCTTCTCCTGCCGACCTCCGGGCTCAAGCGTTCCGGTGGCCTCGACCTCCTGGCCTGCTGTCTTCCGCTCCCGACTGCTGACTCCAACACCGGACCTGTCGTGGCTGCCTCCCCAGCCGTGGATAACTGCTGCCGGATCCATCCTTCACCATTCCTCCTCGCCGCCGACAGCAACTCCTGCAACAAGGCCTCCATCTTCAGGTAAGTCAGTGCTCACACACCTCCTACCGTGCTGCTCCAGAAAGGTACCTGTGACCTCACTTCCAGTGCTGGGACTTATCAAAGTTCCCCAACCCCACCCACCTGGAATAATCCACTCCTGGGGGGGGGGTCACAGGTGCCCTTCTTCCACTTTGTCATCCGGGCCTTCTCTTTAACTCACTGCTGCTGATTTTTGTAAATTATTTGCATTTAGCATTAAATTGGAATTTAGTTTGTAGCAATCCACTGACTATTACAATTTTAATTCAAATTTAACCTTAATGTGTATTGGTAACTAAGGGTCAATGATTTAGTGCAGGATAAGACTGTCTTCTCCCTATCCCCTTGCTTTATCTCAATTCTACCTATTTCTTGGATTCTTCTTACTTTTTCCAAATTTTCAATTAGAACATACAGTATATATATATAAATATTGAATAAGGGTTTGACTGGCATCAGAATTATATTAAGCTGCGGTTAGTACACGCCTGCTGGAATAAATTAATAGCAAATGTGAAGTGCACATATATAATATAAAACAAAGAAGAAAAATCGCTATATGGGATAGCAAACCTGCCTCTCCATGTGGGGATAAATTATACCCTTATCTGGCACTATGTAATCAAGATACTAATTGAATAAAGGTTTGACTTGCACCAGAATTAAATATAAGGTAAAGTGCCAGATAAGAGTATACTTGATCCCTATAAGGAGAGGCAGGTTTGCTATCCCATATAGGGATTTTTCTTCTCTGTTTTATATTATATGATATGTGCACTTCACATTTGCCATTAATT
The DNA here is from genome assembly GCF_027579735.1 of Bombina bombina. Taxonomy (NCBI): domain Eukaryota; kingdom Metazoa; phylum Chordata; class Amphibia; order Anura; family Bombinatoridae; genus Bombina; species Bombina bombina. Next base: position 403,179,269 of record NC_069503.1, on the reverse strand, counting down.
TATTCCCTATAGAGATTTTTCTTCTCGGTTTTATAATATATATTTACATTTATATTGCATAACTGTCCCCCCCCAGAAATTTAACACTAGAATAAAATATGCAACAAGAAGACATGTTTTTTTTAGAACTTTAGTACAAAAACAATAGAAAATAACTTTTATTTACACATCTATAGGGACACAGGGGCCCAAACACAATCTTGAGCATTTTGAGTTAGCTTTAATTTTTGTGCTAAAAAGTTAATTATATATGTGCATCACTTTATAATGAACATCTTTAACCTGTGCACTACTGGGAGCTCACTGAACTCATCTGGTGAGAAGATGACAAGAAGCATTAAGTAACCAGCTACCTCCCAATAGTGCATTGCTGTTTCAGAGACTATCTAGGCTTTCAACAAAAAATACAAGGAGATCAAATTAAATTTAATAATAGAAGTAAATTAAGAAGTCTTTTAAAACTGCATGTTCCATCTGAACAATAAACGTTTAATTTTCACTATCATGCCTCCTTAAAGGGGCATGATGTTAAAGCACTTGAAAGTGATGCAGCATTGCTGTTAAAAGCTGACTAGATAATGTCAACTGAAATTCTCCATGTAAAAAAGGAAGATATTTTACCTCAAAATTTCAGTAACCATATCCCATTGTAAAAGGTCTTTAAGCAGCCAATCAAGATGCTAGTCCTGGGACTTGCACGGCAACGTGCATCTGAGTGAGTAGACACAGTCATTTTATTTCCCTCCTCAGATTTAAGAAGTCTACTATAAAATTTTGTGAGACTGATTAGCTGTTTTCTTTCCCAACATGCAGCTGTCAGTAGCTAAAGGAGTACTGTTCACAGAACACTTACTATTGTGAGCTGAAGCAATTCTGATGTAAAATATCTTTTTTACATAGTGATATTCAGATAATCTTCTTTGTCAGCTTTTTACAATTATACTGCACTATGTTCAAGTGATTTAGCATATGGATATTATGTCCCTTTAAACATGCTGATTATCTGTGTGACGGAGAGTGCTATCTACCTATTTATCTATCTATCTATCTATCTATCTATCTATCTATCTATCTATTTATCTATCTATCATCTGTCTATCTATGGAAAATGCATTTTGTTGCCAGAATTGTAATTATTAATTAAAAATAGATACTTTTAATAAATGGGTATGTTAGGCCCCAAGTGACGAATATGTTTATAACATATTATTTACACTTATTTTCTTATTTGTACAAAACAACCTGGCTGCCAAGGACCAGGACCAGACTGGGAAATCATGCTGACCCTAGAAATGTTTGGAGACCGGCACCAGCACCACCACCCGGCCCTTGCTCCATGTCCGGCTCCAGTATCCCCCAGCCCCATTTTCACCCCCCTACCTTGTTTCCTGCTTAACTGCATGGCACCTGCTTGCCTCATAGTGCAAAGGGTGGGAGAGGGGGGCATTGGCCGCTGCTATGGCTGGGGTGCACACACAGTAGAGCAGCAAATGTTTCTCCTGCACTGTAGGTAGCAAGGCACTAGTGGATTTGGAGATCACTAGAAGAATTTATACTTTTATTCTCCAAAATGTGCTGATTATCCACCAGATTAGGGAGCTCACAAACGTGTAGCCCTTCATGGGGAATAGCTGTCTGAGCTACATAAACATTGGCCAAATTTGACTTTGTAGCCAGGAAAATGTGTATTTGCAGCATGCCTTCTTTCCTGTGCCAAAAAGATATATATATATATTGATGATTGGGCATCCTGACCAAGACAAAGCTAACACAGATACACTGATTCATTTTTATCAGACATGGGAGTCAGTGTAGAAGCACAATAAGACACTATTTTTTGAAGAATAAATATTATTCTGTTTAGTTATTTATTAATTGGTTCTATTACTATTTTGTTCATTTGGTCCGCCACTGCTCATGCAATACTATTGTGTCATTGACAACACAAAGTAAGTATCAAAGAATCCAGACCATGCTTGGAAAGAAATATAAAAGCAGTATTTTTTTGTTAAATTAAAAGTTCATAGATCTAGTGACTTGGTGGGAGGAGTGGTGTTTCTTATGAACTTTTAAATGAACAAACAAATACTGGTTTTAAATTTCTCTCCAAGCACGGTCTGTATTTTTTGCTACTTACTTTGGATTGCTGTATTTATTTGATTGGGTTGGGAAAGCCGATCTTGCTGGAAATCCCGCTATAATGTTACTGGCAGGAGAAGTGTCCTGAACTCTGAACTCAACAATCTTTACAAGCGCGGAAGCACAGCTCCTATACAGAGGGGCTATACTATTTGCGAGATATCGAGGGAGTTGGACATTTAAATTTGTCTATTGGTGAATTGCTCAGAACTTTATTACTTGTTACATTGTTATATTTCTTGATGATCCTTAAGACACCACCATATAGATACAAAACCAGTTAATAAGTATATAATACTATAGTTGTTACTTCTGCCAGTATAGATGCTTGCTGTATATTCCATATAAGTCATACTCTACTTATTCAAAAATAAGTATGATCCCTTTATAAATATTTAAGTCCAATAGTGGTACACCTATTGGTACATTAATTATTCCATATAGCAAACAAATTTGTTTATCATTGTTCATTGACAACACCACGGGGTAGATTTATCATGGTGCGGGCAGACATGATCTGCTATGGCGAAACATGTCCGCCGCACATCGATAAATGCCGACAGCATTTCTGGATTTATCATTGCACCAGCGGTTCTTGTGAACTGCTGGTGCAATACCGCCTGCTGCAGATTCACGGCCAGCAGGGGGTGTTAATCAACCCGATTGTATTTGATCGGGCTGATTTCTGTCTGCCGCCTCAGAGCAGATGGACAGGTTATGGAGCAGCGGTCATGGAGCTGGTTATGGAACAGCTTCATAACTTCATACGGAGCTTAATAAATTGACCCCCACATGTTTATCAAACAGCAATAATAAGAAAAAGTGCTGCTTTGGAAATGCATCTTATCTGAGGTGTGTTTGTATATAAGGTCTGTTTCCATGGCATAAATGGTTTCCAAGGAAATACATCTTATCTGAGGTCTATTTGTGCATTTATTTGGCATAAAGGTTTTGCTGTGGAAATGCATCTTTTCTTTAGTCTAAATGGACATATATTTGACTTAAAAGAGTTTATGCAGAAACCAACTGATGTCCCTGTGGACATAAATTTGTCATAATAAATAAATGCATCTGATCTGGATTTTTTCAGGCACATACAGTACCTTTAATAAACAGTTGCAAGTAAAAATGTATAAGTAAGCTTAGTTATACACCCGGAATATAGGGTTACTTGGATTACTAGGAAATGCCTATAATTTGAGGATTACTTGTATATTTAAAAGCCATAAATTGGTTACTTTTTGAATTAATCTTTTTAGGAATTGTGTAAACTGGTTGCCAGGAAATTGCACCTTATTCAAACTTTTATTGGGTCACTTTATCTGACATAGGGCCAGATTATGAGTGGTGCACTTACAGTTACACGTGAGCAAAAAGAGGTTTATCGCTGGTGTTTGTGTGCGCTAGCTTTATCGTTCGTATTACAAGTTGAACATAAACAAGATCGCTTGAGCACAATTGAAGTTAACACATCGGGATAATGCAGCCTTCAAGCTCTAGTTAATTGTTTCTTGAACAAAGTGTCACAAAACACATAAAAAACAGTACAAAGAATTGTTAAACTCATAATAATACTAAATGATAAAAATTATTTAAAAAAATATTGCACAAAAAAGTTTTAAGAGCTCAAAGATATGAACTTTCAGGTGTTAGGGAAAAAAGGCAAGCAAAGGGCTTTAAATAGACATACAAAAATATACATGTCTAAATATGTATATGTATGTGTTTATATGCATGTACATATGTATCTATAAGGGCATTGGAGCCATTTGCAGTCAAGTAGATGAAAACATGTAACAGCATATTTATGCAATATTCATATTTAGTAAAGTGTTATAGTGGGTATTTACTGTAAATATTTGCCATTCCAATGTTATGCACATGGCAGAATATGTTCTTAGTATTTATCAATATATATTGCTATATATATTTGTATATATCTATACCTATATATAATCATGTGTATATATATATATATATATATATATACTGTATATATATATATATATATATATATATATATATATATATATATATATATATATATATATATATATATATATATATATATGTATATATATATATATATATATATATATATATATATATATATATATATATATATATATATATAACATATTCTGCTATGTGAAGAACATTGGAATGTGAAATATTAATATTTTCATGTTGGGTTAGTGCACTTGAGAATATGCGATCGGGTTTGCGTGCGAGTAGGGTGTTAGGTTTTTTCCCACTTGTTTGTTCCACTGACTTCTATGGGGGAATACGTTAAAGCATGTGCGTTATACTAACTTTGGCATTTTGCGTGCATCGAGTTAGCACTTAAACAAAAACAGTTTACTTTCAACTTGTAAAATAAACGCTACCCAACGCATGCAAAAAGCTTACTTATAGAGTAAGCTCGCGAGCAAGAGCATTAAATACCGGTCCACTTATAATGTGGCCCATAATAGGGATTCTAGGAAAGTAAATCTGATCTGAGATCTATTTAACATATATCGGGCATACAGTATATAGTGGGGCAGGCAGCAGTCTTGTCTCTGTTGGCCAAACAACTTCTATAAAAATGCTAAAAGGCAGTTACCAGGTCTGTGGTCTAATTTAAACATCTGTTTTTGGGTCTAAAGTTACTATGGTCTCAAATGTTACACTTTTTTATTATTCAATCCCACACAAAAGATTTGAAAATAGAATACAAGGATAACAGAAGAATTAAGAAAATAAAGAGAAAAATAAATAAACAAGGAGCAATTATAAGATAATACACTGTATAACGCAACAGTTTTTAACAGTTGTCATAAAGTAACAACAAAATTTAAGACAAATGTATAAACAATAAATAGTATTTTGTGAAAAAAGGTTACCAATGGCACTACAGATATATATAGGACCTGATTTATTTGATGTCTGGCCAATTTGTGGGGCCTTTTATGTTCTCAGCCAACTGAATGGCTAGATTTGGTGCTATGTGTATAATATTGATTTCTGGAGCAAAAAAGGGAAAGAATACACTTGAAAGCACTCACAGGTCACTTATTGTGTGATATCAATATGGAGAGATCAAAAAATGAAATCCAAGATTAGAGGAGACATAAACTTAACTATAATTAAAATTTAACTTTTATTGGGGTTCGAAAATAAAATAGGAAAAAACTTTAAAAACACACTTATGTACCGATTGTAGTCTATTTGGCTTATCGTGTCACTGTACAGAATACCTAGAATTCTTCTGCAAATACTCCTATGTATAATTAGGGTTGCAGTTAATTAACCTACTTGTGTACCGCTATTCGTTGCTGTCAGTGTGTAGTATATTTATATATACCTTAGATAGAGTATGACCGATTTCGGTTAAGTTAGATATATTACCAATTTTTAACCATCTACAGAAAAAGAGCAGTTTTTGAGTATAATCTTTCTTCGCTCAGTTATCTGAGAGGTTGATTATATCTCTATTCCCACATATGTATGTGTTTCAGTCTGAGTATTTAGTAATGATACAGTGTCTCGAATCCACTGTTATGTAATAGTAATTCACAAAACTTTTTGTTTATTAGCGTGTGCTGATGTCACACCCTCAAGCATATAAGGAGTTAACTATGTCTCTGTTGCCACACGTTCACGTATTTCAGTCAAATTATTAAGTAAAGATACAGTGTCTCAAATACACTGTTAAGTACTATTAATTCACAAGACTGTTTGTGTATTAGCGTGTGCTGGTGTCACACCTACATGCATATCACGATCTCAATATTTCTCATCTGCTCTGATATGTATCAATAATTCAGCAGAGTGTTTGTGCATTAGAGTATGCCGATATTCGCTGCTTTCAGTGTGTAGTAAACTTATATATATCTCAATTTAAACAAAATACTTTGTCGTTGAATTGGGTATATTGCCAGCTTTGACCATCTATAAATTATACCAAGGCAGTTTATAAGTATTGTAATATTTATTCAGTTGTCTGAGAGGTTAACTGTGTCTTAGTTTTCACTCGCATATACAAATTTCAGTCAGAAATGTTTAATAATAATCACAGTGACTCGTGTCCTGTTATGTAGTAGTGATTCACACGACTGTTTGTGTATTAGCGTGTGCTGATATCAGCTGCTTTATAAATGTCATAGATTTATATATATCTCGATTTGGGCAGAGCCGATCACCATTCAGTTAGGTATACTAGCAGTTATGACCATATGCAGATCTAAAACGGCCGGTACTGAGTATAATACTTATTTACCTGCTCAATTTTATAAGAGGTTAGCTGTGTCTATGTTTACACCCACTTATGTCTCATAGTTTAAATGTTTGATAATGTTGCAACGACCCGACTGCACATTTGTGATCGTGCTTCACAAGACTATTTATGCATTGGCGTGTGCTGACAATTGCTGCTGTTTTTGAATTGATATGCTTATATAAATCTCAGTTTTGTACATACATGTAATCCGTGTGATTCGGTATACTGATTATATTGACAGCTGTAACCGTTACCTGCCTGAGAGAGTAATCTGCTCTCAAGCGTTCTCAAGTACTAGGTTAGTTAATAAAACATGATTGCCAGTGACACTTAGTTAGCCAGATCAATGTTAGTATTTACACGTTCATAGCTATCAGTAGACTTCGAATAAATTAAGTGAAAAAAGACTACAGTAATTGAATCGGTAGCTTAAGGCTTACTAAAAACACAGGAGCTCCTAGGACTCCTCACCATTGCCCTAACGTCCCTGACATGTTTCGCCACGTAACGTGGCTTTTTCAAAGGTGAACGCGCCGCACTGTGGACGGCTATTTAAGGCTGCTGATTGTCACACCCCCAATGGGCGTATCATTGCCTGCTAACCTATCGATGTAAAGTATAACCCTTCGTCATAGATGGGTGGATATTGGTGAATTATCGTCAATAGAATTTAACTGTTTCTTAACCAACTAAAGGATTGGGCATGATTTTAAGATTGAAACTTTCATTTATTGGAGTTGGGAATGGAGAACCTGAATTTACTATTTTGCGATGTCTATTGAACTCGGTGTAGTTAAATACTTTTGCATTTGGAGTAAATTTACATGATATACTACCTAAGTTAATTTTCATGATGCTAATTCGGTGAAATTGGGTATGATCTTGTGGTGTGCTTGTATCGATTCTTTTGTCTCCGTACAATACATGGGATTGTGAGTAAATCACAGAAAACTCAGATTGAACTGAGTTACTGCTGTCATACCAATATTGATAGACTGTACAGAGCCACAAAATTAACTGTTTTGATGTGGATACAATAGAGCAACATTGCTGCGTGTAATCAACTCATGTTGTGCAACCATGAAATGTTATCACTATCATACATGCGACTGCTCAACCTTGGAGCGTTGCTGAAATTGCTTTTTTGTTTCAAAATTATGAGCTCCCTGTCAAGTTTGGGATACATAAGTGAGTGATACACAATCGTTTGGATTTAAATGTGAAGTGTTATGGGAGCCATCTTGGCTTATACTAATGTGTGACATTGTGATATTAGTCATTCATATATATTAGTAGTGCATACATTTGCTGCATATATGAAATAAGAGTGTATGTTTACTGTTGGGTATCTATAACAGAATCTACTAGTGTATAGGGTCATCCCACATAAAAATTATTTTTGGGACATTTGAAAAAATAACAAATTAAAGTGATACGAGATATTTTTGTGTGAAAATTTTAAATGAAGAAATATCTAAAGCAATCCATTGAGAGTAATGCTGTGAAATTAGATTAAGGAGTGAAACAAAACGTGTGTGAATTTGTGAATATCGTTTGATTAACTGTCTTTAAAGGGAAAAAAGGGGGGGGGAGTATGATTTTGAGCTTTATGATAATTCAATAGTTTACCCTTGATTGTCAGAGGTAATATTGAAAAAGCACATTATATCTACATGATTTGGTAGTATTCAATTTAATAAAAGCATTTCCTTTATTATAACAGGTGTTTACTCGAAGTTCTTATAGAAACGAGACAAAGTTATTGCATTCATTTAGTCCATAGGGTTGTACAGTATTCAATAGAAAGATCCATTTACTCTCTGCTTGGAGTAACATATTCTCCAAGTTTCCGCCTCTTATGCCCAGTTCTTTCTTTTCAATACCAAAGCATTTGAGATCCGATTGTTTTGAATTGTGACGCTTGAGAAAATGGCGTGCTACAGAGGTCACATTTTTACCCTCCTGTGCATCTTTAGCAGCATTTTTAATATTCCTCAGATGTTCTTGGAGTCTAATTCTGATTTTCCTTGTTGTCATCCCAAAATAGAACATATTACATGTACATTGCAGGGCATAAATTACACCCTCTGTATGGCAATTGATGTAAGATTTAATCTTATGTCTTTTGTTGAATCGATCACAGAGTTCGTCTTTTTTAATCATAAAACTGCATGTGCTACAGGTACCGCATTTGAATGAGCCTTGTTTAAATGCTCCCTTGGTTTTCGGGCCTTGTAGATGACTGGGACTGATTAGGTCCTTAAGATTTCGAGTTCTCCTGTATCCCGTGTGGACCCTATCTCCCATGATTTGTGATAAAATCGGGTCTGAGGTTAGTATGTGCCAGTTGTTCTGTAGAATATTCACAATTTGGGTGCTCCTTGGATTGTAAGTGGAGATGAATCTAATTTGGTCTTGCTGAGATTTATTTTTCTTTTTTAGTAGGTCCCGTCTAGAAGTATTTCTAGCTTTGGATTCTGCTTTTTTGATGGATCTACGACTATATCCTCTGGATATAAGTCTTTCGGTAACCTCTTGAGCTCTCTGTTTGTAATTGTCCTCAGTGGAACAATTGCGTCTCATTCGAAGAAATTCACCTCCTGGTAGAGCTTTAATTGTATTAGGAGCATGTGAGCTTGTACTATGAAGTAAGCTATTGGTAGCTGTACTTTTGCTGTGAACGTCCATTGCTAATGTACCTGTTGCAGTTTTTATGATTTGAAGATCAAGAAAGTTGATTTTTGTCTGATCAGCTTCATATGTGAGTTTGATGTTAATATTGTTAAAATTCAACTTTGCCATGAATGTATCTAATTCGTTTTTGGTGCCTTCCCAAAAGAAGAGCACGTCATCAATGTAACGAATCCATAACGGGATTTTGTTTAGGTTGTCAGTGTTGTCCTCTGAGAAAACAAATTTGTGCTCCCACCAGCCTAGAAAGAGATTGGCATAGGTGGGAGCACAGGCAGTACCCATCGCGGTACCCCTAGTTTGGAGGTAAAAACTATTGTTAAATGTGAAGAAGTTATGTGTGAGAATGAACTTCAACAATTGTAAGATAAAGTCATCATGAGCAGGGTTTTCTTCTGAGCTCATTGCTAGAAACCACTTGACAGCTTGAATTCCCAATTCATGTTTGATGCATGTATATAATGATTCTACGTCAGCAGTAACTAGCCATGTTGTTGATGATAGATGTACATTATCTAGTTGGATGAGGACATCCGTTGTGTCCTGTACGTAAGATGGTAGTTGGGGAAGAAAATTTCTTAATCTGAAATCTATATATCTGCTGGCTTTTTCAGTAAGGCTGTTAATACCTGAAACAATTGGTCGGCCAGGCGGAGGATTTTTATTTTTATGAATTTTAGGGATCAAGTAAAATGTTGCCACTGTTGGATCGTTCACTTTCAAGAATTGAAATTCTTTACTTGTAATGATGTTGTCATATTTTGCCATGTTTAGAATATTCATGTATTCTTGAAGGAATGTTTGGTTGGGATTGAATCCCAGTTTCTTGTAGCAAGAGGTATCTTTAAGTTGTCTATCCGTCTCTTGTTTATACATGTTGATTGGCCATAGCACAATGTTGCCTCCCTTGTCAGAGTTACGGATAATAACATCATCCCAGTTTTTAATCTCATGCAGTGCTTTCTGTTCCTCGTGTGACAGATTGTGTTCAGGTTGTGTGTTTGATAATTTAATTATTTGTTCACAAACCACATCTGTGAATGTCTGAAGTTGGGGGCATTGTTTGAGTTTAGGCATGAAAGTGGATTTGTTTGATATCTTGTCCCTCCATTTTATTTCTTTGGATGACTCAGATTCCAATTCTTCCTCTGGGTTATTTTCAGATAGTAAAGATTCCATCATTTCCAGGGTGGATGTTTCCTCATCAGACCATTGATGGATAGGTGTTGCATCACTCAAATTTGATCTACCACTATAGAATCTTTTTAAAGCTATCTTGCGAACAAACAGTTGCACATCTTTAATGGTTTCAAATTTATCAAGATTCGAAGTGGGACAGAAAGACATTCCTTTGGATAATAAAGATCTATGTGCTTCTGACAGTAATTTCTGGGAGAGGTTTATTATTCTTAATGAGTCAGTCTCATTTGTGAGAAGGGGCTCGGAGCTCTCTGGTAAGGCTTTCGGTTCCTGTTGTTTGTCTTGTTCGTTGTTTGACTTCTGTTTTGCCTTTTTGGTTTGCCCCCTGCCTCTTCTGGTGTGTCTGTTTGTGAAGAGGCGCCTGCTCCTAAAAAAACCTTCCTTTTTCCTCGTGTTATTCTTATGTTTCTTTCTGAATTTGATGTTGATGGTTCTGTGTCTGATTCCTGAGTTTCTGACTCTTCCCCTTCCGTGTCAGAAACATCACTTTGAACTATGTTTACTCTTGATGGTCTCTCTCTATTGAAGTTAATTTTAGTTTTCCATTTGTATACTTTTTTGTTTTCGTAATCAGTTTTGTCCCTGTTCAGTTTGCCCTGTTTGGTTTGTTTTATTTCATTCTCATACTTGTCTAACTCCTTTTGGTATTGTTTGTAGTTTTGCTCAAAATCTGTTAGCGTCTCAAATTCTTGTAATTGAGTGTTTAGTTCTTGAACCTTCGTCTCTAAGAGATCATATTCTTCCGTATCATGTTTTTTTTTTTTTTAAAGGCTTTATTGAAGTGAATAGTTACAAACAAGACATATCAATACAGTAATACAATAGGTACATGAACGGAAAGTTTATAACAGCAGCAAAGATACAAAACATTTTCACTTCGCAATATATTTCGCCCAGTCCGCCGGACTGACCTTTGGAGTGAGCAATCATAGTTTTATATAATTTTTTCAAAACGTAAAGTTACATCATCATAGCACCAGTCTAATGACAATGTAATCAAAGGTATAGAAAGTATTTAAGAAGAAAAGGAATTGGGGATGAGAAGGGTAATAGAGGGAAGAAAAGAGGGAAGGAATAAATAAAAAAAAAAAAAAAAAAAAAAAGAAAGAAAGAAGCAGCCATCAACGACCAAACCGAGTAGGTATAATCCTATTTGATTTAAATTGTGCCCCGCCATAAAGCTAGTATCATTTCATATGTACCGAGGTTATGGGTTTTCAGGTAGTGGTACCTTTCCAGGTTCAAGATTTCCTCCACCTGGGTGTACCAGTCCCCCAGGGTAGGAGGATTTTGAGATTTCCATTTTTTCGGGATTAATTTTTTTGCTTTTGCACTGGTAATCATTATCAGTAGAAGAGAGAGATGTGCAGCACTTTGTGTTTTAGGTAAAGACAAAAATAGCAAAATGTCAGGTGTGTATGGGATGTCTAAATTTAGGATTTCCCCCATCTTTTTCATAACTCCCTTCCAAAAAGACAATATGCAGGGGCAATGCCACCAGATGTGTAAAATTGATCCGTTTTCCCCGCACCCCCTCCAGCATAATGGGCTAATTGTAGGAAATATCTTATGGAGCCTAACAGGAGTAAGGTACCATCTGCTCAGGTATTTAATGTGTAGTTCCTGAATTGTTGACGATACTGATGTTTTCTTAATTAATCTAAAGGCCCTCAACCAGGGGTCAGAGTCAAAATCTAAGCCCAACTCAGCTATCCATTGCTTTGTGTATGTTGGTAGTGCCTCAGAGCCCCGGAGAACTAATGACCTATACATTATGGATATCAAGTGCCTGGGAGCAGTGTCCATTACGCATATTTTTTCAAAATTCGTAAGTGTTCTCCCTAGTTCCTGTTTATATTTATGACTTAATATAAAGTGGTGCATCTGGCGATAGTGTAACCACGAGGAGAAAATTGTGGGGTATGTTCTTACTAGATCTGCTTGCGGTGTGATTTTCCCATTTACTATTATTCCAAAAACGGATCCCTCCTTAATTTTATATGGGGCAAGTTTATATATTCCTCTATTGTGATATGGAAGCTCAGGGTTTTCAAAAATGGGGGATAACGGGGAATGTTTAGTAGAGATATGCGTGGATGTGTTCATGGTCTTGTCCCATATATTAAGTGTCTCCTCTATCAAGTGATATTTAGTGACTGCGGGAGGGCGTTGTGAGGGCGGAATCCAGGCGAGAGTTCCCATATTATTTAATTTAAAGATCTGTCTATCTAGATCGAGCCATGCCTTAGAGGTTAGGTTCTGTGCCCATTCTACAATTCTTTGCAAACCTACTGCTTGTTTATAAGAAGCTATATCTGGTAGTCCTAGCCCCCCCCTATCTCTTGGAAGATACATGGTGCGTTTGGGTAATCTGGGTTTGGTGTTGGCCCAAACAAATTGTTCAATCAAATTTTGCAATTGGGTAAGATAGCTTTTAGGGAGTGCAATGGGAAGAGTCTGCAACAGATACAGTATGCGAGGGAGAACATTAATTTTAATAACACCTACTCTGCCCAGCCAAGAAACTGTCCCTGCTCTCCAAGATGAGAGGTCGGCCATAATATCATTCTTCAAAGGAATATAGTTATGTTTAAACAGATCCGAGTGATCCGGAGTTAGATATATACCCAAGTATTTTAGTTTAGTACTTGCTATAGATATATTATAATTGTGTTGTAAATGAAGTACCTCTTCAGGATTAGTGTTGATATTCAGCAGTTCTGATTTACTAAGGTTAAGGGAAAAATTTGAAACCTCTCCGTATGCCCTAATTTCTTTTAAAAGCTCTGGTACAGACTCTAAAGCATCAGTTAACGTATAGAGAATATCATCGGCATATAATGCCTGCTTATGCTCTCTGTCTCCTACTACCATGCCTTTGATTTTTTCATTTAGTCTCACTTTATGCGCCAGTACTTCAATAGTTAGTGCGAACAGTAATGGCGACAGGGGGCAACCCTGCCGGGTCCCATTACTAATATTGAAAGATTAGTAATGGGAGAGTGCCAAAACCGTATTTACAAAGGGTGTCCCGAACCCCATTTTCCCTAAGATGCAACGCAGAAAAGACCAACTGACCCTATCAAAGGCCTTCTCCGCGTCGGTAGCGAAGAGGACTAGTGGGCACCCCGAGACTTTGGCATGGTTAATTAGTTGAGTGACTTTGATGGTATTGTCCCTGGCCTCTCGGCCTGGGACAAAACCCACCTGATCATTGCAAATTAAAGATGGAAGGTACTTGTTGAGTCTATTTCCGAGGATCTTTGCTAATATTTTCATATCGGAGTTAATTAAAGATATGGGTCTGAAATGGCTCGGGGAGTCTGCCGTTTTTCCTGGCTTAGGTAGTACCGTTATATGAGCTTCCAGAAGAACGCGGGATAAATTGGGGTCATCACGAATATCATTAAATAGGTCTAAGAGAGGGCCTGCTAGGATGTCTTTAAACTTTTTATAATACACTGATGAGAACCCATCAGGTCCTGGGCTTTTGCCTCCTGGGCTTCCCTTGATGGCCTCAAATAGCTCTTCTTCGGATATTGGGGCGTCCAGTGCATTGGATTCCTCTCTAGTTAAGGAGGGGAGATTAATATCTCCCAGATATGAGTTAATTAGATCATCTGGAGTAGAAGCCCCTGCGCTTTGAGAGGACGCTAAGGTAGGGTCTTGTATGTTATATAAAGAATGGTAATAATCGTGAAATTCCTTCGCAATTTGAACGCTGCTGCGAAGTGTATGGCCATCTTTGGATCTGATAGTATGTATGTATGAGCGAAGCTGTCTTCTCCTAAGGGTTCTCGCCAAGATTCTGCCCGGCTTGTTGCCCCCCTCATAATAATACTGTTTTAGGTATAAAGCTTTTTTTTGGTGGGACTCAGCTAGGTGCTTTTGAAAATCTAGTCTCGCCTGCCTTAGTTGGTTTGTTATTTCTGTGCATGTCGGGGTTTCTTTATGTTTGGTTTCCAGAGAGTGTAATTTATGTTGTAGGTCTATGTATTTAGCCCTATACTGTCTGTTGGTAAATGCCTTTTGTTTGATCAAGGCCCCCCTAATTACAGTTTTATGGGCTTCCCAGATGATAGCTTTAGAGGAAGATGGAAATGTGTTAGTTGTAAAGTATTCCCGAATAATTTTCTGCAGGTCGGATAGAAATATTGGATCATCTAATAGAGTTTCATCCAGTCTCCAAATGTTTTGGGTGATAGGGATGTCTGGCCATAAGATTGCACAGGAGACCGGAGCGTGATCAGACCATGATATGTGACCAATGTTGCTGCGATGTGTAATTGATAGGCCACAAGAGTCAGTATATATATGGTCAATCCTGGAGTAGCTATTATGTGGTATGGAGTAGAAAGAATAATCCCTGGCTGTGGGATGCAGTGTGCGCCAGACGTCATGTAAAGCTAAATTTATTAAGGTACTGTTGACCTGAGTTATTATGGTGGAGGATGTACAGGAAACCCCTTTAGAGGTATCAACCAGAGGGTCTGCAACAATGTTGAAATCTCCCGCTAGATAAGTGATACCTCTAGTATGTTCTAGTAACAAGTCTCGGACTCTATAAAAGAAGGAGTCTTGTTTTTGGCTAGGTGAGTAGACCGAGGCTAGTGTGATATAGTGTCCAAACAAAGTGCCAACCAGAATGATATAGCGCCCTTCTGGGTCCTTTTCTATGTGTGTCAAAATGAATGGTAACGATCTGTGGAAGACTACACCCACCCCTCCTTTTTTGTTTTGTCCCGATGCGAAGTACGCGGTAGGGAACTGGATATTATGCCATTTAGGTTCTTTACCTCTCCTAAAATGAGTCTCCTGTAGGAGAATTATATGACTATGTAGTTTATGCAATTCTTTAAAAGCAATAGAGCGTTTACCCGGGTCATTAAGGCCCTTCGCATTAATCGTGGTAAGATTAATGGAGTGGTCCCCAAATATGCTGGATTTATGCTGCATAGTGGAAAGAAAAAAAAAAAAAAAAAAAGAAAAAAAAAAAAAGGAGATAGATAAGGGATTGGAGATTTACAGAGAGGGAGGGAAAGTTACGGAGAAACAGAAAGTAGTATGCAGATTAGACAAGAGTAAGTACCTTGTTAGATATGTAGCCTCAAAACAGTGTACAAAAGTGAAACTAGGGTACTCAAGAGACCCCAATAGCACTCGTCTATATAATTATCTAACAAACAATAAACACTTAACAAGGAGAAAAGCCCCTATACTGACGTAAGTTATAAACAAAAACTTATATATATTCGTAGTACATTTCAGTTTTCAACCTGGTGTAAGTTGCCATTTAACATAACTTTTTATTTAATGGGACAGTGTTACCCTAATAATCTTAACGTAGGTGGAGATCACTACTATATGCTGGTATACCATACAAAATCGTAATATACATCTGTTATAATAGGTTATATAGTCTATCCTCTATATATATCCAGCCCTTGCCTTGCGTAAAATACAACATGATAAAATATGTATCGGTCTGGAGTTTTAATTATCTCTTGTTTCAGAAAACTAAACTTAAATAATAGATCTATGACTAGTATGTGCCAATCCAGACTAAAGTGGGTGGTATTTTTATTATTTGAGGTGGTTGTAAATTTAAGATTGCGCTAGAGGTAGCATTTACTGGTAAGCCTAAAAATATTATGACATAGATCAATAGAGTAATTGAAATAGTAATGTGTAGCAATTAACTGTCAAAACAACGGGTAACAGTAAAATAAATTATGCATTCAAAAGTGACAGTCCAGTATTGAGAGCAACAATTACAATAGTCCTGAGAGTTTTAGTGGAAGCAAGTACATCAACATCAAGAATCAGCTCATACTTTACCCATTTCTCTCCTCTGCAGGATGTTGTCTAGCATGGCTAGTGGATGGTGAGATGTCCCTTGCAGGAGTCCTGCCCAAAGCAGGAACTTGTATTGATAAATTTTCAAAAAAAGTCTTTTCGTCCATGCCAGGCCTGAAAATGGCCGTTTTGTTGTTATTTGAGGCAATTATAGACACTGGGAAACCCCATCTGTAGATAACCTTGTTGCTCCCCAGCACAGAGGTGATGTGATTTAAGTCTCTACGCTTTTGAAGAGTTATGGGTGATAGGTCTGTGAAGACCTGGATTTCTTCTCCTACATGGGTGAGTGGGTGCTTTCTCCTGGCTCCCTGAAGAATTTCCTCTTTGTCCTTGAAACTGAGAAATCTGACGATTATATCCCTTGGGGGGGCTTTGTTGGGTGGTTTAGGCCTAAGGGCTCTATGCACCCGTTCAATTGGGATATCCGGTGATGAAGGAGAGTCCTTAATGATTCTAAAAAGCGCTTGAAGATAGCCTTCGATGTGTTGTGGGGCTACCGCCTCAGTGACGCCCCTAAAGCGCAAATTGTTTCTACGTCCCCTGTTGTCAATATCCTCTAACTTGTCGTTGAGATATTGCAAATTATCCGCATGATTTTGGATATCAGTTGACTGTTGCTGTAAAGAGGATGTATTATCTTTGGAAGTTTTTTCTATTGCTGAAACTCTTGACTCCAATGCAGAAAAATCTTTTCTCAGGTCGTTAAATAAGCTCCTCATCTCATTCATGACTCCTTGAATATCCGTCTTAGATGATAGATGTGAAATGTCCTCCTTAGTAATATACTGGGGTTGCGACATTTTATCCATTGGGATAGGGCTAGCTGAATTGTCTTGGGAGCACGCCATATCTCCTGCAGCTGTACCTTTAGTTGAATCTATGGGCTTAAGGTAATGGCTCATAGATTTAGGAGCATTTATTTTTTCTGTTCTACTTGCTCTTTTATTAGGCATGCCCTGAGATAAACTTTCCCAGTGGGGCTTTGGTTGGGGTTGCAAATGTATAAACTGTTTCTTTGCTTTTTACCTAATGAGTGTCCACACCATACAACTAAATTCAGATTTGCAGTATGGTTTTGCAGGGGCTTGAGTATCTACAATCAGAATGTCTCTTTAGGCAGAAAGTCTCTGATGCCCAGTGAGGGCGATATGCTTATAAGGCTGTAGCCTGTCTTGCTTGTTGCGTCACAAATTATACTTCTCCAGGATTTATAGGTCTCTTTTTTTTTTTTTTTTTTTTTACATGCAATTATACTGTTAAAGCAGATCTGTGCCCTAAAGAATGTGGAAAACTTATTGCCCCAAGCTAATAATAGGAAAGATAATAACACTGACAGAAACACTTGTGCAAAGTCCGTGTGTGTAGTTAGGCAAATGGATATAGTTATGTCCAACGTATTCTGTTCAGTCAGATTAAAGAGGTATAACACAATGTTCAGTGTACACAGCAAGTAAAGGGAGAAATAAATGGACAGCGTCAAAGACAATCCTGACTCACCACTCCAAGGAAGGCTATTACAGCATCTCTCGGTACTGTAAATGGGTATGCAGCCACTATCCACTTCACACAGGACGTATCGCTCACCTCTATGGTGTAAACATCAGCTCCGTGGCAATGCACCTTTCCACGAGGTTTGAGCGTTCTTTCCTTCTCGGCGTCTCCGGCCAGCATGTACCTCCTCAGCACTTCCGGGTGACGTCAGACGCTGTCCTTTCCAATTCGTTTGCGTGGTGCTCCCAAATGCTGTGAATACAGCCTCTATTGACCGGACAAAAGATCCAAAGCTGGGATATATCTTGTTCCTTCACAGGATAGGAGGGCTCCTCTCCCTCCCAAAGTAGTAGAAAAAATAATCCAAAGGACCAAAGGATATAAATAAAAAGTCAATTCTTTATTGTTGAATTAAAAGAAATGGGCATCAAAATAGGGGGAAAAGGAAGAAACGAGCAGGTCTTACGCGTTTCGGCAAGGTTCAGCCGTACTCATAGACCATACATGCTCACAGGTGATACAAACTTATATACTGTATAGGGATTACCCATTGGTTAAAACATCACACACCTCCTAAACACCCTCTTGAAAGGGATAATATCACACAGGTTATATTATAGAAAATTAACGGTTTAACACCATTACTCAGTGTATTTATACATAGTACTGAAGATCCTAAAACAAAACAAAATACCTATTACATTATAAATATAGGGAAATATATACAAAAGGAAACATCATAATGCAAAAATATATACAGACCAATAAATCAATAACAAAATAAAGACACCCATAGATATAAATTTTGTTCGTAGGTATAAATTTTATCAGATGATCACACTAATGGATAAGAAATATATAAGTAATTCATATATATTAAATATGTTGGAATATATATTAGAATGAATAGTTCCAGTTAATAATATTTAAGCATGATCATTATGATGTAATAAATACCTAGAAATGACTATACATGGCTGAATATAAATTCATTCAAAAATAATTAATTGATATATTTCTAGAGGAAATAGGTTCAGTAGAATACATATAAATTAATTCTCCCAAAAATTAATGAGGTCATTCTCTGAATTAAAGCCATCAGGTTTCAAAGTGCATAGTTTATGGATCCAATAAACCTCTTGGCGTGCCAAGGTGGACCATTTATCACCACCTCTAGGATTATTCTTAATGATTTCTATGGCATTCCATTTAAAACTACACACATTTCCATGATGTATATCTATAAAATGGCTTGCTAAATCGGAACAATGTTGTTCATTTCTAATAACACTGACAGGTCCTGCAGCTTAAGCACTTCTGTGTTAATAGCAATGCGATCCACTGTAAGTCAA
Organism: Bombina bombina; assembly: GCF_027579735.1. Lineage (NCBI taxonomy): Eukaryota > Metazoa > Chordata > Amphibia > Anura > Bombinatoridae > Bombina > Bombina bombina. Next base: position 403,160,276 of record NC_069503.1, on the reverse strand, counting down.
TATAATACCGACTCCTCTTGCTTACCCCTTCCTATGCCTCCGATATAACTGAGGTCCGTGGTTAGGACAGATGGAAGCAATCAGTGTGATGTGTAGCCCTCCTTGTTTTTACTGCGGCAGGTCCCCTGAAGGGGAATCGAGCAAACGCCGTGCAGGCCTTGAGGCGTTCTGCAGAGTAGAAGCTCTCCGTGAGGTCCGGTATTCTCCCGACACTTATCTAACACACCGGAACAACGGTAATCCGATGGCCGGATAGGATGTCCGTAGTAGCTGGTCCTTTGGTGTCAGGGGAATCGTAGCTCAGCGGTAAGTGAGGCCTGTAAGGTCAGATGAGTCTTCCACGTGGGAGCCCGGCGCTGAGTAGTGTATAACAGCAGCTCCCACTATTAAGCCGGTCTCGCAGCCATATAGCAATTATAGTCCCATATGAATACCAGGCTGTTTAGGATTAGTAATTAAGGTATAAATACTACATAAAAGGCTTTTTGTCAGATTAGGATGCAGGAGCCCTCCTAATGTGCGACCATCTTCCTGCGTGGTCAGGCTCCGCCCCCCTTCCGTATCATGTTTGATAAGTATTTTCATTAATTTTGTTGAGCACTCAGATAGTGCATCTTCCCATTCGATGTTATGTTGGGGATTTCGGAACTCAAATGCTGGAAACAGTTGTATCCTCAGCCCTCTTGGAATAAGCTTAAGTTCTATATATTTCTCAAAAAAATGGTGATTCCACCAATGTTTGTCTTGTTTAAACATAAGTTTATGAATTTCCTTGAGGGCTGAGTTCATTTTATCTTGTATGTTTAGAGTGTTGGTTGAAGGATTTTTAAATACATCGTTAAGATCAGTTTCTCTTTTACGTTGTCAAGATAGTCTGTCTTGCTCCCACTTGGATGCCATAATGGAAAATATACAGGAATAATAACTGTTTTATTATACCAGTTTGACTGTGCGCTCTATTGGAAGGAAACCTGAGAATCAGGTATAGAACTAGAGTTTGTGAAAAAAGGTTACCAATGGCACTACAGATATATATAGGACCTGATTTATTTGATGTCTGGCCAATTTGTGGGGCCTTTTATGTTCTCAGCCAACTGAATGGCTAGATTTGGTGCTATGTGTATAATATTGATTTCTGGAGCAAAAAAGGGAAAGAATACACTTGAAAGCACTCACAGGTCACTTATTGTGTGATATCAATATGGAGAGATCAAAAAATGAAATCCAAGATTAGAGGAGACATAAACTTAACTATAATTAAAATTTAACTTTTATTGGGGTTCGAAAATAAAATAGGAAAAAACTTTAAAAACACACTTATGTACCGATTGTAGTCTATTTGGCTTATCGTGTCACTGTACAGAATACCTAGAATTCTTCTGCAAATACTCCTATGTATAATTAGGGTTGCAGTTAATTAACCTACTTGTGTACCGCTATTCGTTGCTGTCAGTGTGTAGTATATTTATATATACCTTAGATAGAGTATGACCGATTTCGGTTAAGTTAGATATATTACCAATTTTTAACCATCTACAGAAAAAGAGCAGTTTTTGAGTATAATCTTTCTTCACTCAGTTATCTGAGAGGTTGATTATATCTCTATTCCCACATATGTATGTGTTTCAGTCTGAGTATTTAGTAATGATACAGTGTCTCGAATCCACTGTTATGTAATAGTAATTCACAAAACTTTTTGTTTATTAGCGTGTGCTGATGTCACACCCTCAAGCATATCAGGAGTTAACTATGTCTCTGTTGCCACACGTTCACGTATTTCAGTCAAATTATTAAGTAAAGATACAGTGTCTCAAATACACTGTTAAGTACTATTAATTCACAAGACTGTTTGTGTATTAGCGTGTGCTGGTGTCACACTTTCATGCATATCACGATCTCAATATTTCTCATCTGCTCTGATATGTATCAATAATTCAGCAGAGTGTTTGTGCATTAGAGTATGCCGATATTCGCTGCTTTCAGTGTGTAGTAAACTTATATATATCTCAATTTAAACAAAATACTTTGTCGTTGAATTGGGTATGTTGCCAGCTTAGACCATCCCTAAATTATAACAAGGCAGTTTATAAGTATAATAATATTTGTTCAGTTGTCTGAGAGGTTAACTGTGTCTCAGTTTTCACTCGCATATACAAATTTCAGTCAGAAATGTTTAATAATAATCACAGTGACTCGTGTCCTGTTATGTAGTAGTGATTCACACGACTGTTTGTGTATTAGCGTGTGCTGATATCAGCTGCTTTATAAATGTCATAGATTTATATATATCTCGATTTGGGCAGAGCCGATCACCATTCAGTTAGGTATACTAGCAGTTATGACCATATGCAGATCTAAAACGGCCGGTACTGAGTATAATACTTATTTACCTGCTCAATTTTATAAGAGGTTAGCTGTGTCTATGTTTACACCCACTTATGTCTCATAGTTTAAATGTTTGATAATGTTGCAACGACCCGACTGCACATTTGTGATTGTGGTTCACAAGACTATTTATGCATTGGCGTGTGCTGACAATTGCTGCTGTTTTTGAATTGATATGCTTATATAAATCTCAGTTTTGTACATACATGTAATCCGTGTGATTCGGTATACTGATTATATTGACAGCTGTAACCGTTACCTGCCTGAGAGAGTAATCTGCTCTCAAGCGTTCTCAAGTACTAGGTTAGTTAATAAAACATGATTGCCAGTGACACTTAGTTAGCCAGATCAATGTTAGTATTTACACGTTCATAGCTATCAGTAGACTTCGAATAAATTAAGTGAAACAAGACTACAGTAATTGAATCGGTAGCTTAAGGCTTACTAAAAACACAGGAGCTCCTAGGACTCCTCACCATTGCCCTAACGTCCCTGACATGTTTCGCCACGTAACGTGGCTTTTTCAAAGGTCATTATTATCCGTAACTCTGACAAGGGAGGCAACATTGTGCTATGGCCAATCAACATGTATAAACAAGAGACGGATAGACAACTTAAAGATACCTCTTGCTACAAGAAACTGGGATTCAATCCCAACCAAACATTCCTTCAAGAATACATGAATATTCTAAACAAAGGCAAAAATATGACAACATCATTACAAGTAAAGAATTTCAATTCTTGAAAGTGAACGATCCAACAGTGGCAACATTTTACTTGATCCCTAAAATTCATAAAAATAAAAATCATCCGCCTGGCCGTCCAATTGTTTCAGGTATTAACAGCCTTACTGAAAAAGCCAGCAGATATATAGATTTCAGATTAAGAAATTTTCTTCCCCAACTACCATCTTACGTACAGGACACAACGGATGTCCTCATCCAACTAGATAATGTACATCTATCATCAACAACATGGCTAGTTACTGCTGACGTAGAATCATTATATACATGCATCAAACATGAATTGGGAATTCAAGCTGTCAAGTGGTTTCTAGCAATGGGCTCAGAAGAAAACCCTGCTCATGATGACTTTATCTTACAATTGTTGAAGTTCATTCTCACACATAACTTCTTCACATTTAACAATAGTTTTTACCTCCAAACTACCGTGATGGGTACTGCCTGTGCTCCCACCTATGCCAATCTCTTTCTAGGCTGGTGGGAGCACAAATTTGTTTTCTCAGAGGACAACACTGACAACCTAAACAAAATCCCGTTATGGATTCGTTACATTGATGACGTGCTCTTCTTTTGGGAAGGCACCAAAAACGAATTAGATGCATTCATGGCAAAGTTGAATTTTAACAATATTAACATCAAACTCACATATGAAGCTGATCAGACAAAAATCAACTTTCTTGATCTTCAAATCATAAAAACTGCAACAGGTACATTAGCAATGGACGTTCACCGCAAAAGTACAGCTACCAATAGCTTACTTCATAGTACAAGCTCACATGCTCCTAATACAATTAAAGCTCTACCAGAAGGTGAATTTCTTCGAATGAGACGCAATTGTTCCACTGAGGACAATTACAAACAGAGAGCTCAAGAGGTTACCGAAAGACTTATATCCAGAGGATATAGTCGTAGATCCATCAAAAAAGCAGAATCCAAAGCTAGAAATACTTCTAGACGGGACCTACTAAAAAAGAAAAATAAATCTCAGCAAGACCAAATTAGATTCATCTCCACTTACAATCCAAGGAGCACCCAAATTGTGAATATTCTACAGAACAACTGGCACATACTAACCTCAGACCCGATTTTATCACAAATCATGGGAGATAGGGTCCACACGGGATACAGGAGAACTCGAAATCTTAAGGACCTAATCAGTCCCAGTCATCTACAAGGCCCGAAAACCAAGGGAGCATTTAAACAAGGCTCATTCAAATGCGGTACCTGTAGCACATGCAGTTTTATGATTAAAAAAGACGAACTCTGTGATCGATTCAACAAAAGACATAAGATTAAATCTTACATCAATTGCCATACAGAGGGTGTAATTTATGCCCTGCAATGTAGATGTAATATGTTCTATGTTGGGATGACAATGAGGAAAATCAGAATTAGACTCCAAGAACATCTGAGGAATATTAAAAATGCTGCTAAAGATGCACAGGAGGGTAAAAATGTGACCTCTGTAGCACGCCATTTTCTCAAGCGTCACAATTCAAAACAATCGGATCTCAAATGCTTTGGTATTGAAAAGAAAGAACTGGGCATAAGAGGCGGAAACTTGGAGAATATGTTACTCCAAGCAGAGAGTAAATGGATCTTTCTATTGAATACTGTACAACCCTATGGACTAAATGAATGCAATAACTTTGTCTCGTTTCTATAAGAACTTCGAGTAAACACCTGTTATAATAAAGGAAATGCTTTTATTAAATTGAATACTACCAAATCATGTAGATATAATGTGCTTTTTCAATATTACCTCTGGCAATCAAGGGTAAACTATTGAATTATCATAAAGCTCAAAATCATACTCCCCCCCCCCTTTTTCCCTTTAAAGACAGTTAATCAAACAATATTCACAAATTCACACACGTTTTGTTTCACAGCATTACTCTCAATGGATTGCTTTAGATATTTCTTCATTTAAAATTTTCACACAAAAATATCTCGTATCACTTTAATTTGTTATTTTTTCAAATGTCCCAAAAATAATTTTTATGTGGGATGACCCTATACACTAGTAGATTCTGTTATAGATACCCAACAGTAAACATACACTCTTATTTCATATATGCAGCAAATGTATGCACTACTAATCACTTTTGAATGACTAATATCACAATGTCACACATTAGTATAAGCCAAGATGGCTCCCATAACACTTCACATTTAAATCCAAACGATTGTGTATCACTCACTTATGTATCCCAAACTTGACAGGGAGCTCATAATTTTGAAACAAAAAAGCAATTTCAGCAACGCTCCAAGGTTGAGCAGTCGCATGTATGATAGTGATAACATTTCATGGTTGCACAACATGAGTTGATTACACGCAGCAATGTTGCTCTATTGTATCCACATCAAAACAGTTAATTTTGTGGCTCTGTACAGTCTATCAATATTGGTATGACAGCAGTAACTCAGTTCAATCTGAGTTTTCTGTGATTTACTCACAATCCCATGTATTGTACGGAGACAAAAGAATCGATACAAGCACACCACAAGATCATACCCAATTTCACCGAATTAGCATCATGAAAATTAACTTAGGTAGTATATCATGTAAATTTACTCCAAATGCAAAAGTATTTAACTACACCGAGTTCAATAGACATCGCAAAATAGTAAATTCAGGTTCTCTATTCCCAACTCCAATAAATGAAAGTTTCAATCTTAAAATCATGCCCAATCCTTTAGTTGGTTAAGAAACAGTTAAATTCTATTGACGATAATTCACCAATATCCACCCATCTATGACGAAGGGTTATACTTTACATCGATAGGTTAGCAGGCAATGATACGCCCATTGGGGGTGTGACAATCAGCAGCCTTAAATAGCCGTCCACAGTGCGGCGCGTTCACCTTTGAAAAAGCCACGTTACGTGGCGAAACATGTCAGGGACGTTAGGGCAATGGTGAGGAGTCCTAGGAGCTCCTGTGTTTTTAGTAAGCCTTAAGCTACCGATTCAATTACTGTAGTCTTTTTTCACTTAATTTATTCGAAGTCTACTGATAGCTATGAACGTGTAAATACTAACATTGATCTGGCTAACTAAGTGTCACTGGCAATCATGTTTTATTAACTAACCTAGTACTTGAGAACGCTTGAGAGCAGATTACTCTCTCAGGCAGGTAACGGTTACAGCTGTCAATATAATCAGTATACCGAATCACACGGATTACATGTATGTACAAAACTGAGATTTATATAAGCATATCAATTCAAAAACAGCAGCAATTGTCAGCACACGCCAATGCATAAATAGTCTTGTGAAGCACGATCACAAATGTGCAGTCGGGTCGTTGCAACATTATCAAACATTTAAACTATGAGACATAAGTGGGTGTAAACATAGACACAGCTAACCTCTTATAAAATTGAGCAGGTAAATAAGTATTATACTCAGTACCGGCCGTTTTAGATCTGCATATGGTCATAACTGCTAGTATACCTAACTGAATGGTGATCGGCTCTGCCCAAATCGAGATATATATAAATCTATGACATTTATAAACAGCTGATATCAGCACACGCTAATACACAAACAGTCGTGTGAATCACTACTACATAACAGGACACGAGTCACTGTGATTATTATTAAACATTTCTGACTGAAATTTGTATATGCGAGTGAAAACTGAGACACAGTTAACCTCTCAGACAACTGAATAAATATTACAATACTTATAAACTGCCTTGGTATAATTTATAGATGGTCAAAGCTGGCAATATACCCAATTCAACGACAAAGTATTTTGTTTAAATTGAGATATATATAAGTTTACTACACACTGAAAGCAGCGAATATCGGCATACTCTAATGCACAAACACTCTGCTGAATTATTGATACATATCAGAGCAGATGAGAAATATTGAGATTGTGATATGCATGAAAGTGTGACACCAGCACACGCTAATACACAAACAGTCTTGTGAATTAATAGTACTTAACAGTGTATTTGAGACACTGTATCTTTACTTAATAATTTGACTGAAATACGTGAACGTGTGGCAACAGAGACATAGTTAACTCCTGATATGCTTGAGGGTGTGACATCAGCACACGCTAATAAACAAAAAGTTTTGTGAATTATTATTACATAACAGTGGATTCGAGACACTGTATCATTACTAAATACTCAGACTGAAACACATACATATGTGGGAATAGAGATATAATCAACCTCTCAGATAACTGAGCGAAGAAAGATTATACTAAAAAACTGCTCTTTTTCTGTAGATGGTTAAAAATTGGTAATATATCTAACTTAACCGAAATCGGTCATACTCTATCTAAGGTATATATAAATATACTACACACTGACAGCAACGAATAGCGGTACACAAGTAGGTTAATTAACTGCAACCCTAATTATACATAGGAGTATTTGCAGAAGAATTCTAGGTATTCTGTACAGTGACACGATAAGCCAAATAGACTACAATCGGTACATAAGTGTGTTTTTAAAGTTTTTTCCTATTTTATTTTCGAACCCCAATAAAAGTTAAATTTTAATTATAGTTAAGTTTATGTCTCCTCTAATCTTGGATTTCATTTTTTGATCTCTCCATATTGATATCACACAATAAGTGACCTGTGAGTGCTTTCAAGTGTATTCTTTCCCTTTTTTGCTCCAGAAATAAATAGTATTTTGGTTACATCAAATATCAATCTTTTTAATTTCTTAAAGCTCAAGAAGGATATTATTATTATAATTATTAATATGTATAGTACCACATACATTCTGTAGTGCTAGGTATAGAGATAGGAGTACAATGACAAGTATTTGTAAAAATATACAAGAACATATAAGACTAGTAAGGGAGGAAGAGGGAGCAGTTTTGAAGAGCTTACAATCTACAGGTGAAGGGTGCAGAGGTTTGGGGTAGCTTACCATGTGGGTTGTAGTTGCATGAGTAAGTCAAGGCAGTTCAAAATTTATTTTGGGTAGGATGGAAAACAGAGGAGAGAAGGTAAGCCTCTCAGAAAAGGTGGATTTTTAAACAGCACCTTAAATTATTCAAGGTTAGAAATATTCTTACGGAGTGGGATAGAGAGTTGCAGAGGGCAGAAGCAGCATGTTAGAAGCCTTGGAGGCAGGAGAGGGACTTAGAGATAATTGGAGTGGACAGATGTAGGTCAGAGGTTGTCGTGGAGTATTTGGAGATGAGAGAGGAACTATAGCTGGGAATAAAGCTGTTGAGTGCTTTATAAGTTAGGGTTAATTTTTTTAATTGTATTCTGGAGTGTATGGGGTGCCAGTGTAGAGGCACAGTGTAGTAGCTAATGTAGATCAGCGACTTAGGTGGATGAGTCTAGCTGAAGCATTTACAAAAGATTGGAGGAGGGAGGCTATGTTTGGGAAGGCCATTTAGAAGTAGTTTTCAGTAGTCAATGCTTGACAAAATAAGGGAATTATTTAGTATTTTTGTAGTTTCTTGAGTAAGGAAAGGTGAACTTCTGGAGATGTTGCATAGGTGTGCACAGCAGGATTTGGTGAGCATTTGTATATGTGGTGTGAATGTGGGTTAAGAGTCAAGTGTTAACCCAAGACTGGGAGAGGTCTTGAGAATAGTCTCAAACGAAAGCAAAATGTAATTTGTTAGATGTCTCCAAGAAATCTGTGCAAACATATAGAAAAAATAAATAAAATAAAAGGCAAACAATTATATTAGAAAACATAAATATAATTACTTATGCCCAACATTATTTCTTTGGACTATGATCCTATTTATGCTTATTATAAACATTTGTTTCACGGTATTGAAAAATGCTGGCAGCACACAGCAGAATGCATTACAAGACTTTTTTCATCATTCTATTAACTTAGCATATGAGGTGTAAATTATTACATGACTTTTAACTTTACTTTTTCCAATGTTATAAACATGCACTCTTACTTATCTGTTTTAGTTTTAAAGTATAATGCATGGGCATGTATTTACATTTAAGATACTGCTTGTTGTATTGAAACACGTTCTAGGGTTATAAAATATTAACACAGTCCTTGGTGATTTTCATATTTATTTATTGTCAATTGATGGCCCCATAATTTATGGCATAGCAAGTTAAAGGGACACTCAATCAAAATTAAACTTTTATTATTCAGATAGAGCATGCCATTTTAAACAACTTTCCAATTTACTTCCATAAACAAAATGTGCAAAGTCTTTTTCTATTTAAACTTTTTGAGTCACCAGCTCCTACTGAGCATGTGCAAGAATAAGTGTGTATGCATTTGTGAATGGCTGATGGCTGTCACATGGTACGTGTATGCATTTGTGATTGGCTGATGGCTGTCACATGGTACAGGGGGAGTGGAAAAAGACATAACTTTTAAAATTGTCAGAAAAAAATCTACTACTCATTTGAAGTTCAGACTAAGTGCTATTGCATTGTCTTGTCATCTTGCATTTGTTGATTATGCAAATCTACAGTGTTGACTGGTCCTTTAAATATTTATTTTCAAGGAAAGAAATTGTTTGGGACAGACAGAGTGAAGGGCCAGTATACACACAAAAAATTGTGGGCTAATTTAATAAAACTCTTGATGTATAAAAAGTTTGCAATTGACATGCATAATTTTTTTTTTACTTCTAAATAGTTAAAAATGGGGAAGAAACTTGCAGTGTTTTTACTGCATATGGAGACAATCATCCTACACACTACTTGGAGAGAGAGAGAGTTTTTACCTCTGTCCCTAACTAGTGTGTTTACTGAGAGCCCTCCTGCTGGAGCTATCTGTGTAATGTAGTTACTTTGCACATAACACTGCACAAAGTACAAGCATAAAAACAACTGAATAAATCTGAGAAAAATACTTTGTCCATTTAACTCAGAAAACTAGTTTAATGCACAGCTAAAAATGTGGGTTACTAGTAAATATCTAAAACAGTAGAATATGTTATGAACACTAAATGATTTTAGGGGGTTGCTCTATACAAACTTCAGAAATGATACAAAGATAAACAGTAGCCGGTAAACTCACAGCTAATTCTCCTCTCTGCCTTCCTTTGTGTTTCTGCAGGAATTCCACCCCCCTTCCTCCCTCCCGGTTCAGCAGTGTTAGAGGTTGCTCCGGTGTCAGGACAACATAGTTAAATTCCAATCTGGAATTCTTTCCGTGAAGTTCTTGTAGATGACAGTGGAGACATTTGGGGAGAGGTGTATACCTAGTAACTTAAGAGAATGGGGGGACCATTGAAATCTATATCTATCGCGTAGAATAAGGAGATCTTGAGGTGTAACGTTGACATATAAAGCCTCTGTTTTAGAAAAATTTAATTTATAGTAACTTAGGGTCTTGAACTTAGAGATGATTTTAAACACAGCAGGGAGTGATCTAAATGGGTCAGTGAGCAAAAGATTTACATCATCTGCATATAAAGAGATAGTGTGTTGACGGGGACCAATAGGGAAGCCGGAAATATCCGGGTCTGATCTGATAGCTTGAGCAAGTGGCTCAATAGATAAAGCAAACAGGAGTGGGGAGAGGGGGCAACCCTGCCTCGTCCCATTTGTTATGTCAAAACTATTGGATTGAAATCCTATTCCCTTAACTCTGGCAGTCGGACTAGAATAGAGAGCTTGAACTTCAATAATAAATTGTTCTGGAATCCCAAAGGTTCTGGAATCCCAGAGTTTCCCATAAGTACTCCCACCTCACGCTATCAAAGGCTTTCTCAGCGTCTAATCATAGGGCTAACGTGGGAGTTTCTCCTCTTGCACTTTCCAATAATATGTCCAAGACGCGTCGTGTGGCATCCGGACCTTCTCTTCGTGGGAATAAATCCCACTTGGTCTGGGTGTACCAGAGTGGGGGTGATTCGGGCAAGGCGATTTGCCAATATCTTGGCGTATAGTTTAGTGTCTATGTTGAGTAAGGAGTTTGGACGGTAGCTCCCACATTCCTGAGGATCCTTGCCCGGTTTTAGTATGGTGGTAATTGAAGCTTCAAGGAATTCCATCCGAAAGCTACCCCTGTTTAATGTTTCATTAAATACTCTACAGAGAATTGGAGAAATCTGAGGGGAGTAGGATATATAGAATTGGCTTGTGAAGCCATCTGGGCCTGGGGATTTTGCTATTTTAAGGTCTCTGATGGCTAAGGTAACTTCCTCGAGAGAGATAGGGGATGTCAAGGCTGTTGTATCCGTTTGGTCTAGTTGGGGGAGATTTAAGGAACAGAGATATCTACGAATATTATCTGGGTCAAGAGTTTTCATGGGGTCTGAAGAGCCTAGATTATATAGCTGGCAGTAGAAATGTTTAAAAGCCTCTCCAATATCGGGATGGGGACGTTACACATCCACTACTGGTATGTATGGCGGTGATTTTGGCTTGTGCCGTTCGATTCCTAAGTTTCCTAGCTAATAATGTAGAGAATTTATTATTATTATGGTAGTAGACTTGTTTAAGTCTTTCTAACATATGCTGAGTTTTATTGACTTCCAAAGTCTTTATCTGCTTAGTGATCTCTGAAATTTGTGTATTTGTTGTAGTAGAGTAAGAGTTAGAGAGTTCAAGCTTCAGAGTTCTGAGTTGACAATTAAGAGATGCGAGCGAGGCTCCTTGTGCCTTCCTAATTTGGGAGGACTTGTCAATAAAAAAACCTCTAAGATATGCCTTGAGAGTAGCCCAGATCACCTCTTCCGACAGGAGAGGAGTGCGATTTTCATTCAAAAAAGTGGTAATTGCTGTTAAAGCCTCTGCCTTAATCCCAGGTGTAGTGACCAGGAAATTTTTGAGGCACCATGTAATGCCTACCGTGTGTGGGGGAGGGTTACCCAGCACAATTGTCAGAGAATCGTGATCCGACCACGAGATCACAGAGATCGTCGCGTCTGAAATCGAATCTAATAGTCGAGCGCCTAAGAAAAACAGATCAATCCGAGTGTGAGATTTATGGGGGGCTTAATAGAAAGTGTGTTCTCGACTATTTGGATGAATCGCTCTCCATACGTCATAAAAGTTATACTGTTTAATTAAGTTTTGAAAGGTTGTAGACCGAGGGTGCAATGTCCTCTCTGATTTTGAGATTGGGGGACCTGTTCTATCAACCAGGGGGTTCCAAATGAGGTTAAAACCCCCTCCCCAAATTAGTTCTCCCTGGGTCACGGCTGACACTGACTCCAGCAGGTGTCTAAGAAATCGAATTTGTCCTGAGTTGGGTGGATAGATATTTACCAATGTAAAAAGTTTATAATTGAGCTTACAGATTAAAATTATAAAACGTGCTTGCGGGTCTTTCTATGTAAATCGGTTCGTATAGAGTGGAGGAGCTAACCAGTACAGGGAGTGCAGAATTATTAGGCAAGTTGTATTTTTGAGGATTAATTTTATTATTGAACAACAACCATGTTCTCAATGAACCCAAAAAACTCATTAATATCAAAGTTGAATAGTTTTGGAAGTAGTTTTTAGTTTGTTTTTAGTTATAGCTATTTTAGGGGGATATCTGTGTGTGCAGGTGACTATTACTGTGCATAATTATTAGGCAACTTAACAAAAAACAAATATATACCCATTTCAATTATTTATTTTTACCAGTGAAACCAATATAACATCTCAACATTCACAAATATACATTTCTGACATTCAAAAACAAAACAAAAACAAATCAGTGACCAATATAGCCACCTTTCTTTGCAAGGACACTCAAAAGCCTGCCATCCATGGATTCTGTCAGTGTTTTGATCTGTTCACCATCAACATTGCGTGCAGCAGCAACCACAGCCTCCCAGACACTGTTCAGAGAGGTGTACTGTTTTCCCTCCTTTTAAATCTGACATTTGATGATGGACCACAGGTTCTCAATGGGGTTCAGATCAGATGAACAAGGAGGCCATGTCATTAGATTTTCTTCTTTTATACCCTTTCTTGCCAGCCACGCTGTGGAGTACTTGGACGCGTGTGATGGAGCATTGTCCTGCATGAAAATCATGTTTTTCTTGAAGGATGCAGACTTCTTCCTGTACCACTGCTTGAAGAAGGTGTCTTCCAGAAACTGGCAGTAGGACTGGGAGTTGAGCTTGACTCCATCCTCAACCCAAAAAGGCCCCACAAGCTCATCTTTGATGATACCAGCCCAAATCAGTACTCCACCTCCACCTTGCTGGCGTCTGAGTCGGACTGGAGCTCTCTGCCCTTTACCAATCCAGCCACGGGCCCATCCATCTGGCCCATCAAGACTCACTCTCATTTCATCAGTCCATAAAACCTTAGAAAAATCAGTCTTGAGATATTTCTTGGCCCAGTCTTGATGTTTCAGCTTGTGTGTCTTGTTCAGTGGTGGTCGTCTTTCAGCCTTTCTTACCTTGGCCATGTCTCTGAGTATTGCACACCTTGTGCTTTTGGGCACTCCAGTGATGTTGCAGCTCTGAAATATGGCCAAACTGGTGGCAAGTGGCATCTTGGCAGCTGCACGCTTGACTTTTCTCAGTTCATGGGCAGTTATTTTGCGCCTTGGTTTTTCCACACGCTTCTTGCGACCCTGTTGACTATTTTGAATGAAACGCTTGATTGTTCGATGATCACGCTTCAGAAGCTTTGCAATTTTAAGAGTGCTGCATCCCTCTGCAAGATATCTCACTATTTTTTACTTTTCTGAGCCTGTCAAGTCCTTCTTTTGACCCATTTTGCCAAAGGAAAGGAAGTTGCCTAATAATTATGCACACCTGATATAGGGTCTTGATGTCATTAGACCACACCCCTTCTCATTACAGAGATGCACATCACCTAATATGCTTAATTGGTAGTAGGCTTTCGAGCCTATACAGCTTGGAGTAAGACAACATGCATAAAGAGGATGATGTGGTCAAAATACTCATTTGCCTAATATTTCTGCACACAGTGTATAGCGACCCCTCTAGATTTGGAGTGGAAAGACGCTGTAATTACAGTAGGGAATTTTCTGTATGTATATGCAAAATTTGTGCTAACTAGCCAGTGCGTCTCCTGTATAAAGGCTACATCAACTTTATTGCATGATAACATGGTGAGTAATAAGCTACGCTTGGTCGGGGAGTTGAGCCCTTGGGTATTAAGGGTTAGAAACTTCAATTCTGACATTGTAAGTATAAGACTATATTTCTCTAAGTCTTGTCTTAGGGAACTATGAGAGAATTAGGATAAGAAAAAATACTATTCTTAAGTCTGAAGAGCCCACTTTATGAGCTAAGGGAGGAGGATGCAGTGGGCAAAAGCCGCTCAAATTTGGGGGGGTAAAGGGGAGTTAGGAGAGGGGGATAATGGGACGCTAGTGTTGCTTAGATAATGAACTTTAATCAGTATATTTCGTGGAACAAATATAGAGGTGCAGACCTTAAATAGAAAGGGGAGAAGAAGGGGAGAAAAGAAAAGAATTAATAAAATGAACCAAAACTAAGAGGGGTAATAACTGAAGAGAAAGGTTAAAGAAAAGGGGGGAAGTCAGGAGCAGAATCTATGGTGTAATGTCTATGGTGACTATCACGGTGATTCTGGAGTATAATGTCTCTAAAGGGACAAATATGGATTAGTCTGAGAGAAGAGAGAGCAAAATTAATGTCAAGTGAAGTACTGAGAGGGGAGGGGGTGTCTGGGTATGGCTCTACTTCACTTTGTAAGCTGAGGTCAAGAAGAAAGAAAGAAAACAAAGAGAAAATGAGTCTATCGAATATTAAATAAATGGAACAATACAAACATAAATACCATTTAAAACATTTCAAATATAACATTCAAAGTATGGGAGGGACTCAGATGTGTAAAAGTATTGTAAAGAAGACTGCTTTATGGGAGCTATATCATTTCCTAACAGTGCAGGGAAAAACTTATGAGATAGCACCAAAGTTACATAGAAATCATGAGAGCTACCCTAATTAATGTGACCTGGTGCCGTGTGTATGATGACTCAGGTAGTTAGAATTAGTATGTGAAAAGTTAAGTGTAAATTGACTTGCTGGACTCAACCTGCTTATCGTAATGTAATGTCTATGGAATAAGGCAAGGTGAATAGGGTATAAGGGTTTTGAAGGGGGAGTATAGGTAAACACCCTCATCTGGTGATACCAACCTGATCAATTTAGGAGTTTCTTCTATGTTAGATGGTGACCGGGGCTTATCGACCAAGTAAGAATTAAGAGAGATTCTGCTATACATATAATTATCTCTCTATGTAGAGGGGAAAAGCACCCTATAAAAGTATAAAGTAGAGTGTACAGTACATGCAGGTTGTTGAATGCAAGGAATATATCATATGAGGGTGTACCTAAATTGGGTTCCTGAGATTTAAGCTAGTTTTATCTGTAAAAATATCTGACCTATGAGCCATCTGAAATCTAAGCTAGGGAACAGCTCTGAGTATGCAATCAGGGATTAGTTAGGACCATTGTAAATGACATAAATAGGTTATATAAAACAACACAGTGTAGTCCAGAATACAAAAAATATCTAAACATACGAGCTAAGCAGTGAATTTCTAAATATAACATGCATACTTTACATTACCCATCCATCTTCTTCTGGTCTCTGATGGCTGAGAGTCCTGAAAAGTTAAACAGAGCTAGCTAATGGAGAATGTCACAGGTAAAAAGAACAAAGACCACACATGAGCATATTGGTAGAGAAGAAGGCAGTCCGGGAATTATAGGCCTTGTAAGATTTAGTGAGAGAGAGTGCGGAGTTTTGGCAATTGAGTCTTTCTCTCTACAGCTGAGACCTTTTCGAGGACTGTGATAATGAGGGATCTCTTCTTGAAGACTGAAAACTGAAGGTTTGTTGTTGAGGCCGCCAAGCGGTCGCCGTGGCATTGAGCTTCTGAGGGATTTCCTGGGGAGCTGAAGGCTGGTTGTCAGGCGGAAGAAGTTTCAGTGATTGCAGAATCTGGAAACCTTGTTCAAGAGTTGTGATGGTGTATGAGGTATCATTGAATTGAAAAAATATACGGACAGGAAAACCCCATCTATATTTAATATTGTTATTGCGAAGACATTGGGTGATTTGATGAAAGAGTCTTTTCCTAGATAAAGTGTGAGCTGAAAGGTCTGGGAATATCTGTATGTCCTGGAATGGATCTTTCAGGTTCTTATTCTGAAATGAGGCTCTTAGGACTCTCTCTTTAAATGTGAAGTAATGTAAACGAACAATTACATCTCTGGGCGACCCCATGGGGGCATTTCGTGGACTGAGGACTCTATGAACTCTGTCGATAAGGCTCTCCTGAGGGGGAGTAGAGCCAAGTAGCTCTGTGAAGAGCGTCTGTAGGTGGTTAGGTAGATCCGCTGGATCAATTTCTTCAGGCACGCCTCTGATTCTGAGGTTGTTCCGACGTGATCTATCCTCCTGGTCTGCTAATTTGGTTTCCAAACTGATATAATTTCTGCTAATGATTGAGCATAACTTAACAAGTTGGAGTGATCAACATGTAGATCTTCTTGCTTTTTCTCAAGCGATTCTGTTCTTTTCCCTAGTAGAGAAATATCTCTCTTCAGCTAAGATACTGATGTCTTAAGTTCTTGCTTCAGAGATGTGTAGTGTGAGTCCATTGTGTTTGATAGACCCTTGATGGATTCAAGGATAGAAGAGGAAGGGTGGGCTGCTCTTTCTGTAGAGTGAGAAAGGGACCGAGAAGGTTCTTTGGAGGAGATAATTGAGTCTCTTGAGTCCTCATCAGATATGTCCTGTTAAAATGAGTTCTTATTTGAGAAGTGATCCAAAAGTGTCCGTTTCGGTATGCCCCCATGTTTCTGTTTCTTTCTTTGTGAGTGAGCCATCTTCCTTATGATAGATTATAGAGGTCAGGGACTCTATAGGGGACGTTCCGTTGTTGATTTCAGCGCTAAGGTGTGGAGCAGAGGATATGTGTCAGGCACCCCCCAGACAATGGCGCCTATCCCAACATGGGGTAACGACCTACTGGTTAGGAATCAATTATGCGATCCGGTAAAAGTCTCTCACAGTTTCTGAGGTATTCTCTCTCTCTATTCACTCAATTTTAATTAATGGTGTTCTGAGAGGTGTTTCTTCGAGTAAGGACAAGGGAGTTATGGGGTATGACCCATGGGCACAGTGGGCCAAAGGGAAAGGGGGGGGGAGAGAGGGCAGATAGATATGGTGGCGGCAAGTTTTATACCATAGGCATCCAAAATAAAGAAAAAATGTTGATAGAGTGTTATAGAGTTCAGGGGTAGATTCTTAAGTAAAGATATTCCCAGAGGAGCTCACAGGCGTTAAACCCCAGATATCAGGGAGAGACCGCAATCTCTAGAGTGCTGCTGTTAAAGGTAGCAAGAGGGGGATAGGTGGGGGACTGAAAATTCCCACAGGTAACCGTTTAGGTTCTCTGCAAATCTTTATGCTTGAATTAGTACAGTTGATTATTCTCAGTAGTTTCAAATAGATCAGTTCCCTCAAGGCGATGACTTTACAGACTAAGGCTGCAACAAATATACTGCAGTAGATATTTAATCCCCCAGTGACTTATGACAGGAGCAGGAAATATAATGTTTCTCCAGATGAAGTGCTGAGAAGTGTGATGAAAGCCAGTATCTAGATATATCACTGCGACATGCAGGGTAGATACTTTAAATGCAAGGTTTTCTTGTTATAAGTTACAGGTATAAATAAGGGAGTTAAGAAATGGGGGAGAATGTGGGAGCAGGTTTTCCTTGTCTGAAAATACTTTGAGCTACTGTTGGTTACTTTCGGCAGTGAGCAGGCAGTACTCCCAACTAAAGTGATATATCAGTGATATAGGTGGGATTTGGGGCCTTACTATGGCTGAGCTATGAAGTAATAAAGGCCCAACTGTCTTTCTAACAGTATTTGTGACGTCTTGTGCTCAGATAGGATTGCCTTGAGTTTATTAGGTTTATGTGAGGTGAGTTCACTATATCAGACTACTTCTACAACTTAACTATACCCCACGTGGAAACTTCTTACCCTGAGGACCCGTGCGGTAGCTGTCACTCAAACTTCCGCTGTCTGTGGAGTCGGGATGGAGGTTCCGGAGGGTGATCAAATGAGGATCCGTCTCAGTGGTGGTGCATAGTGGTCCGGGTAAGGTAGGCAAGAGGAGCTGTACACATGTGCTGCACCGAGGAGTACGGCGTACCCACCAGAGAAGCGGTAATGGGAAAACTGATCTCCGGTGTGTTCAGTGCAGCCGCTTTCTCTTAATACCTGCTTGGGGGTGGCTGAGGTCACCGGGTGGCACACGGGCTGTTAAACAAAGCCTGAGGGAATCCGAGGCAGTCAGAGGTGGGTAGTACCTTAGTATAGCCGGGATCAGCCTGTAATCTCTATTGAAGCGGATCCGGAAGCCTGTAGTAGCACCACAGTAAGACGTGGCGCAGCAAAAATTTCCCAAAACAAGTTAGGAGATCAGATCTTCTGGAGTATAGTCCAAACTCAAAATGTGCAGAGGAATAGTCCCAAGGAGGTTAGGGAGACAAGGGGTAAAAAATAAAGAAGTATTTGGGGAATAAAAGAAATAAAATCAAGATTGGTCTGCAGAGCTCTCCTATAATGCGACCACTTGCTAGTATGGCAAACTCCGCCCCTCCAGTGCCCCTGTTTTTAATAGTATTTTTAAAAGGACTTTCATTTGTGAAAGTTGACATTCACTTTAAATTAAAAGTACTTATTTTGTGTTTTGTTTTGCATTAGTTGCTTGTTTTATTTTAATTTTCACATTTTGTTATGGTTTAATTAGGGATGATACAAATTCTAATTTACAAAGAGCAAGAATATCCTTTACATGCTAAACTTGCAAGGTCTCAGTTTTAAATCCTTCCAGGTCAAAATCCCAGAAAAAAAATATGATGAATGACCCAGAATTGCCTACGGTAAAATATTTATACTTTTTGGCATCAACAAATGTACACAATGCTGCTGAAAATGCTTGTTGGCTGGTACGTCAATGCTACACAAAGACACACACACACACAACAGAAAAATGCACACAAAAACAGAACTATACAATATTGAGGTTCTGCAAACATGAACTGGAAACAACACTGTGTTTTGTATTACAAAGTGGACCCCAAGAATCATGACCTCATCATTTGTGTATATTAAAAAAACTCAAATAACATTTAATAATTCCTTTAAATTTCTCCTGTCTAAAAGAAATATGTAAGCGGTCATAAACATAATCTTTATTGCACACCATATTTCATAAAAAGAATCCAGAACTTCATGTAGTTTAAAAAACAAGTCATGTTTAAATTATTTACACTTTTAACTTGTCCCTTATAATATTATAAACCCACATTAGTTCCTTTTGTAATAGTCCAATGCTCTCTGATGAAGCAAGCTATTTAGTGCATAAAATGTGTAAGAGGTTGTATTTTCTTTCTCAACCTTAAATTACTTTCACATAAAAGTGTCACTTTTTGACATTAATGATATGTGTTTATATATTTACCAAGAAAGTGAAGCACTACTTAAAGTTGCTAATGGTCCAATAATTCATGGTGACCCTGTGCACAGTTCAGTGATTAATTTACTTAATTAAGAGTTATCCCTCAGCTTGATATAACAATTACATAAAGACATAAAGACTTTTCCTTATATCAGCATATAAAGTTCTCAAGAGTCTCATCCCATTAAAAGTGTTAGCCTTAACAACCTTCACTATTGCACCCAAGGGAACTGACTCTTTCAATGATGTGTAGGTATTCTTCTTATATCGGCCCATTTATTATGCTGAAATGTGTCCACCTTTTTCACTCTATCATTCTAAATATTCAATTTGATCAATAAAAGCTGTCCAAACTCTTTCATCTTAACTTTTCCAATTTTCCACCCATCACATTTTACATCATTATTAACTTCATAATATGAAATTCTTTAAAGTAGAGTGGAGACATTCGTAATAGAAAGGGCTTAAACATTACACCCTTATTCAGTCTATTTGATCTTAATGATTTAAGATTATATACTAATTTACATATGGTTTTGAATAAAGATCCTTCTGCCAAATTTGAAGGAATATAAAGTGTTGTTCCAAACTGCATGTTTTACACTTTTTCTTATCTTATGGATACTTATTGTGAACTTCCAATATGTCTTTGCTATATAATGTATGGGGAAAGAACATATGGGGGCCCACTGAAAACCTCAAGTTTTCTATTGCTCTATTCGATAAGCCAAAAATGTGCTAAACCTCTGAGCACTTTACTCAATCAGATAGCTTAACAATTACTTCATTTTTCCAATACCAATAAATGTCTACATTTCGGTGATAACTTTATAAAGGAACTAAACAAATCTAGTTTAACATTTAACTCCTAGGATAGTTCTAGGCTTCTATGAGAGAATTCTTACCTAAATTATTTTGAGTTAAAGGTTTCAGGAGCTATATCCTTATTAACTAACATAGGGCATCTACTAGAGGCATTTTAGCTAGTAATAAGAGCAATACAATCCACAATTAATGGACAAGTCTGTTTTTTACAAAGACGTAGTAGGCCCTCCTAGAAGAAGAGGGTGGAAAGTGGAGAAATTAAGTGCTTTTCTTTACCATAGATTATACTTCAGGCACTCGAATCCTACAAATGGTCACCATTTATTTATAGCCAATAAAGTATCATGTACAAACAAATGATGATCTCTGCCACAACTAACCAAAGTTGGGTTAAAGGGACACTCAAGTCAAAATTAAATTTTATACATAAAAATGTGTATTTACAATAAAAGTAACATTTTCCTGTAAATGAAGAACATTGGAATGTGAAATATTAATAACGCCTGTTGGGTTAGAGCACAAGCGATAAGTGTTAGTTTTTTTCTTTTACGCTCTCCATTGATGTCAATGGGCTGAATGCGCTGGAGTGGTTATGATATTCGAAGTCCTGAAGTTAGTGCGCTTCGGGTTTCGCTCACGTGCAAAATGATTACTTCTAGCAATGTTTACGCTCCAGAGGGAGCGCTAAATAGCACGCCACTTGTAATCTTGCCTTTATTGTTCTATTAGTATGTTCCATTATTCTAACTAATAAAACAGCTATTTATCTTTCTAGTTAGAATATGGTTGTTTGCATATTCATTGCATTGAGTTTCGTGACCTACCCATGTGATGACTATAAAGGCTGTGACACACTGCAAGCAATGTGGCGCGCAGCATGATGATGCGGCTGTGCGCACCCAGTGTGTCCTGCCTTTTATCTCTGTGTACTCAGCCGTGTCAGGTCGTGTAGCTAAGAACTCAGAGTTGAAATATTTGAACTTCAGAAGCTCTGCGGCGGGAAGCAGCTGCTGCGCCTCGGGCCTCATCGCTTGCAGTGTGTCACAGCCTTAAGACTAAATAGCAGATTATTTATGAAGATCTTTTGGGGAATAATTGTGAGAGTTGTACTGTGTATGTTACTTACAAGTTTTGTTACTGTGCTATTTTTGCAGTTGGCTGGTAACCTAAATATAATTATTATCTATGTAAATTTATTATTACTTAACTCATAGAGCAATGCTACAAAGACAGGCATCTATCAAACTGATTTTAAACATATAAATAATAAAGATTTTACCCAAAAAGCCCTTCTATTTGATGATTTTATATCACTTGTTAAACATCCTTAAGCATGCTTGCATTTCTTTTAATAAATCAATGAAGAATGAATTCTTCTATCAATCTTGGCTTCTACAGTTTAAGTATTATGTCTTAAAAGAGAAAATAAATTAAAATGCCACAGCATAACACACAACTTTATTATCCCATGCTAATAAAACATACTCATATGGGAAATCATGTTTAAAATAATGTACAAAGCTATTAGCCCAAAATCTGCAATCTTCTTAGAATACTTAGTTAATGTGACCCTTAATTTAACCTGTCCCTCTTTAATGGCAGCTAATCCAAATCTATTACAGTACAGTTTCATGGGACCATGTATTGAGACAAAAGAAATAAGAAATACAGCAATGCCTTTGATACGTTTTAGAAGAGATAAATATTGTTATGCTTAAATGTATGCTCATCTAATTGATTCTTTTTACAAATAGAGGCTTGTTGTATGCTCTATTAACATCCGCATACCAAAATCTCCAGATGCTGGACTATTGCTGGTACCTTTCCACTGTTGGTTAAATCAGATATCCAAACATCTGCCCTAAACAGCAATATGAAACAAAAACAAATGTTAGATACAGTTCTGTACAATACCTACTTGTGTTGGGAGTTCTGGGCTTCCATAAAAGGTCTCAGCAAAAGACACACCTACCTTGATTTTATATTATTATTATTATTTTTCCTGCAAATGAGGTATTACATATGGATAGTATACACTGACAATACATTTTAACACAATAATATAGAATACATACAACATGTTTGCCAAAACATAAATATTTAGAGCATTACTGAGCTCTTGCTTGAGTTCTCTCTTTACTCAGGTGTAGTCATTAGTGATCTTGTAATGATTAAAGGGACATTAAACCCACATATTTTTTTTCATGATTTAGATAAAGCATGCAATTTTAAACAACTTTCAAATTTACTTCTATTATCTAATTTGCTTCATTCTCTTGATATTCTTTGATGAGTAGCACATCTAGATAGGCTCAGTAGCTGCTGGTTGGTGCCAGCACATAGATGCCTCATATGATTGGCTCACCCATGTGTATTGCCATTACTTTAACAAAGGATATCTAAAAAATAAAGCATATTAGATCATAGAAGTAAATTGGAAAGTTGTTTAAAATTGAATTCTCTATATGAATCACAAAAGAAAATGTTTGGGTTTAGTATCCCTTTAAGTTCTGAGATTCCTGTGAGTTAATGACGCTTTGCAAGAACATTTTGAGAGATTGAAATCTTATTCAGTTCTCATAAAATGTAACATTATTAAATGATCTTCCATGAAACAAAGAAAATATTAAAACATGAAGACAAAGCATAAAGGTTTGAAAATGTAAAAAAGGCCTTGATTCATTCTTGATTATTTTTATATGTATTTTCATTGTCTGATTAGCCTTTTACAGATTAAAAGCTTTCATTTATTTCTGAATGGTTGGGAAAAACCTGAATTTTCCTTAGATGTTTATTATATTTCCGTTTTTTTTATTTTCTTTCTTTCTTTTTGTTTTGTTTTACCTTAACTTTTAGGTCAATTAGGCTTTATTCACTGGACCTTTGCCCTAACAACTTGTGTCTTGTTACCCATGTTACTTTGTGGAATTTCTCTATGACTGACACTTACATAATGTTCGAAAATAGTTGTTCTGTTTGCTCATAATAAATAGGCTTACCATAAATTTTAGAGGTGAAACTGGGACCACCTGGTGCTGTGCCAGTAAAGGGGGGAGAGGTCAGGGCGTGGTCAAGGGGGCGTGACGATTGCCAACCAGAAGTAATTTTCCAAAAAACTCACAAATGCATCACTTAATCTCTTTAAAAATAGGCTCTAACTGGAATATAAGGTATCAGGGTTGGAAAAGTCAGTAGTTAAAGCAGAAACTGCTCAGAGATGGTGAGGATATGGAAATGCAAATTAGTATTTCTACATATAAAGAGGAATTATATTATATTGAACAATATACATGTTGGCATCTGTGTTCACAGTGTTAATTATTATAAGTATGACCAATGCAACAGCATGGTGCACATACGGAGACACATACAGACCCTGCAATTGTACAGGGATGGAGGTAGGTACTGTGATATGGAAGCATTAAACTGCTGGTCTCTGTTCATGACCAGATTTTAGCAATAAAACTGAATGAACAGTCAGTAGTTGAAGAGCAGGGGCAGAATGCTCACTGATGGGAGGCTACTGCTTGACCAGTCTGGGGCATAACTAAAGAAACCCTAGGCCCCATAGCAAAAAGTAAAAAACTGAGCTCCTCCTTTACTCCCTTCCCTTTTATTTTTCACCCATATAAAAGAGTAGTCATTTGAACTGTTGCACTTGAATGCTTCATTTGGGGGGACAACTAAAGCAACTTTTAAAGTCTCTATTAAACCTCTCTTTATTCCTTGCATCCTAATCCCTTAATATGTTTCGCCGTTTAGGTCACGGCTTTCTCAAAAGGTCATTTTCATATTCCTGGTCTTATTTGCTCCTGTTCTGCCCTGTGTGCCTTGGTGCCACAGATATGATTAACTCTTTCCTGGTCCTGCTTTGCTTCTGTTACTGACTCTCTTCATGTCCTGGTTCAGTCTTTTCTTCCACGATGATTAACAGTTCCTTATAGCCCTGGCTCTGCCCTGCACTGTCAGTGCTGCTGTCAGTGTTTTGTCAGATGACACCTTAAAGGGACAGTCTAAAACAGAATTTTTATTGTTTTAAAAGATAGATAATCTCCTTATTACCCATTTCCCAGTTTTGCATAACTAACACAGTTATAATAATATACTTTTAACCTTTCAACTAAGAATACCAAGAGAACAAAGCAAACTTGGTGATAAAAGTAAATTGGAAAATTGTTTAAAATGACATGCTCTATCTGAATCATGGTTTGGACGAATGAAGCTATTTGGGCATGTCACTGAGTGTAGCTTCCAATCAGAGGGTTGTGTGTTACTTTCAATTAATTTTGAGTTTAGAGGGGACATTCGGGGATCTACACAGTATAGCATTTTGTGATAATACCACCCATGTCAGCTATGCTAGCCAATTGCAATCAGAATGTAAAAAACCTGCTATTGCATTGCCGGTATTTGTAATGCCGGCACCGGCTGGGACAGAATGAACAATTGGGTGGGACACTGTGACAGCGCCTCCAAATAGGGATAATCACAGTCAAACTGGGATGTCTGGTAAGCCTAATTATAAACAAACATTTACACATGATGTTTTATTTCCAACCTGAGTTTGCATCATCACTTTCATGGTGATTTTTAGTCTATAGGGTTTTACATGGTTTTCTTGATTGCTCAGTTACTTTCCTACTTATGTGTTCTTAAAAGGTTTCTGGAATCTCTAGATATTAATAATTGAATTCTACAACATATTTTCAAATTAATAAAATCACTCAATAATAGTCCTTTATTTACAAATTTGACACAATTAACATTGATCACTAACCCTGATTTTTCTAAAGGTTTTTCATGACTTTGCAAGTAAGATAGATTCTGATGACTTACTCATACACTACAATGGTTTGTAATAGTTTATGACTAGCAGTGTCCTAATGGAAATAGCAAACCTTGCTTATACATTTCTGCAATCTATTCCATTTCTTTCCAATATATTCCAAAACATTACAGTATGAAAGTTAACACATATAAAGGGACATGAAACTCCACAGTTTTATGTAATGATCCAGATAAACTGTACAATTTTTTAAAGCATACTTAGGTTAAGAAGTACATTAAGAAGTATAAAACATTGTTCAAAGCATTGATGCAAAACTGCTGCCATATAGTGTTCCAGACATGCGCATACTTCTGGGCCTACCTAGGTATGCTTGTCAACTAAGGATACCACGAAAGTTAGGCAAATTTTATAATAGAAGTGCTTTGGAGAGTTTTTTTTTTAATTGTATGCTCTATCTGAATACTCAAATAACAAATGTGGGGTTTCATGATCCCATACATAATTAATCAAACTTTTAATATTAGTATAATTTAAATCAGCTCTTATTGCGGTGTTTGTCCCTTTCTGTGAAGCTTCAGGTCTTTTGGAGTAGCTTGCTTGTTCCTTCAATAACTCACACAGTAGTTTGAAGAAAGAAAAAGTACATACTTATTACAATGATGGTAGGATTGAAACAATAATGACCCAAATCTTTGTTTGTAAGTCAGATATCACCTTTATATACCCAAGTTTATAAAGACTAGAACATAACTATCCATACGGAAATGGAGCTGTTTTTGCCATATACAAATAAGCTAACTGGTTCATTTTTATTATGCCTGTGCTTAAAGGGACAGTCTACATTAGACTTTAAAAGATAGATAATCCCTTTATTACCAATTCCTTAGTTTTCCACAACCAACACAGCTATATTAATACACTTTTTACCTCTGTAATTATCTTGTATCTAAGCCTCTGAAAACTGCCCCTTTTTTTAGTTCTTTTGACAGACTTGCATTTTAGCTAATTAGTGCTGGCTCCTAGGAATTCCACATGCGTGAGCACAGTGTTATCTATATAAAACACATGAACTAACACCCTGTAGTGGTGAAAAACTGTAAACAAGCCCTGAGATGAGAGGCAGCCTTCAAAGGCTTAGAAATTAGCATAGTGTTAGTGTTGTGTTTAATTATTAACTTGCATTTCCCCTTTTTGTGGAGTATGTGTGGGTTTGGGGGACTTTCTCTTCATATTCTTTAATTTTAGTTCCTACTGATTTGGAAATTCTTCATATCACCAAAGAGGATATTGGGATTAAATGCACCATTTCTTAATTTGACCCACCAGAAACCACAACAAGCAACATTTGAATGATTACCCATTTGGACACAGGTGAATCAATATCAATATCAGTGCCCAGTAATGCATTGTTGCTTCTTCAACAAAAGAGACCAAGAGAATGAAGCATATTTGGTAATAGAGATAAATTAGAAAGTTGTTTAAAATCAAATGCTCTATCTAAATAATGAAAGAAAATTGTTGGGTTTCCTATCCCTTTATATATATGTTTTTTTATACATACTAAAGATTCACTAAAGTCAAAATTAAAGTTTCATGATTTAGATAAGGCATGCAATGTAAAAAAACAACAACTTTCCAATATACTTCCATTATCAAAACATACACATTATTTTATTATTTTATTTTTCTGAGGTTCCAGCACCTACTGAGTCTGTGCAAAAGTACACAGTATATACGTATATGAATTTTTTGATTGGCTGATGGCTGTCAAATGATACAAGAGGAGGGAAAATTGCATTAACTTTTAAATTTGACAGAAAATATTCTACTGCTCATTTCAAATTCAAATTAAGTGCTATTGAATTGTATTTTTATTTTGTTTTTGTCAGTTATATATAATTATATTGTATTTAGTGAACCTTCAAGTACTGTAGTTCTAATACACAAATCTAGATTAAACATCCATTGTAAGAAAGAAATCTGGACTATATCGGTTAATTACGCTTTTCAGAAGCCTTTGTGTGCTGTATTTTGTTTGTTGAAGAATAAAAGTGTTTGCCA
The DNA here is from genome assembly GCF_027579735.1 of Bombina bombina. NCBI lineage: Eukaryota > Metazoa > Chordata > Amphibia > Anura > Bombinatoridae > Bombina > Bombina bombina. The sequence continues at coordinate 403,133,065 of NC_069503.1, read as the reverse complement.
TCCTGCTAGTTTTAAAAAAAAAATACAATTATTTTACAGCATCTCAAAGGGCAGTCATTTTCTTTCTTAAATGTATTTATCTTTTTTTTTAAAACACATATTCAACATTCAAAAAGCAGGTATTTTGTCATTAAGGATAGGGAGAGATATTAGAAATTGTATACAACTATGACAAGTTTATCTTTCAAAGACATTTATAGCATGTGATTAATGTCACATATACTAATAAATTCTAAGGCACAATAATACAATAACCCATTTCTTACTTACCAGAAATCAAATTTTCTTTTCTAAACCCTTGAAATAAACTTTCCATGAAAGACTGTACTGCTTCTTACTCAGTACTGCTTGTGGGTGTCATGTTGCTGGTTTTATTACTACTAAATATTAGAATTTGCCTTTTACATAAGAAACATTTGTCAGCTATAGACTTACTCAATGTCATAAAACCATTTCATTTTATTCTGGTAAACATGACTTGTACAGATATAACTTCTGCATTAAGAACAATTATATAGATACCTAAACCTCTGTCAGAGTAGAAAAAGAATAGAAAATGCTGGCCAGAAGATGTTTTTGCTATAGGCAAATTATAGATTTCTAGACAGTCAGATATTTGTATCTCTTGCCACAAAACTTATGTTTTAAATTTGGAGAAACATTTTGTTACAGTACATTGCTGAGAATAGCTCTGTGGAATCTGTTGGCTCTCTACAAATAACTGATAATAATAATAATAACAATAATAATAATAATAATAATAATGAAGTTTAGCTCATTATCTACATCCATTTTAAATCTCTGTCCAAGATCTTATACCAATAAGTTAGCAAACAACATATTTCGTTTTTATGAAGGGATTTAAAGTACATCTTAGTACAGCTTTCATATTTGAACTGATAGATTTTAGGAGTGTCTGTGTTTGAGTGCTATGGAAAGGTCCTAGTCGCTTTCCCTTTAGTTAGTTCACTCTTAAGTTACATTAAAAAATTGAGAATAGTGTTTTACATGCACACAGGTGGTAAAAAAAGAGCTTTCTTCAAAAAGGTGATGGTCTCAATTCTTTCTCAATGGCAAAGGGGAAAATATAAAATTCTTCACAATAAATATATTTAGCTTATTTTTATACTATAGAACATGCCAAGGTAATCTCCCTTTGTAGCTCATTTAACAACTGGATTTGAATTAATTCAAAGTAGTCCTTCCACATGGCTCGTTTGTCAACACTGTAAATACAGTATTATCAACATGTATATCAATACACCAACCAGGTCACAAATAACAAAGTGAAACTGATATCTGAAGCTAAGGGAAAAAATTAGCAAGGCACACCGCGAGATTTACATATATCTTTGTTCAGAATTTTATTTATAAAAGGCATGAAACTTGCATTATTAATTTAATAATCAATACATAGCATGTCAATGACTCAGGAATAGTTTCCCAGAATGTTATGAATCCTGCAGAGGAAAGCGTAGCCAACAGATCAAGAGTCTGAGCATCAATTAGATGTTCTGTGGCTTAAGACACTGGTGACTTGTTCTATTTTTCTAGAAGCACTTTGTACTTTTGATGAGCAGTGGTGGAAAAATGATCACAGAAAAAGAACGTAACTGATAGAACTTTCTAAATGCATTTCTGGGGTGAACATTTTGTGTTAAACAAACACTAGATTTGCATGGCTACTAATCTATAAAAATAAATCAGCCCAATAATTTGTGGGTTAAAGTATGATATATTACTAAGTTCACAGAGTCCAAAGTTAAGCCTTTATTTTCTTATAAATTAAAAAAATAAATATTTTATTATTAAATAGTGATATGCATTCTAAGGTATTATTTACCATACTATTGTACTAGAGTTTAATACCATCAAAGAGACAATTGTTTACCGTTGAAACAAAAAAAAATCTTATATTGTTGCTAAATAGTGGCAAAATTTAGCTACTGTAAATTTGTAAATTTTAAAAAGGCAGAAAGGTTTACAACAAACATTAGAACTAAACTTTGTTCTAACCACACCCAAATATGATCATCCTTCAATCTCAGTCTTTTGTGCCTTGGATACTATACCACAGTGCTAATGTCATCAGCTTCATCAGGTTTTTTTTGCCTGCTTGGCAGGGATTTCAAGTATTCTAGATGCCTCCGTGCATCTTCCTGGTTTTGACGTACATAGTATACCACATAAGATATCACCATGGTGAACCAGCCAAACATAGTGACTAACATGGCATAATCCGTAGTCTTTTTTTGAAGATTACAAAGGTCTGCATCATTAGCATTAGTCAAGAATGCTCGTCCTGCATGTCCATCAAGTACAGATGTCTTACAAATGACATTGCTGGCAGTCTCATGGTTTGACACCATACTTCTCAGAACCTGCTGTAACGTACAGTCACAGTGCCAGGGGTTGTTAGCAATCCGTGCTCTCGCCTTTAAGTTATTAAAAGCATTTTTATGAACACTCTTTATCTGGTTGTCCGATAGATCTAAAGTCTGCAGAGTTTCTGCTACTCCCTTAAAGGAGTGTTCATCTATGAATTCAATGCTATTTTTGGATAAGTTAAGAACTTTCAGTTGATGGAGATCTTTAAAAATTTCATTAGGGATAGATGTGATTTGATTGGAGTCTAGGTAGAGTAAAACCGTTTCAGGCGGGATGTCTCTGGGTATTTCCTTGAGATTTGCATTACTGCAGCTGACATTTAATCCTCCTGAATGTGAACAAAGGCAGCCTTTGGGACACATACTGGCAGAATGAAAGCACAGTATCATTAGAACAAAGCTTTGTAAGAGCAGACACATGGAGAGGGAGCGTGTTAGCCACAGGTCTACCAAATTCATGCTTATATGTCAGCATAATAACATGACTAATCTTCATTTACCTAAAGGAAGTAATAAAACGTATTCCAATGAAAAGCCCCAACTTCATTTTCTTAAAATATCCTTGTTATCGGAATGTTAATTGTCTTTAGTTCCCAGGAACCATCTAAAATAAAAACAAAAATTTTTATTTTGAATGAGTCAAAAATTAGTAGGACGTGTATTTTTTTAATCAGTGCACATCCAAAACAAAAAAAGTCTAAACATTTTTTTTTTTTCAAACTAAAAATGTAATAATAAATATTACAGTTGATTTCCTTCAATTTTATAACTTGTAGCCAATGTGGGTGCAAAGGTCTGTCAAAGATTTCATGCAAAACAATAGAACTAGTATAATGTATGTAAAATAAGTAGCTGTACAAATAAAAATATGATTATAAGTGGTCATTAATTTGCTTTATATTTCCATCAGTACAGGAACAATTTAAAGACAATAACATAAATATTTTGGAAAAAAATGTTTGCATGATTTGCTTAAATTATGTAGCCTGTTTTCTTTAAAACAGACACAGTACATCAGCATAAGACTATATGAAAAATGCCACGTAGCAGTGTAGAAATATAATGACTGCTAAAAAATGTTTTTACAAAAATCATTAAAAATCGTGCATTTAAAAACGTAGAAATATTGTGTCAGTCTTAACATTTTAAAGCATATTGGGAATCAAAGCAAAAGATAAGGATAACATTACTGTCATCACTGAAAAATAATTATAAAGCACAGCTTTGTACCCATATGGCATTCAAAGCTTTTACACCTAGCAAATAAACAGTGCAACAATCTTAAATTACTTTGTTTTTTTATATATATTTACGTGGTAATATGCATACAATTTTAGACTGATAAACAAGATTTTTGTATATTAAAACATTGAGTAGTCTTTCAGGAAATATATATGTTGCTCATAATAATTTCCTTTCTAACCTCTTCAGTGAGAAAGGTGACATAATGTGAACCTACACAGTCCTCTAATAGGAGACTGAAGACTGGAGGTTATTGTGTATAATGATATCACACACAAACAGGAAGGGGCCAGAATCAGAGGCACTTCCTCACTGCCCATGGAGCCATAGAAACTAGAAAAGCACTAATTTAAAGGAAGGATTCTACCCTTACAAAAGAAGGGTGACATACTTCTCTGAGATGAAGGTGGTCACCCGCATCACCAGCAACCACAACATTCTGACTGAGGGAGTGGGGCTTCAATTTTGTTCCCCTGGAAGTCAACTATGTAAAATAAAGTCATGTGAAAAGTTGGTTAAAAATATTTTTTGAATGGACTCAAATTCTGTTGTCAAATTGTCACTATACAAAGCTATAGGTTGAGAGGTGATCAATGAGTTTTAATGGATTTATCAATATATTGAAATAGCTTATAATGTGAAACCCCAAAAAATGCCCTCTAGGCACCTTTTGAGATAACTCTGAGGGTTGGGGCCTGTGTAGTGAAAGTCAGACATAGTTAGCTATTCTTTCCTTCTGTGTTTATGAATTAATTTCCCCCTCATCTTTTCACTTTTGATAATGGGAAAACGTGTGTACCAGTGTGCTTTTGTATAGCTCCAAATAAAGTTAAGCGCCAATCAAGAGATCCATTAACATTATTTTTTACTGTTAGCTAATTCATTTTCTTATTCTTTATATCTCAAAATAAAAAAAAAATAATCTTTAATTTTCTAGGGAAATTTAAAATGAGCAAAAATAGTGTAATATACCAGAAATCCCCCCACACACAAACACATAACTAAAAACAATGGATCTATCTTGAACAGAGATGAACCTGTGCTGTGAGTTGCAAATGGAAGTGTGTAAAAAAGTAGTGTGAAAGTGGTAACCAAATAGCAAATAGAACCCTGGAGATCTGCATATGACTCCTTCTTTCCTCAGAATAAATAAGTCTTCAAAGACATACATGATGTGAATTACAACAGCAATTCCATTTTAGCTGTGAAATTTCAAGTTTTGTTAATATATATTTTTAATTAAATGATAATAAAATGACATCAGAGCTGCAAAATAAGCTATCATGTAATGTAATAAATGTATCATATCATCAGAGCTTCACAATCAGGAATGATAAATAAATTCAATTCTCTAGAATGTATTAAATGTGTATAAATGTTCTATTCTCAGTAGAATACAGTCTAGCCTAAGGAAAGTTTACTCATATGTTTATTTGAGTTGAAGAAAAAACAAAATAAACATAAATCACATAATCCATCGCATTATTGAAGCATAATTCAAAATAGTAAACATAAATAATATCTTGGAAAAGCAATACTATTATTTCCTAATTTCATTTCCCTACTCAGGCCAGTGGCAGTTTTTGTTTTTCAACAAATGGTGATGTGTGATTGTACTGAGTACAGTCTGGGCATTAAAGGGTAAGGATTTGGACTGAATTAACAAGCTTTTCACAGTCCTAGGTTTCTTTGTAATTAACCAGGACCTAGTAGGGTAAAAAAAACACACACATTAATGAGGGTCGAAGTGATAGAGTTCCCAGATTGGGATGATAGTGTTGCTGTATATAAATGTTTGAAATTGGAACAGAGAAGGGGGTGTGTAGAACTAAAGAAGAAGTGATGAAATTAAGTGTAGAAATGGCAAAACATTGTTAGTGTTGCTGCTTTGCAAAACTACTCCACATGCAGGGCCGGATTTACATCTCAGGTGCCTGTAGGCACAAAAATCTGAAGCGCCCCCCCCCCCCCCCAAAAAAAAAGTGAAAAAAATGAGGATTTTTTTTAATTATTATTTAGGACAACTAAAAATAAATATTAGATTTAAATCATTAAAGCCAATACATTAGATCAGCTTATCTGATTCAACAAGTACTTTAATAAAGCTGACTTTCAATTTTAAAATCAATTTGTCCAAAAAAATAGGCAGCAAAAGCAATCTTTTAGAGTAAATTAAAAAGAAATTGCAATACAATTTAAACCACATGCCCTTTTATGGAGATACACAAACTAACACACACACCTATTATACAATATTTGTTGTAATGGAAGCTACACCAATAATCAATACACACTTAAAGGGACATTAAACCCCCAAAAAATCTTTCAAGATTCAGATAGAGAATACAATTTTAAACAACATTCCCATTTACTTATTTTATCTAATTTGCTTCATTCTTTAGATATTCTTTGCTGGAGAAATAGCAATGCACAGGGTTGAGCCAATCACATGAGGCATATATGTGCAGCCACTAATCAGCAGCTACTAAGGCTATCTAGATATGCTTTTCAACAAAGGATCTCAAGAGAATGAAGCACATTAGATAATAGTAGAATAAATTGGAAAGTTGTTTTCAATTGTATTCTCTATCTGAATCATGAAAGAATAATTTTGGGTTTATGTCCCTTTAACTTAACTCAAATGGCCATACAATTGAAAACCGTTATCAAAAATGGATGGAAATTGTCAGTATGATCTATATGCTGTCTTTTGTATTTCCTAAAATTCTTATTATTCATTAAAAAAATATGTTTTTTATTGGAGCAATATCTACAAAACACATTTAAACACTTTCATGGTAAATGAGAAATCACACAACAAATCCTGTGATATGCTATTGATCAACATTAGAGATCTACAGTCTATTCTGCACAGTCTTCCTTTTTGGGAACTCACTTGAAAAAGTGACCCATACTGCATCAGTAACAAGAAGAACACAATGTAATGAGCAGTAATCATATTGTATTAAATGACCAAGAGAAGTGCAGCTGTACATAATGTATATGATCTCATGGCTACCCTGATCTAATGCCAGTACACTATCTGCACTACAACAACAGCAATAATATACTTGTGCACTTACTTGCGTTGAAGTTGTCACAGAGATTTCTGCCTCCACTGACTGTGTGTGTGCCTGGACTGGTTAAAAAGAGTTTCCTGATCTCATGCTGCAAGCCTTACCTCTTGTTTAAACTTATTAACCTAAACCCAGCCTGTTATCTAGTTAACTCATTATGTGAAATGCTGTGTAAATTGTGCTACAATGAACAATACCATTAGCACACTAGAAGAAAGCTCAGCTACCTCTGTGGAGTGGGACTGGACAGTCTGTGCAGTGACCAACCAGGCTAGCTAGTCCTATCCTGCCTTGCTGCTGCCTGCCGACTGTAGTGAGTGCTGCCAGTCGCCTAACCTAACTACTTCTTGCTGCGGCGCCCTCAGACTCTGGCCTCCCGAGTCCCCAAGCAAGCTGCTGCTTCCCTCTCTCACAGTCTCCTGTCTCACTATTCCCGCGCGTGCGGCTGCGTGCAATGAGACAGGAAGCTGGGAGTGATTGGACTAGGAAGTGATGAGTGAGTGTCAGGGCGACCCGGGAGCGGCAGCCAAGAGGGAGACAGAAGTTTGCAGTGTAGACTGTCACTCAAGTCACATGAGGCCCCTGTTCCTCCCACCCGGCCCCAGCACACCGGATCAATAGATTGTTTTGCCAGCGCAGCGGCACATTTATTTTACTGAAATAAAATTTAAAAAAATATATACAGTATTTAAAAAAAAAAAAATAAATAAATAAATAAATACACTGACTCTTGTGGCGCCCCTGCTGCAATGCGCCTGTAGGCACATGCCTACTGTGCCTAATGGCAAATCCGGCCCTGTCCACATGCATTTGTCAAAAAGCTAAACAAAAGAAAATCACACAAAACTAAATAGAAAATAGTAGGTACTAGGTATAGAAAAGGAGAGGAAGCTTTAAGAAAGCACCCTGTTTATTAAAAAATATATCTGTAATAAGGATGTACTAATTTAAGGCCTAAGTGACATCCAATTTGTGAAGCAAGAATGACTTGGTATATTTCCCTATTTTTATAGATAAACAAAAACTAGGAATAGAGTGGTAAAGAAGAAAACACTTCACTCCAAGACACCTATTGTTGAGTAAACTGCCATCAGCAGGACATTTCTCCAATTCTCGAATTTAAAAGGACATTAAAAGTACAGGCCTAGATTTGGAGTTTGGCGTTAGCCGTGAAAAACAGCGTTAGAGGCTCCTAACGCTGGTTTTAGGCTAACTCTGGTATTTGGAGTCACTCAAAAAAGGGTCTAACACTCACTTTTCAGCCGCGACTTTTCCATACCGCAGATCCCCTTACGTCAATTGCGTATCCTATCTTTTCAATGGGATTTTTCTAACTCCGGTATTTAGAGTCGTGGCTGAAGTGAGCGTTAGAACTCTAACGACAAAACTCCAGCCGCAGGAAAAAAGTCAGTAGTTAAGAGCTTTCTGGGCTAACGCCGGTTCATAAAGCTCTTAACTACTGTACTCTAAAGTACACTAACACCCATAAACTACCTATGTACCCCTAAACCGAGGTCCCCCCACATCGCCGAAAATCGATTAAATTTTTTAACCCCTAATCTGCCGACCGCCAACTACTTTATCCTTATGTACCCCTAATCTGCTGCCCCTAACACCGCCGACCCCTATATTATATTTAGTAACCCCTAACCTGCCCCCCACAACGTCGCCGCCACCTACGTTATCCTTATGTACCCCTAATCTGCTGCCCCTAACACCGCCGACCCCTATATTATATTTATTAACCCCTAATCTGCCCCCCACAACGTCGCCTCCACCTGCCTACACTTATTAACCCCTAATCTGCCGAGCGGACCTGAGCGCTACTATAATAAAGTTATTAACCCCTAATCCGCCTCACTAACCCTATAATGAATAGTATTAACCCCTAATCTGCCCTCCCTAACATCGCCGACACCTAACTTCAATTATTAACCCCTAATCTGCCGACCGGAGCTCACCGCTATTCTAATAAATGTATTAACCCCTAAAGCTAAGTCTAACCCTAACACTAACACCCCCCCTAAGTTAAATATAATTTACATCTAACGAAATTAATTAACTCTTATTAAATAAATTATTCCTATTTAAAGCTAAATACTTACCTGTAAAATAAATCCTAATATAGCTACAATATAAATTATAATTACATTGTAGCTATTTTAGGATTAATATTTATTTTACAGGCAACTTTGTAATTATTTTAACCAGGTACAATAGCTATTAAATAGTTAAGAACTATTTAATAGTTACCTAGTTAAAATAATTACAAAATTACCTGTCAAATAAATCCTAACCTAAGTTACAATTAAACCTAACACTATACTATCATTAAATTAATTAAATAAAATACCTACAATTACCTACAATTAAACCTAACACTACACTATCAATACATTAATTAAATACAAAACCTACAAATAACTACAATGAAATAAACTAACTAAAGTACAAAAAAAATAAAAAAGAACTAAGTTACAAAAAATAAAAAAATATCTACAAACATAAGAAAAATATTACAACAATTTTAAACTAATTACACCTACTCTAAGCCCCCTAATAAAACAACAAAGCCCCCCAAAATAAAAAATGCCCTACCCTATTCTAAATTAGGATTCTATCAGCCAATCGGAATTAAGGTAGGAATATCGGAACAGCCAATAGAATGCGAGCTCAATCTGATTGGCTGATTGGATCAGCCAATCGGATTGAACTTGATTCTGATTGGCTGATTCCATCAGCCAATCAGAATATTCCTACCTTAATTCCGATTGGCTGATAGAATCCTATCAGCCAATCGGAATTCGAGGGATGCCATCTTGGATGACATCATTTAAAGGAACCGTCATTCGTCGTTCAGTCGTCGGCCAGGATGGATGTTCTGCGTCGGAGGTCTTCAGGATGCTGCCGCTCCGTTCCAGATGGATGTCGATAGAAGATGCCGCCTGGATGAAGACTTCAATCGGATGGAAGACCTCTTCTGCCCCGCTTGGATGAAGACTTCAATTGGATGGAAGACCTCTTCTGCCCCGCTTGGATGAAGACTTCTACCGGATCATGGACATCTTCAGCCCCCCGCTTGGGCTTGGATCAGGACATCGGAGGAGCTCTTCAGGACCGATCGGTGAACCTGGTATGGTGAAGACAAGGTAGGAAGATCTTCAGGGGCTTAGTGTTAGGTTTATTTAAGGGGGGTTTGGGTTAGATTAGGGGTATGTGGGTGGTGGGTTGTAATGTTGGGGGGGGGGGTATTGTATGTTTTTTTTACAGGCAAAAGAGCTGAACTTCTTGGGGCATGCCCCTCAAAGGGCCCTGTTCAGGGCTGGTAAGGTAAAAGAGCTTTTAACTTTAGTAATTTAGAATAGGGTAGGGCATTTTTTATTTTGGGGGGCTTTGTTGTTTTACTAGAGGGCTTAGAGTAGGTGTAATTAGTTTAAAATTGTTGTAATATTTTTCTTATGTTTGTAGATATTTTTTTATTTTTTGTAACTTAGTTCTTTTTTATTTTTTGTACTTTAGTTAGTTTATTTCATTGTAGTTATTTTTAGGTTTTGTATTTAATTAATGTATTGATAGTGTAGTGTTAGGTTTAATTGTAGGTAATTGTAGGTATTGTATTTAATTAATTTATTGATAGTGTAGTGTTAGGTTTAATTGTAGGTAATTGTAGGTATTTTATTTAATTAATTTAATGATAGTATAGTGTTAGGTTTAATTGTAACTTAGGTTAGGATTTATTTGACAGGTAATTTTGTAATTATTTTAACTAGGTAACTATTAAATAGTTCTTAACTATTTAATAGCTATTGTACCTGGTTAAAATAATTACAAAGTTGCCTGTAAAATTAATATTAATCCTAAAATAGCTAAAATGTAATTATAATTTATATTGTAGCTATATTAGGATTTATTTTACAGGTAAGTATTTAGCTTTAAATAGGAATAATTTATTTAATAAGAGTTAATTAATTTCGTTAGATGTAAATTATATTTAACTTAGGGGGGTGTTAGGGTTAGACTTAGCTTTAGGGGTTAATACATTTATTAGAATAGCGGTGAGCTCCGGTCGGCAGATTAGGGGTTAATAATTGAAGTTAGGTGTCGGCGATGTTAGGGAGGGCAGATTAGGGGTTAATACTATTTATTATAGGGTTAGTGAGGCGGATTAGGGGTTAATAACTTTATTATAGTATCGCTCAGGTCCGCTCGGCAGATTAGGGGTTAATAAGTGTAGGCAGGTGGAGGCGACGTTGTGGGGGGCAGATTAGGGGTTAATAAATATAATATAGGGGTCGGCGATGTTAGGGCAGCAGATTAGGGGTACATAGGGATAATGTAAGTAGCGGCGGTTTACGGAGCGGTAGATTAGGGGTCAGCGATAGCGGGGGCGGCAGAATAGGGGTTAATAAGTGTAAGGTTAGGGGTGTTTAGACTCGGGGTACATGTTAGAGTGTTAGGTGCAGACGTAGGAAGTGTTTACGCATAGCAAACAATGGGGCTGCGTTAGGAGCTGAACGCGGCTTTTTTGCAGGTGTTAGGTTTTTTTCCAGCTCAAACAGCCCCATTGTTTCCTATGGGGGAATCGTGCACGAGCACGTTTTTGAGGCTGGCCGCTTGCGTAAGCAACTCTGGTATCGAGAGTTGAAGCTGCGTTAAATATGCTCTACGCTCCTTTTTTGGAGCCTAACGCAGCCTTTATGGGGACTCTCAATACCAGAGTTATTTTTATGGTGCGGCCAGAAAAAAGCCGGCGTTAGCTACGCGGGTCCTTACCGACAAAACTCTAAATCTAGCCAACAATAAACCCAAAAATGTTCTTTCGTGATTCAGATAGAGAGGCCTTTTTATCAAATGTCTGTCGGACCTGGTCCGACAGTGCCGGTCAGGTCCGACAGACATCGCTGAATGCGGAGAGCAATGCGCTCTCCGTATTCAGCATTGCACCAGCAGCTCTTGTGAGCTGCTGGTGCAACGCCGCCCCCTGCAGGGGGGTGTCAATCAACCCGATCATACTCGATCGGGTTGAATTCCGGCGATGTCTGTCCGCCTGCTGGTGTCTGAAGACTAGCCAGAAACATGGGCCCTCAAGCTCCATTAGGCCCCAGAGCATGAAATTTTAAGCAACTTTCTAATTTACTCCTATTATCAAATTTTCTTTATTCTCTTGGTATCTTTATTTGAAATGCCTGGGTTGTCCTTGCTGATTGGTGGTTAAATTTATCCACCAATAAAAAAGTGCTGTCCATGGATCTGAACCAAGAAAAAAGCTAAGATGCCTTCTTTTTCAAATAAAGATAGCAAGAGAATGAAGAAAATTGACAATAGGAGAAAATTAGAAAGTTGCTTAAAATTGCATGCTCTATCTGAATCACAAAAGAAAAAATTTGGGTTCAGTGTCCCTTTAAGCAACTTTCTAATTTACTCCTATTATCATTTTTTCTTCATTCTCTTGCTATCTTTATCTGAAAAAGAAGGCATCTAAGCTTTTGTATTAGTTCAGAAACTCTAAACGGCACTTTTTTATTGGTGGATGAATTTATCCACCAATCAGCAAGAACAACCCTGCTCTGATGAGGCGGACAGGAATCGCCACAATTCAACCAGATCAGGTTGATTGACACCTCCCTGCTGGCAGCCGATTGGCCGCGAGTCTGCAGGGGGCGGCGTTGCACTAGCAGCTCTTGTGAGCTGCTGGTGCAATGCTGAATACGGAGAGCGTATTGTTTTCCGCATTCAGAGATGTCTGTCGGACCCGATCCGCACTGTTGGATCAGGTCCGACAGACATTTGTTAAATAGGCCTCAGTGTGTTCACCAAAAATGGGCCGGCATCTAAACTTACATTCTTGAAGTTCAATTAAAGATACCAAGAGAATGTGGAAAATGTGATAATAGGGGTAAATTAGAAAGTTGCTTAAAATGTCATGCTCTATCTGAATCACAAAATAAAAAAATTGGGTTCAGTGTCCCTTTAAACACTGAGATGGTAATGTAAAATGATAAATCACATTTAAAAAAGAAGTTTGCAATATACTTTCATTATTTATAGTATTCCATTTTCCTGTAATTCTATTTTGAAATTCTGAATCACATTGAGAAAGGCTGTGCAACAGCTGAAACATGTTGGTGTAGTTCAACTTGTTTTTAAACTACTTTTATTACTCAACTTATACCACTTATAATTATTTTTGCTGCATTAACTGTTGCCTCATGCTACCCCTGACACCTGAAGCCGACGGTTCCTGATATCGGCCAGGAATACAGGGGGGTGACATGATAGCAACATGCAGTAATTGTGGTGTACTTTTAGGTAATATCTCTGTGCGGGTAATGATAGGTGATGTTTATCACCTTAGTCATTAATTTTTAAATAAATTCCTTAATAAAGATTATAGGTTTTAATACCAGTATATACATTTATTATTCGCTAGCAGATATTTCATGCTGTAATTTTACAGCTTATTACAAACAATAGGTGTAAGAGTGCTTAATATCCCCTCTATACTCTCCCATTTCCTTTTCCTATTTTTTTATATTAATTTAAAGGGGCAGCACTGAGGCTATACACATTACCTCATTTATCCTATATTTACTCATTGATACTGTGCCTAAATTTGACTTAAAAATAGCATATCAGTCTGATCCTGACTTCACAGTACAGTCCAGCCCCGAAATACCAGGCAATCCCTCTCTGAACAAGAGAAACAGCAAAACCCCAAATGTACATTTCGTAATTCTTTTATTAGAAAAATAATCATATATGCATATATACAAAATAAAATCATAATAACAAATGCAAACAAAATATCTCTTGTTACAAAACTGAAATATTGACCCACATTTTTGTCATCAGAAAAAAATCAAAATGCAAACATTAAACTTAAATAATCACACAAAATAAAATTAAACATATTTCAAATACAGACAAAAACAAACTGAAGGGGAAAAAAAAAACAAAAAAACCCTAAATAATCCAATCCTTCCACTTCTTTGTCTTCCAGATGCCTTCAGAATATAATTCCCCATATCGCCTCCTATCAAAAGAAAAATACAAAAACAACTTCCCACGGATCATACCCACACAATTACCTACAGTAACTACCTCTTTCTTAAAAATCAAAATATTACGCACATCCCACAACACCTCCTTCACACAACATGCCAACAACCATATCAATCTTGCTTTCTCCTTTTCCACACCACCTCCACACAAACCATACATCATCATATTAAAAGTAAAAAATTGCACTCCAGTCAAACCCTTAATTATCCTTTTCAAACTTCTCCAAGCATCCCTAGCATACTCACAATTCCAAAACAAATGAATAACACTCTCACTTTGAAAACAACCATCTCTAGGACACACTTCTGAAGCCACTAAACGACGCATTCTCTGAAAATCCCTTGTTGGCAAACACTTATGCACACTCATCCAACTAATATCTTTCTGCCTATTCATCAAATACTTATTACACACATTTTTCCATACCAACACACATTCATTTTCATTCAAACCCCCAATCAACTCAAGACCTTCCTTCTTCTCCAACATTTTCAACACCATTCTGTTTGCACACCACCTCTCCCTACTAACATTCTCTAAACCATATTTTTTAATCTAACATTCCACCCTTACATAAAACCACGGAACAGCAAAACATACTGGTTTCTTTCTATCAATCTCAAATAAATAATATTGTCTTAAAACATTTCCACAAGCATACTTTACCATACAACCAGCTATACTATCCTTACCACTCAGAACCACACACCTACTAACATATTTCACAGCCAAAAACTCTCCACATTTGGAAAACCCTTACCACCAACATTCTTACTCTTAACAACAACATCTCTTTTCAAATGCTCCATACCAGAACTCCAGAAAAAAGAAAACACTCTCAAAATTCTTCGAAAAATCCTCTCAGGTGGCGGAAAAACTATCGCCAAATATAACATAATAGGGATCAAAACCGATTTAATAACTAACATTTTTCCTTCCAAAGATAAAGTCCTTAAAGACCAAAACTGTTTTCTACTCACTTTATCAAAAACATTCTCCCAACTTTCCAAGCCTTTCAAATCCACATCAAATTTCACACCCAACACCTCAATTGCACCTTCAGTCACAGGCCATCCACAGGAATCAATCTCCCTATCATTACCAAAAACTTTAACTTTACACTTATTCCAATTAACTCTGAAACCACTTGCCATACAAAAACATTCAACTAAAGTTTTCACCCTCCTCAAACCAGCCTGAGTCTCACATACCACACTCACATCATCCATATACCCAATCACTTTTAAACACCTTCCATTACTACCAGGAACACTCACACCTCTAACTAATTTATCCTTCTTCAAACTACAGGGAGTGCAGAATTATTAGGCAAGTTGTATTTTTGAGGATTAATTTTATTATTGAACAACCATGTTCTCAATGAACCCAAAAAACTAATTAATATCAAAGCTGAATAGTTTTGGAAGTAGTTTTTAGTTTGTTTTTAGTTATAGCTATTTTAGGGGGATATCTGTGTGTGCAGGTGACTATTACTGTGCATAATTATTAGGCAACTTAACAAAAAACAAATATATACCCATTTCAATTATTTATTTTTTACCAGTGAAACCAATATAACATCTCAACATTCACAAATATACATTTCTGACATTCAAAAACAAAACAAAAACAAATCAGTGACCAATATAGCCACCTTTCTTTGCAAGGACACTCAAAAGCCTGCCATCCATGGATTCTGTCAGTGTTTTGATCTGTTCACCATCAACATTGCGTGCAGCAGCAACCACAGCCTCCCAGACACTGTTCAGAGAGGTGTACTGTTTTCCCTGCTTGTAAATCTCACATTTGATGATGGACCACAGGTTCTCAATGGGGTTCAGATCAGGTGAACAAGGAGGCCATGTCATTAGATTTTCTTCTTTTATACCCTTTCTTGACAGCCACGCTGTGGAGTACTTGGACGTGTGTGATGGAGCATTGTCCTGCATGAAAATCATGTTTTTCTTGAAGGATGCAGACTTCTTCCTGTACCACTGCTTGAAGAAGGTGTCTTCCAGAAACTGGCAGTAGGACTGGGAGTTGAGCTTGACTCCATCCTCAACCCGAAAAGGCCCCACAAGCTCATCTTTGATGATACCAGCCCAAACCAGTACTCCACCTCCACCTTGCTGGCGTCTGAGTTGGACTGGAGCTCTCTGCCCTTTACCAATCCAGCCACGGGCCCATCCATCTGGCCCATCAAGACTCACTCTCATTTCATCAGTCCATAAAACCTTAGAAAAATCAGTCTTGAGATATTTCTTGGCCCAGTCTTGACGTTTCAGCTTGTGTGTCTTGTTCAGTGGTGGTCGTCTTTCAGCCTTTCTTACCTTGGCCATGTCTCTGAGTATTGCACACATTGTGCTTTTGGGCACTCCAGTGATGTTGCAGCTATGAAATATGGCCAAACTGGTGGCAAGTGGCATCTTGGCAGCTGCACGCTTGACTTTTCTCAGTTCATGGGCAGTTATTTTGCGCCTTTTTCAACACGCTTCTTTGCGACCCTGTTGACTATTTTGAATGAAACGCTTGATTGTTCGATGATCACGCTTCAGAAGCTTTGCAATTTTAAGAGTGCTGCATCCCTCTGCAAGATATCTCACTATTTTTGACTTTTCTGAGCCTGTCAAGTCCTTCTTTTGACCCATTTTGCCAAAGGAAAGGAAGTTGCCTAATAATTATGCACACCTGATATAGGGTGTTGATGTCATTAGACCACACCCCTTCTCATTACAGAGATGCACATCACCTAATATGCTTAATTGGTAGTAGGCTTTCGAGCCTATACAGCTTGGAGTAAGACAACATGCATAAAGAGGATGATGTGGTCAAAATACTCATTTGCCTAATAATTCTGCACTCCCTGTAGTTAATAATGGCTCAATGACACATACAAATAACACAGGAGACAAAGGACATCCTTGACGCACTCCAGATTTAACACAAAATTCCTCAGTCAAAAAACCATTAACCTGGACTTGACTCACAATATCACTATACAAACTTTTAAACCATCCAATAATCTTACCAGAAAAACCTAAACGTTCTAAAACATGAAACATAAAATCATGCACTACCCTATCATACGCTTTTTCAAAATCCACAATAGCAACAGCAACAGACCTCATCCTCTCCCTCACATACCACAGTACATCACGTAGTAACAACAAACTTTCAGAAATCTGACGCCCAGGAACAGCACACACTTGCTCTTCACCCACACCCTTACCAATCACTCCACGCATTCTATTTGCCAACACCTTTGCAATAACCTTATAGTCAACATTCAACAACGTAATCGGCCTCCAATTCCTCAAATCTCTCTTATCACCCTTTTTAAATAACAAAACAATCAAACCTTTCCTCATTGAAACAGGCAAAACATTCATTCTAAAAACAAACTTACAAACATCCAACATATCAACCCCAATCAAATTCCAAAAACAAGTATAAAATTCAACAGGCAAACCATCACAACCAGGTACCTTCCCATTCTTAAAACTCCTAACAACCTCTGCAATCTTATCCAAACTTAGATCCCTTTCTAACAAATCATTATCATATTTTTCCAACTTAATCTCAATGTTTTCCAACAACTCATTTTCCAATAAAACATCTCTTGATATTTCTTTATACAACTCACTGTAAAACTCATGAACTTCACGCAAAACACCATCCGTACCATTAACTTCACACTCAACCTTATCAAAAACACTAACAAAGGGGGCGGAGCTAACACTGGAGCTGAGCGGTCGCATCTCAAGGTGGCTCCGGCTGCACTATATACAAAATACTAATTTAGCGACCGCTCTAGCTCCCTTATTCCAATAACAGCTGGAATTAGCAAAGACAGAGGCATCAGAGATTTAAAATCCAATGGTGATATATCTCTTGGATGTAACCCTATCCCACCCATGTTGGTTTTGCAGATCAGAGTGCTAAGCAGCGGCCATTTTCCTTTTACCTACGCAGCAAAAAATTAGCGGGGAAAAACTGACTTTTTGAACTACATTATTTTTCAATTGTTGCTCACTGGTAGAGGATGTAATTGCTAACTCTCACCACTGGAGGGGAGTCTTAGCTTGCTTATGCAGTGTTTCAAACCTGTACATATTTACTTTGCAAAACATCTGATTGATACTTTCCTATGAAGATCCGTAGTTTTGAATCTCTGTAGCTATTAATGTAACAGCTGTGCTCCTTGCTATTCTTGTTTCCTGGGTCCCAATGATTGCAGTGGATTAAGGTATTTAATATATTTAGAACTAGGTTACAGTTTAATAAGGTTAATCCAGCTACATCGCCAATTGTTGTGAACATGTTTACTATTTGCCTCTCTATATTCTTAATATTGTTACCATATGTAAAGACATTATCTCTGTGCCCCAAGTATAACACATTGAGAGTAGCTCTAATTTAGCAGTTCTCTCTAGATATAAGTTTTAGTTACTGGGTGTCTTTAGTTCATAGTCTTTTTCTATATACTTTGGCCTGCAACATCTATATACCCAAGGCTTGTGTAATTAAAGTAGATAGATGAGCCACATTTTCCTCAGCTAAACTATACTCTCCATATAGTTTCTCTCTATACCTATACATACATACCTGTTATACCAAGTTTTCCTGTTGGAATTTTAACTGCTTATGGGGTACCTGACAAACCTTATCATTTTTGCTGTTAGCTTCTAATCTCTCATACCGCATATTGCTTGATACCGCTATAATGGAACTAACTATAGTCTATATAGTCTCATATATTTTGTTCTAAATTTTTATACTCTGGATAAGGAATACCCATATAGTCAGCTAGTTCAAGGTTAATACTCTAGTTTAGAGTTAATTTCTCTCTACTTTCCCTATAGCTATTCATATGCTTATAAGGCCATACACAGAGACATAATGAGCCCTCACCTACCTCGTTCAAGCAATCAACTATAGTAGCCGACCCAATTGCAATCTCTTACAGATGCTAGTGATCGACATACATAGAAATTACTCAGATGTTTTACAGGCTTCTCATGTATATCCTACCACCTCCTACCCCCCCACCCCATATTATAAACCTCCTTTTATAGGAGGGTTAAATACGCGGTTCTCCTTGCAAATACCGCACCCCATTTCCCTTCTTCATTAGCAAAATCTTGCAGTTTGTCAAGATATTTAGAACGTTCCGAAACATAACAAAGTTTGAAGATGTAGCCTGAATATTCCTAAATGTTTCAGAAGCTTTTATCAGTTGAAAATTTTATTCTAATTTGCCATAGGTTCAAGAGAGACCATTTCTACCACTCTATTTCCTCTAGACATCATTTTAGATGACAGGAGTCCAAAAGTGGCTTCTTTTATTAGGAGAGGAAAATAATATAAAGCAGAAAATGAGGTTTCAGTTTTGCCTGTTACATATAAATATGGTGATGTTACTTTGGGTTTTCTCATGACAAATCTTTACCTGCATGTGACTATAGCATAGTTTTGAACTCTTAAGTAATGTCATAGTTTAAAAGAATGATTTTGAATACCTATGTAACATGTGTATTTGATGTTTTTTTTTGTCAATAACCTCAATAAAAAACTTATTTATAAAAAAAAAAAAAAAAAAAAAAAAAAAAAAAAACACTAACAAAACCAGTCTTTCCTTCAAAAGCTTTCTTAAAAAAATATTTACTACAAGACTCATCCTTTTCCATTTTCTCCAATCTTGCCATAAAAACAATTTTCTTTCCTTTTTCATGCATACACTTTTTAATAATCTTTCTTGCTACAGCAATTTCCTCATGCACATCAATACCACAATTTCTCAATTCATACAAATACAACAACCTCAAATACCATTTATCATACAACTCCCTTTCCATTCTAGCTTTCTCACAGCCTTTCTTAATAAAAAACCTCTTTATTTCCACCTTCAACCATTCCCACCACATAAGCACATTACTAAAATCACATTTTCTTTCACGCCACCTTTCATACATCCAAAAAAACTGACGCTTAAACTTCTCATCTTCTAACAAATCCACATTCAGTTTCCAAACACCCTTACCATACTTGATCTTCAAATCACAATTCACCTTACACATCAAAAGGGCATGATCCGTAAAGGGTATCCGCTTTAAAGAAAAATCATCAACAAATAAAAATTTAGATAAAAAACAAAAATCAATTCGAGATTTTATCCCACCACTATCACTAAAGAAAGTAAAACCCTCCCCTGAAAAAGAAACAGACCCAAAGGCATCCTTCAAACCGAAAGATTTAAGCAAATCAAGTAAAAACTTCCCTGAGCTATCCACCCTACAATCACTCCCACCCTCTCTGTCCCCATTCTTAATAATACAATTAAAATCCCCAACCAAAAAAGTTGGCTCTCGACCTGGCAGAAAAAACTTTAAAGTTTCAAAATTAAGCAAACGTTCTACCCTATTTGGAGAAGCATATACATTAAACAAACGAAAAACAGTCCCACAAAAACTAAAACTAACCAAAAGTACCCGACCTGGGACAATATGAACTACATTAAGGATAGAAAAACTAAACCCCTTAAACAAAACTCCCACCCCCCCATTCCTATCAGAAGAACAAGACCATACTTTAGGACCATATTCCCAGTCAGCACATTTAGGATGTTCAGAGAGACCACATTCCTGCAAACAAAAAATATTAGCAGAACATACAGATAATAATTTAAAAATTGCAGCTCTCCTTGCTATAGTTGTCATACACCTGACATTAAGGGAAGAAATGGTCAGAAACATCACAAAAATAAATTAAAGAAAAACAAAAAAAAATAACATCAGGACTTCTTCTTTCCTTTCTTTTTCTTAGGACTCAAAGGAGATTCTTTAAATCTGCCTCTGTGACGTTCCGACCTCCTAGGCTCCTCCTTGCCAGCCTCATAACCAGTAACTTAAGCAAGTTGGTTCACATCTCTTTTATCTAGATAACCAACAGAAGAGGCATCAGAAAAGTCACCTATACACTGGCTTGAGTCAGAAGGAACGTCTTTAGTAGAGACAGAAGGAAACTCTGAAATTAAAGAGTCAGCATCACTTGTAGTATCTGGATCTGTACCCTTAACTACTGGAAGATTCAAATCAGGACTTTCCCATCCATCAGAATCCACATCTATTTTTCGCTTGGAGGCAGATTTTTTCCCTTCAGTGTCCATATCCTCCTCAGAACTAGAGGACACAACAGCAGACCAATCAATGTTCTCCCCTTCACCAAGAACAGCATCAGGAGCAGCATCACAAGATGACTCAGTGAAGGAAAAATTCTCTCTCCCAGGAACAGCAACAGTATCATCCACAGAATTGGGCAACAGGGCTTCAAGAACATGTGAAGCAGCTATCACATTAGATGTAGCAAGATCCACCTCCTGAAGATGAGATTGGGCTTCCTCTACCTTCTCAACCACAGGAACCACCACGGGAACATCAGACACCTCTCCGACAGGGACCCCAACTGCAGATTTCTTACACAAAAGAGGTAATATAGAGTTCAATGCCTCATCAGAGACCTCCTCCTCATTCACAGATGGCTCAACTGCAACTGAAGATGTTTTTTTTGCAACATCAGCATAGGAAGTCTTTACTTTATCAAGTCCCTGAAACATCATCAAAGGACACATCCTGCACAGATGACTTGAAGAACCACACAGGTCACAGGTCCGACGTTTACTACAGTGGCAAACAAGATGATCCTCCTCACCGCAATTTCGACATCTGGCACCTGGGCAATATTCAGCAATGTGACCAAACAGGTTGCAACTACTGCAAAAAAGAGGCATGTCATCATAGTATAGGAAACCTCTATTTCCACCAATGGCGAAAGTCTGTGGAGGGTGTTTCTTTCCACCAATACCTAATTCACCTGGCACAAACCGCACCCAGAACCTGCGCTTTCCATTGAAAGTCCCAAACTGATTCTTCAGCTTGCTACCTCCTTGAACATCATCAAAGTAGCGACAAAGAAACAGACGAATTTCCACATCAGTGACCCAAGGGTTGTACATATGTACTGTCACCGGGATTCTTCTCTCCCTCTGCACACAGGCAACAAATTTCATGCCAACCAACTCTGGAGCAGCAGCCATATCAATAGTCCGTTGATAGCAGGTCTGTAAATAATGCTCATCGGTGAAAGCCACATCAAAAATCCCTCTTGAAGGGAATGACTGAACACAATGCAAACTTGCTCTTGGCATCTTCAAAACACCCTCCAAAACCACCTGCTGGACATGAGACAAACCAATCTTCTCTCGAAAGTCCTCAGAAATCAACACCCAAAGTGTATGGGGAACATTTGGCACATTGGTAGCCATATTTGCCCTATTGCCTCTTTAGGCTGGATTTCAGAGCGCCCCCCCAAAAGCAGCATGTGGCTGAAGTCCAGGGACGATGCCACAAGGCCAAGGGGACAGCCCTACTACCCAGTTGCTCTACGCCTAAGGAGTAGCCACCCCCCAATAGCAGCAGGAGCCCAAACCCCAAAGGGAAAGGACCCCAGGCCGAAGGAGCAGGTCTCCAGGCAGCAAACCAAGACCAAGACCAAGCACAGAAAACTGCACTTGATCCAAGCCAAAGGCACGAGAAGCAACCTCAGCTGATCATTTCGGCCTATTGTGGGCCTCGTCAGTGAGGTGCAGCCATATCCCTCTAGGCACACTGTGCAACAGGTCCATGTCTGGATTCCGCATCACACTTAGGGAGACTTCCCTAAGTGTCATAACTTGCATAAATAAAAACAGAGAAGCGCTCAACCTAGGAACGAACAATAGCATAATAGCTTGTTCTATGGCTAGTTACCACCCAAGAAGCAACCTCTTTTTGCTCAAAATGTGCCTTTCACAGAGAAGAACTTTCCTGAAGCATATCAGTCTGATCCTGACTTCACAGTACAGTCCAGCCCCGAAATACCAGGCAATCTCTCTCTGAACAAGAGAAACATCAAAACCCCAGACGTATGTTTCGGCCTATTGTGGGCCTCGTCAGTGAGGTGCAGCCATATCCCTCTAGGCACACTGAGCAACGGGTCCACGTCTGGATTCCCGCATCACACTTAGGAAGACTTCCCTAAGTGTCATAATTTGCATAAATAAAAACAGAGAAGTGCTCAACCTATAGCCGGACAGATAGCTCAGCATGCTAAGGCACTGTGGCTGAGCACTGTAGCAATCCAAGGGTTGCAGGTTCGATCCTCAGCCTTTCATCCTTCTGAGGTCGATAAAATGAGAAGCGCCTTGAGACCCTTACGGGTGATTAGCTGCGCTTTACAAGTACCCCATACATACATACATACAACCTAGGATCGAACAATAGCATAATAGCTTGTTCTTTGGCTAGTTACCAGTCCAGCCCTGAAATACCAGGCAATCCCTCTCTGAACGAGAGAAACAGCAAAACCCCAGGGTCCACGTCTGGATTCCTGTATTACACTTAGGGAGACTTCTCTAAGTGTCATAATTTGCATAAGTAAAATGCAAATTTGCATAAATAAAATGGCTGCATCTCACTGACAAGGCCCACAATAGGCCGAAACCTACGTCTGGGGTTTTGCTGTTTCTCTTGTTCTTGAGGGATTTCCTGGTATTTCGGGGCTGGACTGTACTGTGAAGTCAGGATCAGACTGATATGCTTCAGGAAAGTTCTTCTCTGTGAAAGGCACATGTTGAGCAAAAAGAGGCTGCTTCTTGGGTGGTAACTAGCCATAGAACAAGCTATTATGCTATTGTTCGTTCCCAGCTTGAGCGCTTCTCTCTTTTTATGTATGCAATATTATAATGCTGCCTTACTTGAAATAAATGACAGAGAAAAAGTCCTTTATTCCCAGAGCATCAGAAATAATTCATAAAAGCAGAAAGGGCTTTGTTTTATAGAAGTCAGCAAAAGGAAACTAACCTAAAAGAAAAGTCTTGGCTCAAAATAATGGGTTTAAAGGGACAGTCTACCGTAGAATTGTTATTGTTTTAAAAGATAGATAATCCCTTTATTACCCATTCCCCAGTTTTGCATAACCAACACAGTTATATTAATATACTTTTTACCCTTGTGATTACCTTGTATCTAGGAACCTTCTTCCAGCCCCCTGATCACATGACTGTGACTGTTTATTATCTATTGTCTTAAATTTAGCATTGTTTTGTGCTAAATCTTAAATAACCCCCTGTGCCTGAACACAGTGGCCCACGTGTACTTTCTGTCTCTTTGTGTTGAAAAGAGATTTAAAAAGCATGTGATAAGAGGCAGCCCTCAAAGGCTTAGAAATTAGCATATGAGCCTACCTATGTTTAGTTTAAACTAAGAATACCAAGAGAAAAAAGCAAATTTGATGATAAAAGTAAATTGGAAAGTTGATTCAAATTAAAAGTCCTATCTGAATAATGAAAGTTTAATTTATACTAGACTGTCCCTTTAAAGTAAGATAATATGCAAAGCAACTGAATGGACCATTTTTATAGATTTTACCTTTTTTGTTTTTGTTCAATTGTCTCCAAATTGCAAACGCAAAATACAGATGCTAAATATACAATAGAAACTCTATTACCCATTTTAGTATCTAATCAAACATAGATATGTATATTTTACCTTCTGCAGAACATCAGTTTTTCCATTATGTAAAACTGTTTCAATCACAGTTAAGTCTGTTTCTGGATGTGTTAACAAATATCTGACTTAGCAAATTTTCATTGACATTTCTCAGTGAGTTAAGATTTCTTAGTAGTAAATCATGCTATGTCAGCTAGACTGTCTAACATAACTTTATGGGGAACCTTGTGACTAGAATATACGAGAAATAGAATCTGTCAACTTCATTTCCTTTACATGGGATGTTGATTTATGCAATAAAAATAATGTGAATATTGTAATTTTGTTGAACATATATAAAACAGCTATAAAATAGAGCTGATAAGATGGATAATATTCAAATAAAATAGGTCTGATAATCTGGCAAGATTATTGAAGAATGTCGCCAGTACATCTATTTCCCTGGCAGAATGATCTAAAGTCACTATGGGGAGGAGATGCATACATTACCAAACTGCACAAAAATATTATTATTTCAAATATATTACAAAATGAATAATTGAACCACTCACACAACAATACACAGGAAAAACAATTGTATTGTTAAGGTGCATCTAAAATCGTAACAAAATTGTTCACCAAAAATCATATTTTTTCAAAAACATACAATATGTATGTAAATTATACAGGGATAAATTGTATTGAATATGCACATTGTAAATCGTAATTTAAGTACACTGGATGCGCAAAAAACTCACAGAAATTCATACTTAATACAAAATGTAATAGTTATTTTTTTTTTCATAAAATGGGCTAAACATGGCCGTATATGAAATGGTCTCTCTAATCCCAGCATAATTCTGTAAAGATTTTTGCCCTACAGATCTCATAGTTTTTTCTCATAAGCTAAAAGGTGGCAAACTTTTCTTAAAGCACTCAAAAGACTTATAAACCTAGTAGAAAAATACATGCATACGAAAATACAGATGATTGTAAGATGCGATATGCAGGGAACAGTGTAATGTGATTTATATTTGCTGCAGGATTTACTTTTTAAAGTGTGTCTCCTGCTCATTGCTAACTTTGCTCTACGGAGCAATGTGTCCCTTGCCAGCAAGCTCCATTTTTTTCAATAGGAGACATCTTGCCATCACATGGAATGCCCACCAGGTCAGGGCTGTGTAAATAAATGTTTTGTATAAGAACATACGTATTTTTCATATACGTCCCTTTTTAAAGCGGGAAAATGGCCAGCCTAGCCCTAAGTACTGAGTTTCCATGACTATGAACCAGGGAAAGGAACTCAAATAAAAAAAGCTTGCTTAGAGAAAAACTGACAGGTTAGCTTTTCTGTAAGTACAACTTGTTAGTAAAATCGCCCTTTATAACTGGTATGCCTAGCCCTTGTACGTTCAAGTTGGAAATTAAACAAAAATAACCAATTTGTTATTAGAAGTATAGACAATTGTCTGTTCATAAATAACCAACTTGTCAAATCCACTTGACTTTAGAGCTAGTTTCAGATTTCAAGTCACACACGTTGATTCAGCTGGCTTGCTATATATTAAAAGCTTAACATCATAATTATAGCAAGTCTTAGGCATACAATCATATGAAAGAGATACTTGTGTGGAATTATAATGCATCTCCTATAACAAAAAATTAGAGAGATGCTTTTCAATATGAACAACTACACTGGCAGTCAAAGCACTCATTTTAAGGGTCATATTACAAGTGGCACGGTAATGCTAGTGTGGGATGCAATAAGCAGTATTTATGGACCTTGCTAAAATTAGGGCACAAGTACCCATTACTTTCAATGGATATCATAACCAGGCTAAATATCACTTATAGTAAAGTTGAATATTATGGATAGCACTGGAGCAAAAGCAGTAATAGGGGTAGAAAAATTAGCACAACCTTAAGTGTAAATGTAAGGGTAGGGGTTAAAAAAATTTTTACAAAACGCATGGAAAGCATATTAAAATGAAGTATTACACTTATCTATGAACATTTTTAATAAACAATATATTTATTTTGATAAAAAGGTTTTAAAAGGGTTAAAAATGGATATGGTAATGTGCTATATAGATAGATAGATAGATAGATAGATAGATAGATAGATAGATAGATAGATAGAAAGATGAAATATATATATATATATAAATATATGTGTATATGTATACATGCCTTTATATGTTGTGTATATATATATATATATATATATATATATATATATATATATATATATATATATATATATATATATATATATATATATATATATACAGTATATATATATATATATATATATATATATATATATATATATACACACCTGTATATGTGTTTTTATGTGTTTATATGTGGAAATATGTATGTGCACACATACATATGTGTGTGTATATATATACACACACACACATACACATACACCTACACATATACACAAGCTGCTGAACCCTTTTCAATAAAATATTTAGAGCATGCATTATAATTTTTATTCAATTGTAATATGTTACAATGTTATTTTTTTAAATACTTGAAATTCCTATGTTCTTCACCTAGAAAAAAAAGTATAGATATATAATAAACATTTTTTTTCTAAGTGAAGAGCATAGGAATTTGAAGTACTCCTAACGCACCTTCAGGTTTAGCGCAGTTGATCTAGCACAGTTTTAGGTTAGCACAAGAGCAATATATAGATAATCTTTCTTTAGCACGCCCTTTGATGTCTATGGGGATAGGGAGTTAGGGCAGTCATTATATCCAAAGTCCTGAAGTTAGCACGCCTGAGTCTTTTGCTTGCTTATTAACTATTTACTTTTAACTTGTAATGACAGCGCTAACATAAAAGTGCACATTTTTTAACTTGAGCACAGTAAGCACTCATAAGCAATAAAATGTATCGTCCCACATCTAAATCTAGGCCTTAGTTAGGCCCATTGCTGTTCATAAACTAAATATGCATATTTTAATGACAGACATTAAACTGGGCAATTTTGGTTAAGAAAACAAAATAATCATATTAGAGTTTGAACAATTTTTTATAAAAAAGGCAATAAAAACACAGTTGTTTCATAAATCGGATAACAAGCAATATGTCAGATTAAACAAAAATTTAGAGCACCTGAGTTTTGGGAACGTTAGCTGATTCTTTCCAGCTGACTTGTTTATAAAAAGGTCAGTTGAACAGTTGTACTTTATTGGCTAGATCACTATTCTTTATTCTCAAACCAGGGCATCAATTTTCCTCCAGTGAGATTGGAACTTACAGGGAGTGCAGAATTATTAGGCAAATGAGTATTTTGACCACATCATCCTCTTTATGCATGTTGTCTTACTCCAAGCTGTATAGGCTCGAAAGCCTACTACCAATTAAGCATATTAGGTGATGTGCATCTCTGTAATGAGAAGGGGTGTGGTGTAATGACATCAACACCCTATATCAGGTGTGCATAATTATTAGGCAACTTCCTTTCCTTTGGCAAAATGGGTCAAAAGAAGGACTTGACAGGCTCAGAAAAGTCAAAAATAGTGAGATATCTTGCAGAGGGATGCAGCACTCTTAAAATTGCAAAGCTTCTGAAGCTATTCAAAATAGTCAACAGGGTCGCAAGAAGCGTGTGGAAAAACCAAGGCGCAAAATAACTGCCCATGAACTGAGAAAAGTCAAGCGTGCAGCTGCCAATATGCCACTTGCCACCAGTTTGGCCATATTTCAGAGCTGCAACATCACTGGAGTGCCCAAAAGCACAAGGTGTGCAATACTCAGAGACATGGCCAAGGTAAGAAAGGCTGAAAGACGACCACCACTGAACAAGACACACAAGCTGAAACGTCAAGACTGGGCCAAGAAATATCTCAAGACTGATTTTTCTAAGGTTTTATGGACTGATGAAATGAGAGTGAGTCTTGATGGGCCAGATGGATGGGCCCGTGGCTGGATTTGTAAAGGGCAGAGAGCTCTCCAGTCCGACTCAGATGCCAGCAAGGTGGAGGTGGAGTACTGGTTTGGGCTGGTATCATCAAAGATGAGCTTGTGGGGCCTTTTCGGGTTGAGGATGGAGTCAAGCTCAACTCCCAGTCCTACTGCCAGTTTCTGGAAGACACCTTCTTCAAGCAGTGGTACAGGAAGAAGTCTGCATCCTTCAAGAAAAACATGATTTTCATGCAGGACAATGCTCCATCACACACGTCCAAGTACTCCACAGCGTGGCTGGCAAGAAAGGGTATAAAAGAAGAAAATCTAATGACATGGCCTCCTTGTTCACCTGATCTGAACCCCATTGAGAACCTGTGGTCCATCATCAAATGTGAGATTTACAAGGAGGGAAAACAGTACACCTCTCTGAACAGTGTCTGGGAGGCTGTGGTTGCTGCTGCACGCAATGTTGATGGTGAACAGATCAAAACACTGACAGAATCCATGGATGGCAGACTTTTGAGTGTCCTTGCAAAGAAAGGTGGCTATATTGGTCACTGATTTGTTTTTGTTTTGTTTTTGAAAGTCAGAAATGTATATTTGTGAATGTTGAGATGTTATATTGGTTTCACTGGTAAAAATAAATAATTGAAATGGGTATATATTTGTTTTTTGTTAAGTTGCCTAATAATTATGCACAGTAATAGTCACCTGCACACACAGATATCCCGCTAAAATAGCTATAACTAAAAACAAACAAAAAACTACTTCCAAAACTATTCAGCTTTGATATTAATGAGTTTTTTGGGTTCATTGAGAACATGGTTTTTGTTCAATAATAAAATTAATCCTCAAAAATACAACTTGCCTAATAATTCTGCACTCCCTGTATAGCTGTTACGTTTTGAGGGACTCTCTGAGCCACACCCATTGCCTGCCCAGGCACCCACAGTCCACCCAGAAACACCACAACTCTGCCCTCCAGACATGGTCCAACCATGGTCCACTCATGGCTCTGTCCCTCCCGGCACGGCCACTTCCCACAAGCTTTTTAATCTTCTTCATCTCAGTAAAATTCAGAGAAATGTTGGGTGGTGCAGCAACAGGCATCATGAGAATTCAATATAAAATGTGATTTATCCTCAGTTGTGATCTAATATCAACAAAACTTTGTTTGTAGTTTGAATTCTGAATATTATATAACACGGAAACATTTTCATTCACAATGGTTAATCACACAAAAGTATAAGAAACAGGCATTTCTCAGGATATTTTATGGTGGTTTCCACAAATATACTAGAGACAAAATATACAGAGACAATGTGAAAAACAATATAGCAGGTAAATGATTCAGTATTGATAATTACTTACATGTTTTATCACTTTATACATTTATGTGGTATTAACAATTAACTGTGTTGTGAGCTTTATTTGTAGCTATCTGTTAAATCATGGAACATCTGTGTTTATTTTTAAGTGAAATAAGCATGCGCAGAATCTTTAAACTTTTTTTGCAAGCAGCCAAAATACAAAATAAGCCATTCCAAATATTGGTTTTAAAGACGTCAAGGCTACTTAAATATAAATGACTGAATTCCCTGCAAAAACTATGCTGGCCACTGGGCCAGGAGATTTAAGGACCAGGTCAATGTAGAAAATAAAGTATAACTTTAGAAACAAAGGTCAGGTTATAATGGAACTTCTTCTAAGTATATTTGAATATAATTAAAATTATCATTTAAAACTGGTCGTAACAGCTTAAGTTTCTGAGTTATGCTGTATAATTATATATTTAAATGTAAGCTAATTAGCATGGCCAGTATTTTTTTGCCAAGAAAGGTGGCAACCTTAATTGGAATATCTGTCATATTCTCTATGGGTGTCCAGGGATTTTTCTGCAGAGCCACATAAATGTAAAGCCTCAAACATAACATCAGTGGCAACAGGAAAGTGTTGCTTGTTGTACTCTTTGCTGAACATCATTTTAAAATGATGGCTCATCGGAATCATAAAGGGTTTAAAGTGGTTGTTTATTCTTTGATATGAAGCACACAATTTCAGTGTAATTTACCCCTTTTAGTGCCCTCTAGACCACTATACTCCCACTAAAATACATATGAAGCATACATTGGAACGAACTATCACCTAGATTACGAGTTTTGTGTTGCGGCATTTAACACTGAAAAAAATGGAAATTTCAGCATAAAAGCAGTAACGCCGCTATTGCGAGTCATGTAAGTATAGATGTACCGCATGCATTTTAGCCTGTAATGCAACGTCAATCCTGCACTCAAAAAAATTAAGTTTTTGCGTGGGATTTCCATAGCGCTGGTATTACAGGTTGTGCGGTGAGGCTAAAATGCTTGCGTTAGAGCCTATACCGACACGTTCCATCTGAGAGCAGTAGTTATGGATTTCGTGTAACAAAAATGTTTCACAAAACTCATAACTAAAGTGTTACAAACTACACTAACACCCATGAACTACCTATTAACCCTTAAACTGCCGTCCTCCCTCATCGCAAACACTATGTCAAACCTAATAACCCCTAATCTGCCGCCCACCCACATCGCGACTATTAAATAAACCTATTAACCCCTTATCTGCTGCCCACCCACATCACCAACACTATTTAAATATCTTAACCCCTAAACTGCTGCTCCTCGACATCACCACCACTATAATAAAGTTATTAACCCCTATTCCGCCGCTCCCCCTCATCTTGGCCACTAAATAAACCTATTAAACCCTAAAGTTTTTATTTATTTAAATAGTTATATTGTAATTTTAATTTAAAGTTAGGGGGATGTTAGGTTTTAGGGGTTAATAGTTTAATTTAGTGTTTTGCAATGTGGGGGCCGGCGGTTTAGGGATTAATAGATTTATTTAGTGGCGAAGATGTGGGAGGCCAGAGGTTTAGGGGTTAATAAATTTATTATAGTGGCTGCAATGTCGGGGAGCAGTGGATTATGGGTTATTAGCTTTTATTAGTCTTGGTGATGTCAGGGGTGGTAGATTAGGGGTTAATAACGTCATTATAGAGGCGGCAATGTCTTCGAGTGGCGGAATAGGGGTTAATAACTTTACTATAGTGTCAGCGATGTCGGGAGCGGCAGATTAGGGGTTAATAACTTTATTTAGGTGTCAGCAATGTCGGGGCGGCAGATTAGGGGTGTCTAGACTTGGGGTTTATGTTAGGGTGTTAGGTTTAAATGTAACTTTCTTTTCCCTATAGACATCAATGGGGTTGCATTACGGCGATTGCCATTCCAGGAGCGCAGGTGTTATTTTTTTTTCTAACACTCTCTCCCCATTAATGTCTTTGGGGGAAAGCATGCACAAGCACGTCAAAGCATCCCTTATATTTTGTGCGATATGGAGCTTAACGCTACCATATCGCATGCACAAGGAGGCTTTTTTTAGAAACTCGTAATGGCAGCGATATGGAGGGTGAAATAACGCAACTTTTGTTGCGTTCATTTCGCACCCTGTTTAGCGCAAAACTCGTAATTTAGGTGTATGTTTGTAGTTTTCTGATTCATCAGGAAAACTATTTATAGTTTAAGTTATACTAATTCATACTAGTCTTTCCATAATATTTTTTATTTTTTTTCTAATAATTAATAGAGGGAAACATCAGGAAAACCAGGTTTCAAGTTCTATTCTGTACGTTGTTTTTTTATGGCAAAAATGATGACAACTAATAAGACACCACTGACAATCTAACATATTACATCCTAGTTACATTACTGGTGAACTTGCATATAAAATAAGGCTGCAAAATAAACTAACTCTGTCCTACTGGCAAAATATATCATTATCAAATATTGAAACTATGAAAAACTACTTCCCTAATGCTTTATAATACATTACCTTGTACCAAGACTGCAATAAAGCATTGTCACTTTATGGTACTGCAGAATCCCAGTTAATACCAACAGCAATGCACTCAAGTCATCATGAACAAGAAGCTGTTGCAAGATATCATTAAAAGAGACACTAAGGTCAAAATTAAACTTTTACATTCAGATAGAGCATGCATATTTAAACAACTTTCCAATTTACTTCTATTAAAATTGTCTTTTCTTTTTATATGTACACTGTCTGAGGAACCAGCTCAAACTGAGCATGTGCAAAATTTCACAGTGTATACGTATACAAGTCTGTAATTGGCTGATGGGTGTCACATGACACAATGGGCAGGGCAAAGGAAGCAAACTTTGGAGTTTCTTAGAACAAAATCTACTAATAATATGAAATTCAGAGCACGTGCAATTACATTGTATTTCATTGTGCACTTGTAGATCTTGTAAATCTGCTGAATTCAATGGTACTTCTGCATTACCCAGCAAGATATCATTAAAAGGGACACTAAAGTCAAAATTAAACTTTTACATTCAGATAGAGCATGCAGATTTAAACAACTTTCCAATTTACTTCTATTAAAATTGTCTTCTCTGGGGGGGCGGAGTTAACCACCGAAGAGATCGGTTGCATAGGACAGCAGCTCCTGAATATACCATAGGTTTTTTGGGGTATCTCTTGACCTGATAGCTCCCTGATGGTGGGGGACATACTATACATCTAGCTAAAGCCCTGCTAAGTTAGTTGGAGCAGGATTTGGGAACGCTCCCTAAGTTTATTGTTTGATCTACAAAGTGCGGCCTAGTCACGAGGTGGTGTGAACATGGAGGACCCACACATGGATCTACTAGCCCTGTTTGAGGATTATAACCACAATCTGCTAAAAAGATTTGGCCGGCTCATATCGAGCATTAGATCCTCAATTAGCCTACTGTGGTTCCTACTGTTGATGAAAGCCCTAGCCGAGTGAATGTCGCTAGACCCCTTGCATCAGAAGTAAAGTCCCCCGGGACCCAGAGAGGGATGAGCACAGACCTGCCTAATTGGTGTGGAATAGCACTGCCAGGAGGAAACCCTCATTCTGCTATGAATCCGAGGGTCTGTGTACAGCTAGACGCTGGCTCCCTGGAGGCTGGAGATAGTGTGCGGGCTGAGATGGTACCGGTGGATGATTTTCATGTTCAGCCTGACCGGGTGATGGGGAGACCTTTTTTCTTCTCATAATAATGTTGCCTGGTCTCTGTTTAGAGGAGCGGCCATCTGGCTGGTTACCCAGACTTTCTCTGACGACTCACCTGTGAATGCTGCTGCTCAGGACTTTAGCTTATTGCTTTAGCTTATCCTTACTTACTCTCATAATAATGTTGCCTGGTCTCTGTTTAGAGGAGCGGCCATCTGGCTGGTTACCCAGACTTTCTCTGACGACTCACCTGTGAATGCTGCTGCTCAGGACTTTAGCTTATTGCTTTAGCTTATCCTTACTTAAACTATGGCCTAGATTTGGAGTTTGGCGGTAGCCGTGAAAACCAGCGTTAGAGGCTCCTAACGCTGGTTTTAGGCTACCGCCGGTATTTGGAGTCAGTCAAAAAAGGGTCTAACGCTCACTTTTCAGCCGCGACTTTTCCATACCGCAGATCCCCTTATGTCATTTGCGTATCCTATCTTTTCAATGGGATCTTTCTAACTTCGGTATTTAGAGTCGTGTCTGAAGTGAGCGTTAGAAATCTAACGACAAAATTCCAGCCGCAGAAAAAAGTCAGTAGTTAAGAGCTTTCTGGGCTAACGCCGGTTCATAAAGCTCTTAACTACTGTGCTCTAAAGTACACTAACACCCATAAACTACCTATGTACCCCTAAACCGAGGTCCCTCCACATCGCCGCCACTCGATTAAGTTTTTTTAACCCCTAATCTGCCGACCGCCACCTACGTTATACTTATGTACCCCTAATCTGCTGCCCCTAACACCGCCGACCCCTGTATTATATTTATTAACCCCTAACCTGCCCCCCACAACATCGCCGCCAGCTACCTACAATAATTAACCCCTAATCTGCCGACCGCAAAGCGCCGCCACCTACATTATAGCTATGTACCCCTAATCTGCTGCCCCTAACATCGCCGACCCCTATATTATATTTATTAACCCCTAATCTGCCGCCCTCAACGTCGCCTCCACCTGCCTACACTTATTAACCCCTAATCTGCCGACCAGACCGCACCGCTATTATTATTATAAAGTTATTAACCCCTAATCCGCCTCACTAACCCTATAATAAATAGTATTAACCCCTAATCTGCCCTCCCTAACATCGCCGACACCTAACTTCAAACATTAACCCCTAATCTGCCGACCGGAGCTCACCGCTATTCTAATAAATGTATTAACCCCTAAAGCTAAGTCTAACCCTAACACTAACACCCCCTAAATTAAATATAATTTAAATCTAATGAAATTAATTAACTCTTATTAAATAAATTATTCCTATTAAAGCTAAATACTTACCTGTAAAATAAATCCTAATATAGCTACAATATAAATTATAATTATATTATAGCTATTTTAGGATTTATATTTATTTTACAGGTAACTTTGTATTTATTTTAACCAGGTACAATAGCTATTAAATAGTTAAGAACTATTTAATAGCTACCTAGTTAAAATAATTACAAAATTACCTGTAAAATAAATCCTAACCTAAGTTACAATTAAACCTAACACTACACTATCAATAAATAAATTAAATAAAATACCTACAATTACCTACAATTAAACCTAACACTACACTATCAATAAATTAATTAAATACAATACCTACAAATAACTACAATGAAATAAACTAACTAAAGTACAAAAAATAAAAAAGAACTAAGTTACAAAAAATAAAAAAATATTTACAAACATAAGAAAAATATTACAACAATTTTAAACTAATTACACCTACTCTAAGCCCCCTAATAAAATAACAAAGCCCCCCAAAATAAAAAAATGCCCTACCCTATTCTAAATTACTAAAGTTCAAAGCTCTTTTACCTTACCAGCCCTGAACAGGGCCCTTTGCGGGGCATGCCCCAAGAAGTTCAGCTCTTTTGCCTGTACAAAAAAAACATACAATACCCCCCCAACATTACAACCCACCACCCACATACCACTAATCTAACCCAAACCCCCCTTAAATAAACCTAACACTAAGCCCCTGAAGATCTTCCTACCTTATCTTCACCATACCAGGTTCATCGATCGATCCAGAATAGCTCCTCCGATGTCCTGATCCAAGCCCAAGCGGGGGGCTGAAGAGGTCCATGATCCGGCTGAAGTCATCATCCAAGCGGGAGCTGAAGAGGTCCATGATCCGGCTGAAGTCTTCATCTAAGCGGGAGCTGAAGAGGTCCATGATCCGGATGAAGTCTTCTATCAACGGCATCTTCAAACTTCTTTCTTCGGGAGCCATCATCTTCCATCCGACGCGGAACATCCTCTTCTCCCGACGCCTACTAGCTGAATGACGGTTCCTTTAAATGACGTCATCCAAGATGGCGTCCCTCGAATTCCGATTGGCTGATAGGATTCTATCAGCCAATCGGAATTAAGGTAGGAAAATTTTGATTGGCTGATGGAATCAGCCAATCAGAATCAAGTTCAATACGATTGGCTGATCCAATCAGTCAATCAGATTGAGCTTGCATTCTATTGGCTGTTCCGATCAGCCAATAGAATGCAAGCTCAATCTGATTGGCTGATTGGATGGAATCAGCCAATCAGAATATTCCTACCTTAATTCCTATTGGCTGATAGAATCCTATCAGCCAATCGGAATTTGAGGGACGCCATCTTGGATGACGTCATTTAAAGGAACCGTCATTCGTCGTTCAGTCGTCGGCCAGGATGGATGTTCCGCATCGGACATCTTCAGGATGCTGCCGCTCCGCTCCGGATGGATGACGATAGAAGATTCCGCTTGGATGAAGACTTCAATCGGATGGAAGACCTCTTCTGCCCCGCTTGGATGAAGACTTCTACCGGATGGAGGACCTCTTCTTGCTCCGCTTGGATGAAGAATTTGGCTCGGCTGGGTGAAGACGACTCAAGGTAGGGAGATCTTCAGGGGCTTAGTGTTAGGTTTATTTAAGGGGGATTTGGGTTAGATTAGGGGTATGTGGGTGGTGGGTTGTAATGTTGGGGGGGGTATTGTATGTTTTTTTTTACAGGCAAAAGAGCTGAACTTCTTGGGGCATGCCCCGCAAAGGGCCCTGTTCAGGGCTGGTAAGGTAAAAGAGCTTTGAACTTTAGTAATTTAGAATAGGGTAGAGAATTTTTTTATTTTGGGGGGCTTTGTTATTTTATTAGGGGGCTTAGAGTAGGTGTAATTAGTTTAAAATTGTTGTAATATATTTCTAATGTTTGTAAATATTTTTTTATTTTTTGTAACTTAGTTCTTTTTTATTTTTGGTACTTTAGTTAGTTTATTTCATTGTATTTATTTGTAGGAATTGTATTTAATTTATTTATTGATAGTGTAGTGTTAGGTTTAATTGTAGATAATTATAGGTATTTTATTTAATTTATTTATTGATAGTGTAGTGATAGGTTTAATTGTAACTTAGGTTAGGATTTATTTTACAGGTAAATTTGTAATTATTTTAACTATTTTAGCTATTAAATAGTTCTTAACTATTTAATAGCTATTGTACCTGGTTAAAATAAATACAAAGTTACCTGTAAAATAAATATTAATCCTAAAATAGCTATAATATCATTATAATTTATATTGTAGCTATATTAGGATTTATTTTACAGGTAAGTATTTAGCTTTAAATAGGAATAATTTATTTAATAAGAGTTAATTAATTTCGTTAGATTTAAATTATATTTAACTTAGGGGGGTGTTAGTGTTAGGGTTAGACTTTGCTTTAGGTGTTAATACATTTATTAGAATAGCGGTGAGCTCCAGTTGGCAGATTAGGGGTTAATAATTGAAGTTAGGTGTCGGCGATGTTAGGGAGGGCAGATTAGGGGTTAATACTATTTATTATAGGGTTAGTGAGGCGGATTAGGGGTTAATAACTTTATAATAATAGCGGTGCGGTCCGGTCGGCAGATTAGGGGTTCATAAGTGTAGGCAGGTGAAGGCGACGTTGTGGGGGGCAGATTAGGGGTTAATAAATATAATATAGGGGTCGGCGGTGTTAGGGACAGCAGATTAGGGGTACATAGGGATAATGTAATTAGCGGCGGTTTACAGAGCGGCAGATTAGGGGTTAAAAATAATATACAGGGGTCAGCGATAGCGGGGACGGCAGATTAGGGGTTAATAAGTGTAAGGTTAGGGGTGTTTAGACTCGGGGTACATGTTAGAGTGTTAGGTGCAGACTTAGGAAGTGTTTCCCCATAGGAAACAATGAGGCTGCGTTAGGAGCTGAACGCGGCTTTTTTGCAGGTGTTAGGTTTTTTTTCAGCTCAAACAGCCCCATTGTTTCCTATGGGGGAATCGTGCACAAGCACGTTTTTGAGGCTGGCCGCGTCCGTAAGCAATTCTGGTATCGAGAGTTGAAGTTGCGTTAAATATGCTCTACGCTCCTTTTTTGGAGCCTAACGCAGCCATTCTGTGGACTCTCAATACCAGAGTTATTTTAAAGGTGCGGCCAGAAAAAAGCCAGCGTTAGATACGCGGGTCGTTACCGACAAAACTCTAAATCTAGCCGTATGTGTTTGGGTTGTTCAACACTCAACTAATAATGAAAGTCTTTATTTGTTTGCTTTACATATGTTTGAGATTTTCTGGAGCTGTAGATGGGACCGTACAGGTAATTTCTCTAGCAAAGTATTCTACCCCATATTACCGCTATATTTTGAGGTCCAGCACAGCCTTCAGTAAGAGTGTAATATTCTTTAGAACTCAGGCAATGTGTATATGCTCCTAAATTATTCCAGTCCCTCTCTTATGTGCAGAACTAGTGAAATCTTGTGTGTATTGTGTTCCAAGGCACTCTATTACGAGTTCATGCCCTTTATTATATCTTTTGTCATAAGAAACTACCTGTTTTTTTTTTGTTTGTTTTTTTTTATAGGTCATCTCTCTCATGTATGTGTGAATCCATTTTTATTGGCTGCTGTGTGGATCTGTGCTGTGTAATGTTGACTTGAATGACTATCCATTACCTTATCTGGCTCTGACAATTTGCAAATGTCTGATGATTCACCTATTGAGTAGTACATGAGTTAATCCAGGGAATCATACTATAATAATAGAGATACACTGAGCCCAACATTCTGGGAGCCTTTCTTATGTAAATTTTGAGAACTCCTGGCTTTTGGATCTGCTCCCCCACCCCTCCTTGTGTGGTAAGGGATAACTAGTTTATCCTCCATGCTCCCTTTTTGGCAGAGTTATGAAGTCTCTGCCCTGTTCGGGGAGCCTTTGTTTTAGCTTATACCTGTGTGACTGTAAAATAGGCTCTCTGGATCTTAGCACTGAGAGGATCAGCATGATTGTTCTTATATGTCCCATTGTTTATAGTTTGTTCATTCTTGTAGATAAGATATAACTGTTAGTTCAGTGTAAACCTAATATATGTGTATGCATTTGAGATGTGCTGTTGTGGTTCAAGGGTCACAGGTAAGGTTAATATACTTATCTTGCATGTATTTTGGAGAGTTGGAGCCTATTGACAGATCTGGTTGATATGGGAGGCAAGGTGACATTTTATTAGTAATGACCTATGGGGGATATACTTACTCCTCATATATGAGCTTTTACCAGACTTTCCAAGATTTATACTCTTAGATTAATTTAATAATTTATTGCTCCTGTGAGAATCATAATAATGTGTACAGTTATGTTTCTAAGCATATTAGCACTCAGTCCTATCTGGGAGGTAATCCCTGCATTCTTGTTTATCTTTAGCACAGTGGTGATTACTTATCTACTCTAAAAATGTCATGTTTTTTTTTTCTTATGACTTCCTTCAATCCTAGTTCCAGTTTACTGGGCCTACCCTTGGCCCTAGAAGATATGTGAAGGAGTATGATGAGTGTAAGCCCTAAGGAGGCTTATACTGCCCAAAAATCCTCCAGTTGGTAACTTCTATTCATTGGGGTTCTACAGTGACCTCAGTTATGTTGGGGAATAAATGAGGGTGTATTGGGTTTGCTCCTCAATCTTCCTCTGCATGTCTTATATTTCATGTATTATTGCAGTGAAAATGTAATTGCAGAAGTATTTGTCTATGTATTGCTTCTTGTGTTAAATAGAGCAAACTGTATTTTGTTGTAGATTTGTAATACCCTCAATAAAAAAACTTTAAAAAAAAATGTCTTCTCTTTTTATATGTACACTGTCTGAGGAACCAGCTCAAACTGAGCATGTGCAAAATTTCACAGTGTATACGTATACAAGTCTGTAATTGGCTGATGGGTGTCACATGACACAGTGGGCAGGGAAAAGGAAGCAAACTTTGGAGTTTCTTAGAACAAAAGCTACTAATAATATGAAATTTAGAGCAAGTGCAATTACATTGTATTTCATTGTGCACTTGTAGATCTTGTAAATCTACTGTATTCAATGGTACATCTGCACTACCCAGCACTGTGCTCCTCATTGGACTCAAGAAATACTAAATATTGCAATTAAATCTGAGTATACACTTTCCAAATAAAAAACTATAAATATGGTAGTTTCATTTCTTACCTCTAACCCTGTCAGAAAACAAATGAATTATATGTAAAGCACTATTCAAATCCTGTCATCTTAATTGGAAAGCATCTGCATATAAGGGATCACCAAATATCTGTAAGGACTTAACCTGATGACTGATTTCTTCTTTCATTCTTATGTACTATGTAACTATGTTTATAAAAGAAAGATAACGGAATAATTCCAATGTGTATTAGGATGGTTTATCGCAATAATACAATATGTTACTGGATACGCATACATTTAGGGCTAGATTATGAGTGATGCGCTAAATATTGCTTGCTTGCAAGCGATATTAGCGCTCCACTGAGTAACACCAGTGCAAGCTAATGTGCACTAGTATTATTAGTAAAGCACAATGTGCTCACGAGAGCGCACTTCCATAGGCTCCAATGGGAGCCTCGTTCTTATGCCGTCAGAGACTGCATCAGAACATCATGCAGCGAAGAGGTAAGTAGGGCAGCAATGTATATGACTATATTCATATATATTTATGTGTTAATATGTGTATACTGTATACACATATTAACTCATAAATATATATGTATATAGTCATATACATATATATTTACTGGGAACACACAGTTCCCATTGACCACAATGTAAAGGCACTTTTCAGTGACTTTTTTTTTTCTAACATCCCAATCCCACCAACTTTAGACCCCAAAAACTGCCTAGTGCAGTTGTTTTTTATTTAAAAAAAATACTACTTTTATTTTATTTTTTTAATAAAAACTATAATGCCCTCTTTTTTGAGGGCATTGGGGTACAAATTTGATCTCTGGTTAATTTTGGGAGCACTAATTGCTACCACAAGCTTGCGATAGCAATAACCTGCCACTTGTAATTTGTCCGTTTGCGGGCGCATGATAATTTAGTGCATCACTTGTAATCTGGCCCTTAATATTTATGTTTGATTGTTTGTACAGAAGATCTTATAGAGAACAACATGAATTAACAAATAATGTATTTTTATGATCCATTTGGCAACCTGATTTAAGTTTACCTGTATAAAACGTACCTACACATAAGACACCACTAATGCAATACAATAATTTAAAATGACAAATGTAATGGTGCATATGTAATCAAATGTTCAAAACCTGTGTAACATATGAAATACTTCAAGATTAAAATTACCTGCCAGTAAAGCACATTAGCTATATTTTTCAACAGTTATAATGAATTCTACATTCCCATATACTATAACCCTTTCACAGATCATTTCACTCACAATTCTCTGTGGTACGGTACCCAAAGATGCAAGAAAGCAAAGAAAAACATTATCTAGTAGGTTTGGTAGAAGGTATTTAGAGCAATTATTATTATTATTATTATTATATTATACAAAGTAACAACAATTTATACCATACTCTTTTGTTTGAAAATATTTAACATTTATCTTAGCTGGCTCAAAATTAGGTAGCATAGTATATTACATTACAAAGATAAGGGAATAGGAGATATATGATATAATTAAAAGGTAGAAATGAGAAAAAATAACCATTAGTTGCCAGTTAATATACAATACTATTCTATAAAACGCACACATTTATTAACAAGTTCATATATATATAATGGCGCTGTGCTTTTGAACAAATGATAATGCATTGTATATGCTTACTTAATACGTAATAGTCTATACCTTAATGTATTAATCCTTTTTAAAGTCTTTTATAATGGTGTTGTGCTTTTGAACAAATGATAATGCATTGTATATGCTTACTTAATACTTAATAGTCTATACCTTAATGTATTAATCCTTTATTAAAGTCTTTTATAATGGTTGTTGTGCTTTTGAACAAATGATAATGCATTGTATATGATTACTTAATACTTAATAGTCTATACCTTAATGTATTAATCCTTTATTAAAGTCTTTTAAATTCCTTTTCTTTTAAGATTGCTGGTTATGTTTCTTCCTTATACAACAATGGATTTTGCATGAATGAGAAAATATGTATGTTCTTGTTTGCACAGCAGAAACTCCTGCTTTCTGGAGAACAAACCTAAGAGGGAGATGGTCTCATACAAGCAAGGATAACAGGTCTATTAATGTTAAAGGGACAGTATATTGTAAAATAGTTTTTTCCCTTAATGTATTTACAATGACTCTAAAAAAACCTAAGCTACCCATTGCCCCTAAAGGGGCATTTGTATGGGCATTGTGGGTGCAAAAGAGCTGATTGCTCTTTCACAAACAGATCTTTTGCATCCATAAAAAAAATCCCTAATCTAAAAAAAAAAAACATCTAAAAAAAAAAAAAAACCCTTACACCAAAAAAAAAGTCTTACACCAAAATAGGTACTCACAGTTCCTGAAGTCCAGTGGCGAAGGTCTTCTTCCAGGCGGCGAAGGTCTTCATCCAGCATGGGGACATCTTCTATCTTCATCAAGAGTGAATGTGGCACTGAGCGGAGGTGATCGCGGAGCGGAGGTGACCATAGAGCAGGACCGGCGATCGTGGAGCAGGACCAGCTGTCAGAGCAGGACCAGCATGGAGGATACTCTTAATGCGGTCACTGCCGCATACTGAATATTGAATGCAAGGTACCGCATTTAGGTACCTTGCAATCCTATTGGCTGAATTTTTTAAATCAGCCAATAGGATGAGAGCTACTGAAATCCTATTGGCTGTTTAAATCAGCCAATAGGATTTCAGTAGCTCTCAACCTATTGGCTGATTTCAACACTTCAGCCAATAGTAATCCAAG
The DNA here is from genome assembly GCF_027579735.1 of Bombina bombina. Lineage (NCBI taxonomy): Eukaryota > Metazoa > Chordata > Amphibia > Anura > Bombinatoridae > Bombina > Bombina bombina. The sequence continues at coordinate 403,090,578 of NC_069503.1, read as the reverse complement.
GTACCCCAATATAAATGAGGTACCTTGCATTCAATCTTTAGTGTGCGGCAGCGACCGCATGAAGAGGAACCTCCACACCGGTCCTGTTCCATAACCGCTGGTCCTGCTCCATGACCAACTCCGCTACGCGATTACCTCTGCTCCGTGCCGCCTTCACTCTGGATGAAGATAGAAGATATCCCCATGCTGGATGAACACCTTCACCGCCTGGAAGAAGATCTTCGCTGCCGGACTTCAGGAACTGTGAGTACCTATTTCAGGGTTAGACTTAGGTTTTTTTTATTTTTTGGGGTGGTTTTTTTTTTAGATTAGGGATTTTTTTTATGGGCGCAAAAGAGCTGTTTGTAAAAGTAATGATTGACCATACAAATGGGTATCTAGGGTTTTACTGTTAGGGGGTAATTGGTAATTTTTTAGGTGAAAGAGCTGTTTCACTTAGGGCAATGCCCTACAAAAGGCCCTTTTAATGACGTATTGGTAGTTTAGTTTAGATTAGGGATTGTTTTTAATTTGAGGGGGCTTTTTATTTTCATAGGGGTATTAGATTAGGTTTCATTTTTTTAGTTTTGATCATTTTGTTTATTTTTTCTGTAATTTTAGACTTTTTTATTTTTTGTCATTTTAGATTTATTTAATGTAATCTTAGGTTTCTTTTTTTTAAGTAATTTTTTTTTTTTTTAATTGTAACAGTATTTTTTTATTTTATGTAATTGGGGTTAATGTAGGGGGTGTTAGGTTAGGGGGCTTAGTAATTAAATTAGTTATTTGCGTTGTGAGGGGTTGGTGGATTGGGAGTTAATAGGTTAATTAGGTTTATTGCAATGTGGAAGGTGAGCGGTTTAGGGGTTAATATTTGATTTATGTTATTTGCATTGTTTAATTTGTGGATTGGGGTTAATTACTTTATTATTTTGCGATGTGGGGGTTGGTGGTTTAGGTGTTTGTTAATTTTTCTTGCGGGCGCTTTGTTGTATGGGCGCTTAGGTGTTTTTTGTTAATACTTCGTATGGGCGGTTAGTTTTTTTTTGTTAATACTTTGTGCGAAAGGTTAGGATTTTTATTATTTTGTGCGGGCGGTTAGTTTTTTTTTGTTATTTTGTGCAGTTATTTTGTTACGTGTTTTTTTGTTAATATTTTGTGTGGGCGGGAAGGTGTCTTTTTGTTAATATTTTGTGCGGGCGCTTAGGTGTTTTCTTTCTTAAGGCTTTGTTTGGCTATGCTGCATCCAGATGGATTCTTTTGGCTGCGCTCGCTGCCAACATTCTTTTGGCTGTGTGCGCAACTGACGACGGCGACAGACTCGTTGCAAATGCGATTATAGTATAGATATGAAATAGCTAACTTTCACCTAGTTTATGAGTTTTGCGTTAGGGTTAAAAAGCAGCGTTAAGAGGTCCCAACGCTTCTTTTTAACGCCCGCTGATATTAGGAGTCTTGAAGGTTTTGGCCAGACTCGGAAATACAGCAACCTACCTACATTTATTAACCCCTAATCTGCCGTCCCTAACGTCGCCGACACTATATTAAATGTATTAACCCCTAAACCTAAGTCTAACCCTAAACCTAACACCCCTAACTTAAATATAATATAAATAAATATAAATAAAATTAATACATTTCACTAAATTATTCATATTAAAAACTAAATACTTACCTTTAAAATAAACTCCAAGGCCTAGATTTGGAGTTTGGCGGTAGCCGTGAAAACCAGCGTTAGAGGCTCCTAACGCTGGTTTTAGGCTACCGCCGATATTTGGAGTCACTCAAAATAGGGTCTAACGCTCACTTTCCAGCCGCAACTTTTCCATACCGCAGATCCCCTTACGTAAATTGCGTATCCTATCTTTTCAATGGGATTTTTATAACTCCGGTATTTAGAGTCGTTTCTGAAGTGAGCGTTAGACATCTAACGACAAAACTCCAGCCGCAGGAAAAAAGTCAGTAGTTAAGAGCTTCCTGGGCTAACGCCGGTTTATAAAGCTCTTAACTACTGTGCTCTAAAGTACACTAACACCCATAAACTACCTATGTACCCCTAAACCGAGGTCCCCCCACATCGCCGACACTCGAAAAAAATTTTTTAACCCCAAATCTGCCGACCGCCACCTACGTTATACTTATGTACCCCTAATCTGCTGCCCCTAACACCGCCGACCCCTGTATTATATTTATTAACCCCTAACCTGCCCCCCACAACGTCGCCTCCACCTGCCTACACTTATTAACCCCCAATCTGCCAACCGCAAAGCGCCGCCACCTACGTTATCCTTATGTACCCCTAATCTGCTGCCCCTAACACCGCTGACCCCTATATTATATTTATTAACCCCTAATCTGCCCCCCTCAACGTCGCCTCCACCTGCCTACACTTATTAAGCCCTAATCTGCCGACCGGACCTGAGCGCTACTATAATAAAGTTATTAACCCCTAATCCGCCTCACTAACCCTATCATAAATAGTATTAACCCCTAATCTGCCCTCCCTAACATCGCCGACACCTAACTTCAAACATTAACCCCTAATCTGCCGACTGGAGCTCACCGCTATTCTAATAAATGTATTAACCCCTAAAGCTAAGTCTAACCCTAACACTAACACCCCCCGAAGTTAAATATAATTTAAATCTAACGAAATTAATTAACTCTTATTAAATAAATTATTCCTATTTAAAGCTAAATACTTACCTGTAAAATAAATCCTAATATAGCTACAATATAAATTATAATTATATTATAGCTGTTTTAGGATTAATATTTATTTTACAGGTAACTTTGTATTTATTTTAACCATGTACAATAGCTATTAAATAGTTAAGAACTATTTAATAGCTAAAATAGTTAAAATAATTACAAATTTACCTGTAAAAGAAATCCTAACCTAAGTTACAAATAAACCTAACACTAGACTATCAATAAATTAATTAAATAAACTACCTACAATTATCTACAATTAACCTAACACTACACTATCAATAAATTAATTAAATACAATTGCTACAAATAAATACAATTAAATAAACTAGCTAAAGTACAACAAATAAAAAAGAACTAAGTTACAAAAAATAAAAAAATATTTACAAACATAAGAAAAATATTACAACAATTTTAAACTAATTACACCTACTCTAAGCCCCCTAATAAAATAACAAAGCCCCCCAAAATAAAAAAATGCCCTACCCTATTCTAAATTACTAAAGTTCAAAGCTCTTTTACCTTACCAGCCCTGAACAGGGCCCTTTGCGGGGCATGCCCCAAGAAATACAGCTCTTTTGCCTGTAAAAAAAACCATACAATACCCAAGCCCCCCAACATTACAACCCACCACCCACATACCCCTAATCTAACCCAAACCCCCCTTAAATAAACCTAACACTAAGCCCCTGAAGATCATCCTACCTTGTCTTCACCGATCAGCCAATAGAATGCAAGCTCAATCTGATTGGCTGATTGGATCAGCCAATCAGATTGAACTTGATTCTGTTTGGCTGATTCCATCAGCCAATCAAATATTCCTACCTTAATTCCGATTGGCTGATAGAATCCTATCAGCCAATCAGAATTCGAGGGACGCCATCTTGGATGACGTCATTTAAAGGAACCGTCATTCGTCGTTCAGTCGTCGGCCAGGATGGATGTTCCACGGTGGAGGTCTTCAGGATGCTGCCGCTTCGCTCCGGATGGATGCCGCTTGGATGAAGACTTCAATCGGATGGAAGACCTCTTCTGCCCCGCTTGGATGAAGACTTCAGCCGGATCATGGACCTCTTCAGCCCCCCGCTTGGGCTTGGATCAGGACATCGGAGGAGCTCTTCTGGACGGATCGGTGTGATACCCGGTGAGGTGAAGATAAGGTAGGATGATCTTCAGGGGCTTAGTGTTAGGTTTATTTAAGGGGGGTTTGGGTTAGATTAGGGGTATGTGGGTGGTGGGTTGTAATGTTGGGGGGCTTGGGTATTGTATGTTTTTTTTTACAGGCAAAAGAGCTGTATTTCTTGGGGCATGCCCCGCAAAGGGCCCTGTTCAGGGCTGGTAAGGTAAAAGAGCTTTGAACTTTAGTAATTTAGAATAGGGTAGGGCATTTTTTTATTTTGGGGGGCTTTGTTATTTTATTAGGGGGCTTAGAGTAGGTGTAATTAGTTTAAAATTGTTGTAATATTTTTCTTATGTTTGTAAATATTTTTTTATTTTTTGTAACTTAGTTCTTTTTTATTTTTTGTACTTTAGCTAGTTTATTTAATTGTATTTATTTGTAGCAATTGTATTTAATTAATTTATTGATAGTGTAGTGTTAGGTTAATTGTAGATAATTGTAGGTAGTTTATTTAATTAATTTATTGATAGTCTAGTGTTAGGTTTATTTGTAACTTAGGTTAGGATTTCTTTTACAGGTAAATTTGTAATTATTTTAACTATTTTAGCTATTAAATAGTTCTTAACTATTTAATAGCTATTGTACATGGTTAAAATAAATACAAAGTTACCTGTAAAATAAATATTAATCCTAAAACAGCTATAATATAATTATAATTTATATTGTAGCTATATTAGGATTTATTTTACAGGTAAGTATTTAGCTTTAAATAGGAATAATTTATTTAATAAGAGTTAATTAATTTCGTTAGATTTAAATTATATTTAACTTCGGGGGGTGTTAGTGTTAGGGTTAGACTTAGCTTTAGGGGTTAATACATTTATTAGAATAGCGGTGAGCTCCAGTCGGCAGATTAGGGGTTAATGTTTGAAGTTAGGTGTCGGCGATGTTAGGGAGGGCAGATTAGGGGTTAATACTATTTATGATAGGGTTAGTGAGGCGGATTAGGGGTTAATAACTTTATTATAGTAGCGCTCAGGTCCGGTCGGCAGATTAGGGGTTAATAAGTGTAGGCAGGTGGAGGCGACGTTGTGGGGGGCAGATTAGGGGTTAATAAATATAATATAGGGGTCAGCGATGTTAGGGCAGCAGATTAGGGGTACATAGGGATAATGTAAGTAGCGGCGGTTTACGGAGCGGCAGATTAGGGGTTAATAATAATATGCAGGGGTCAGCGATAGCGGGGGCGGCAGATTAGGGGTTAATAAGTGTAAGGTTAGGGGTGTTTAGACTCGGGGTACATGTTAGAGTGTTAAGTGCAGACGTAGGAAGGGTTACCGCATAGGAAACAATGGGGCTGCGTTAGGAGCTGAACGCGGCTTTTTTTCAGGTGTTTGGTTTTTTTTCAGCTCAAACAGCCCCATTGTTTCCTATGGGGGAATCGTGCACGAGCACGTTTTTGAGGCTGGCCGCGTCCGTAAGCAACTCTGGTATCGAGAGTTGAAGCTGCGTTAAAAATGCTCTACGCTCCTTTTTTGGAGCCTAACGCAGCCTTTATGTGGACTCTCAATACCAGAGTTATTTTTATGGTGCGGCCAGAAAAAAGCCGGCGTTAGTTTTTCGGGTCGTTACAGACAAAACTCCAAATCTAGGCCCAAGATAGCTACAATATAACTAATAGTTACATTGTAGCTAGCTTAAAGGGACAGTCTACACCAGAATTTTTATTGTTTTAAAAGATAGATAATCCCTTTATTACCCATTTCCCAGTTTTGCATAACCAACACAGTTATAATAATATACTTTTAACCTCTGGGATTATCTTGTATCTAAGCCTCTGCAAACTGCCACTTTTTTCAGTTCTTTTGACAGACTTGCAGTCTAGCCAATCAGTGCCTGCTCCCAGATAACTTCTCGCGCATTAGCACAGTGTTATCTATATGAAATACGTGAACTAACACCATCTAGTGGTGAAAAACTGTTAAAATGCAATCTGAAAGAGGTGGGCTTCAAGGTCTAAGAAATTTGCATATGAACCTCCTAGGTTAAGCTTTCAACTAAGAATACCAAGTGAACAAAGCAAAATTGGTGATAAAAGTAAATTGGTAAATTGTTTAAAATCACATGCTCTATCTGAATAATGAAAGTTTATTTTGGCCTAGACTGTCCCTTTAAGGTTTATTTTTATTTTACAGGCAACTTTGTATTTATTTTAACTAGGTACAATAGTTATTAAATAGTTATAAACTATTTAATAACTACCTAGTTAAAATAAAGACAAATTTACCTGTGAAATAAAACCTAACCTATGTTACAATTACACCTAAATTACACTATAATTAAATAAATTCCCTAAACTAAATACAATTAATTACAATTTAAAAAAATTATCTAAAGTACAAAAAAACAAACACTAAATTACAGAAAATAATAAGATAATTACAAGATTTTTAAACTAATTACACCTACTCTAATCCCCCTAACAAAATAAAAAGCCCCCCAAAATAAAAAATGCCCTAGTACAAATACCCCCCAACATTAAAACCCACCACCCACACAACCAACCCTACTCTAAAACCCACCCAATCTCCCCTTAAAAAAACCTAACACTAACCCCTTGAAGATCACCCTACCGTGAGACGTCTTCACCCAACCGGGCAGAAGTGGTCCTCCAGACGGGCAGAAGTCATCATCCAAGCTGGGCAGAAGAGGTCCTCCAGATGGGCAGAAGTCTTCATCCATATGGCATCTTCTATCTTCATCCTTCTGGCACGGAGGGGGTCCATCTTCAAGACATCCGACGTGGAGCATCCTTTTCAAACGATGGCCGACTGAAGAATGAAGGTTTCTTTAAATGACGTCATCCAAGATGGCGTCCCTTCAATTCCGATTGTCTGATAGAATTCTATCAGCTAATCGGAATTTAGGTAGAAAAAATCCTATTGGCTGATCCAGTCAGCCAATAGGATTGATCTGGCATTCTATTGGCTTATTAGATCAGCCAATAGAATGTGAGCTCAATCTTATTGGCTGATTGCATCATTAATTCCGATTAGCTGATAGAATTCTATCAGCCAATCGGAATTAAAGGGACGACATCTTGGATGACGTCATTTAAAGGAACCTTCATTCTTAAGTCGGCCGTCATTTGAAGAGGATGCTCCGCGTCGGATTTCTTGAAGATGGACCCGCTCCGCGCCGGATGGATGAAGATAGAAGATGCCGTCTGGATGAAGACTTCTGCCCATCTGGAGGACCTCTTCTGCCCGGCTTGGATGAAGACTTCTGCCATCTGGAGGAACACTTCTGCCTGATTGGGTGAAGATGTCTCACGGTAGGGTGATCTTCAAGGGGTTAGTGTTAGGTTTTTTTAAGGAGAGATTGGGTGGGTTTTAGAGTTAAGTTGGTTGTGTGGGTGGTGGGTTTTAATGTTGGGGGGTATTTGTACTTTTGTTTTACAGTTAAAAGAGCTGATTACTTTGGGGCAATGCCCCACAAAAGTCCCTTTTTTATTTTGGGGGGCTTAGAGAAGGTGTAATTAGTTTAAAAATCTTGTAATTATTTTATTATTTTCTGTAATTTAGTGTTTGTTTTTTTGTACTTTAGATATTTTTTTTAAATTGTAATTAATTGTATTTAGTTTAGGGAATTTATTTAATTATAGTGTAGTGTTAGGTGTTAGTGTAACTTAGGTTATATTTTATTTTACAGGTAAATTTGTCTTTATTTTAACTAGGTAGTTATTAAATAGTTACTAACTATTTAATAACATTCGTACCTAGTTAAAATAAATACAAAGTTGCCTGCAAAATAAAAATAAACCCTAAGATATCTACAATGTAACTATTAGTTATATTGTAGCTATCTTAGGGTTTATTTTATAGGTAAGTATTTAGTTTTAAATAGGAATTATTTAGGTAATTGTAGTAATTTTATTTAGATTTAGTGTAATTATATTTAAGTTAGGGGGTGTTAGGGTTCGGGTTAGACTTAGGTTTAGGGGTTAATACATTTAATATAGTGCTGGCGACGTTGTGGGCGGCAGATTAGGGGTTAATAAGTGTAGTTAGGTTGCGGCGACATTGGGGGAGTCAGATTAGGGGTTAATAAATATAATGTGGGGTTCGGCGATGTTGGGGGCAGATTAGGGGTTCATAACTATAATGTAGGTGGCGGCAGTGTCCAGAGCGGCAGATTAGGGGTTGATAATCTAATGTAGGTGTCGGCGATGTCGGGGCGGCAGATTAGGGGTTAGGTTCATGTTAGGGTGTTAGGTGTAGACATAAAAATATTTCCCCATAGGAATCAATGGGGCTGTGTTAGGAGCTGAACGCTGTTTTTTTGGTGTTTTTTTCAACCGGCTCTCCCCCATTGATTCCTATGGGGAAATTGTGCATGAGCACATTTTACCTGCTCACCACTAATAAAAGCAGTGCTGGTATTGAGGTGAGATGTGGAGCTAAATGTTGCTCTTCACTTACTTTTTTGCGGTTAACGCCAAGTTTGTAAAAACCCGTAATACCAGCGCTGTCTGCAAGTGAGCGGTGAGGGAAAACTGCTCGTTAGCACCACACCCCTCCGATTGCAAAACTCACAATCTAGGTGTTTGTGTTTTGAAACCACAGCCTATTAAAATTGGTTGAGCTTGCAGACATAATCAGATCTCATTATGTTATCACTTTGTGTACATACACATGCTTCCTTACTTTATATTTGTCATTGCCATTTTATTAGTTATCTCTCCTATATCCCCACCGGAAGTATAATTTATTCTGCTGGCTATGTTTACATTGCGTGTCAATAGCCTGTCAAGTATAGAAACTTTCAGCATAGGTAGGAATACTACAGGCTAAATCAGCTATTTCAAATGCAAAAATAAGGGTAAACAAGCTACGTGTAAACAATTTAATACACCACAGCAGGTAAAATGTATCATTGGGAACACATTAAAGGGAAGATTTTGTTTTAAGTAAACTGTCCATTTAACTCTCAGAGGCCTAGTTATCAACGTGTCTACTTACCTGCCATCGCAGGCCCCAATAAGCCCGCCTAAGCTCACATCGCCGCCGCTGACCTGAATACGCTCGCCAAAGTTATCAATAAAGCTGTCAAAAAGCCGCGCACCAAGTACGGGGCGATGAGCATCGGACTGTGATAGTTATCACTCATCCGATCTCGCTGATCTTCGGCTTTTTCCCAGCTTTATTGATACCCCTGTCACTAAGCACTCACACTAAACCACACTGTTCTACCCCCTATACCGGCGCCCCCAGAGCCCCCCGCAACTAAATAAAGTTATTAACCCCTAAACCGCCACTCCTAGACCCCGCCACAACTATAATAAATGTATAAACCCCTAAACCGCCACTCCCGGAGACCACCGCCACCTACATTATACCTAGTAACCCCCTATACTGCCGCCACCTATAATAAATTTATTAACCCCTATCGCCGCAACTAAATAAATTGTTTAACCCCTAAACCGCCACTCCCGGACCCCGCCGCCACCTATATTAAACTTATTAACCCCTAATGTGCCCCCCCTACACCGTTGCCACCTATAATAAATTTATTAACCCCTATCCTGCCCCCCCTACACCACCGCAACTATAATAAATATGTTAACCCCTAAACCTAAGTCTAACCTTAACACCCACCTAACTTAAATATTAATTAAATACATCTAAATATTATAACTCTTATTAACTAAATTAATCCTATTTAAAACTAAATACTTACCTTTAAAATAAACCCTAATATAGCTACAATATAAATAATAATTATATTGTAGCTATCTTAGGATTTATTTTTATAAACCTCTTCAGCGCCCCTTGGATTCTATCAGCCAATTGGAATTAAGGTAGGAAAAATCTGATTGGCTGATTGAGCTTCAATTGGATGGAAGACTTCAAGTGGATGGAAGACTTCTTCAGCGCCCCTTGGATGATGACTTTGGCCGCTGCGGATGTCCTCTTCTGTTCCATCGGTGGTTGGCTGGCTGAAGACAGCTAAAGGTAGGATGATCTTCAGGGGGGTAGTGTTAGGTTTATTTAAGGGGGGTTTGGGTTAGAGTAGGGGTGTGTGGGTGGTGGGTTTTAATGTTGGGGGGTTGTAATTTTTTTTACAGGCAAAAGAGCTGATTTCTTTGGGGCATGCCCCGCAAAAGGCCCTTTTAAAGGCTGGTAAGGCAATAGAGCTGTTAACTTTTTAATGTAGAATAGGGTAGGGCATTTTTTTTATTTTGGGGGGCTTTGTTATTTTATTAGGGGGCTTAGATTAGGTGTAAGTAGCTTAAAATTGTTGTAATATTTTTTAAATATTTGTAACTTATTTGTTTTTATTTTTTGTAACTTATTTTTTTTATTTTTTGTACTTTAGTTAGTTTATTTAATTGTATTTAATTGTAGGTATTTGTAGTTAATTAATTTAATTTATTTAATGATAGTGTAGTGTTAGGTTTAATTGTAACTTAGGTTAGGATTTATTTTACAGGTAATTTTGTATTTCTTTTAGCTAGGTAGATATTAAATAGTTAATAACTATTTAATAACTATTCTAACTAGCTAAAAGAAATACAAAGTTACCTGTAAAATAAATATAAATCCTAATATAGCTACAATGTAATTATTAATTGCATTGTAGCTATCTTAGGGTTTATTTTACAGGTAAGTATTTAGTTTTAAATAGGAATAATTTATTTAATGATAGTGTAGTGTAATTGTAACTTAGGTTAGTTTTTATTTTACAGGTAAATTTCTCTTTATTTTAGCTAGGTAGCTATTAAATAGTTATTAACTATTTAATAGCTATTGTACCTAGTTAAAATAAATTGAAATTTGCCTGTAAAATAAAAATAAATCCTAAGATAGCTACAATATAATTATTATTTATATTGTAGATATATTAGGGTTTATTTTAAAGGTAAATATTTAGTTTTAAATAGGATTAATTTAGTTAATAAGAGTTATAATATTTAGATGTATTTAATTAATATTTAAGTTAGGTGGGTGTTAGGGTTAGACTTAGGTTTAGGGGTTAATAATTTTATTATAGTGGCGGCGGTGTAGGGGGGCAGGATAGGGGTTAATACATTTATTATAGGTTGCGGCGGTATAGGGGGGGCAGGATAGGGGTTAATCAATTTATTATAGGTGGCAATGGTGTAGGGGGGGCAGATTAGGGGTTAATAAGTTTAATATAGGTGGCGGCGGGGTCCAGGAGCGGCGGTTTAGGGGTTAAACAATTTATTTAGTTGCGGCGGCGTCCGGGATCGGCAGGATAAGGGTTAGTAAATTTATTATAGACGGCGGCGGTGTAGGGGGGCAGGATAGGGGTTAATAGGTATTATGTAGGTGGCGGCGGGGTCCGGGAGTGGCGGTTTAGGGGTTAACATATTTATTATAGTTGCGGCGGGGTCCAGGAGCGGCGGTTTAGGGGGGAATAACTTTATTTAGTTGCGGCAGTATAGGGGGCGGCAGATTAGGGGTTAATATGTATAATGAAGGTTGCGGCGGGGTCCAGGAGCGGCGGTTTAGGGGGTAATAAATGTATTTAGTTGCAGCGGTGTAGGGGGGGTGCAGATTAGGGGTGTTTAGACTTGGGGTACATGTTAGGGTGTTAGGTGTACACATTTCCCATAGGAATCAATGGGATGTTGGGCAGCAGCGAACATGAGCTTTCGCTATGGTCAGACTCCCATTGATTCCTATGGGATCCGCCGCCTCCAGGGCGGCGGATTGAAAACCAGGTACGCTGGGCCGGAAATGTGCCGAACTTCGGAACATCTGGAGTGACGTAAGAATCGATCTGTGTCGGACTGAGTCCGGCAGATCGAAGCTTACGTCACTAAATTCTATTTTAGCCGGGCAGCAGGGCTTGATAACTAAGGCGAATCAGCCTCGCCACAAATATGCTGCGGAATTCCAGCGTATTTGAGGTTGACGGCTTGATAACTAGGGGCCTCAGTGTTTCATTGTTTGAATATTGGTATATAGGTCACTTAGGAGAATCAAAATTCCCGCATACAAAAGCTAAATCAATTGCCAGCCTTCTGTTACAACGTAGGAGTAATAATTGAGCTGCATACCGCACTCAAATACCAGCGTTGCTTAAGTCAGCGGTGAGCTGGTTGTACGTGCTCGTGCATGATTTCCCCATAGACATCAATGGGGAGACCCGGCTGAGAAAAAGTCTAACACCTGCAAAAAAACTCAGTAACACAGCCCCATTGATTCCTATGGGGAAGCACATTTTATGTTTACACCTAACACCCTAACATGAACCCCGAGTCTAAACACCCCTAATCTTACACTTATTAACCCCTAATTTGCCACCCCCGATATCGCTGATACCTAAATTATACTTATTAACCCCTAATCTGCCACTCCAGACATCGCCGTCACCTACATTATACTTATTAACCCCCAATCTGCTGCCCCCAACATAGCCGACATCTACATTATATTTATTAACACCTAATCTCCCGCCCCCAATGTCGCTGCAACCTACCTACATTTATTAACCCCTAATCTGCTGTCCCCAATGGCGCTGCCACTATATTATATTTATTAACCCCTAAATCTAAGTCTGACCCTAACCCTAACACCCCCTAACTTAAATATAATTTAAATAAATCTAAATAAATCACTATCATTAACTAAATTATTCCTATTTAAAACTAAATACTTACCTGTAAAATAAACCCTAAGCTATCTACAATATAACTAATAGTTACATTGTATCTAGCTTAGGGTTTATTTTTATTTTACAGGCAAGTTTGTATTTATTTTAACTAGGTAGAAGAGTTATTAAATAGTTATTAACTATTTACTAACTACCTAGCTAAAATAAATACAAATTTACCTGTAAAATAAAACCTAACCCAAGTTACAATAACACCTAACACTACACTACAATTAAATCAATTGCCTACATTAAATACAATTAAATAAATTAAATTAGCTAAATCACAAAAAAAACAACAATAAATTACAGAAAATAAAAAAATAATTACAGATCTTTAAACTAATTACACCAAATCTACAAATCTAATAGCCCTATCAAAATAAAAAAGCCCCCCCCCCCCCCGCAAATAAAAAAACCCTAGCCTAAACTAAACTACCAATAGCCCTTAAATGTCCTTTTGTGGGACATTGCCCCAAAGAAATCAGCTCTTTTACCTGTAAAAAAAAATACAAGCACCCCCCCAACAGTAAAACCCACCACCCACACAATCAAACCCCCCAAATAAAACCCTAACTAAAAAAACCTAAGCTCCCAATTGCCCTGAAAAGGGCATTTGGATGGGTATTGCCCTTAAAAGGGCATTTAGCTCTATTGCGGCCCAAAGCCCCAACCTAAAAAATAAACCCACACAATACACCCTTAAAAATCCTAGCACTAACCCCCGAAGATTCACTTTTTGGGAGAAGTCTTCATCCAAGAGGCAAGATGTCCTCAACGAAGCCGGCAGAAGTGGTCCTCCAGACTGGCAGAAGTGGTCCTCCAGATGGACAGAAGTCTTCATCCAGATGGCATCTTCTATATTCATCCTTCTGACGCAGACGGCTCCATCTTCAAAACATCCGGCGCGGAGCATCCTCTTCAAACGACGTCTTCTTCGGAATGAATATCTCTTTAAGTGATGTCATTAGCCAATCGGAATTAAGGTAGAAAAAATCATATTGGCTGATGCAATAAGCCAATAGGATTGAACTTCAATCCTATTGGCTGGTCCAATCAGCCAATAGGATTGAGCTGTCATTCTATTGGCTGATTGGAACAGCCAATAGAATGCCAGCTCAATCCTATTGGCTGATTGCATCTAGTTGTTTATCTCTCCTTGTTTTTGTTTAGGCTTTGTATTATATAACTGTGTTAAAAAAATATGGAAAAGTCAACAATGTATGCACATATGTGCACATAACTATTTGCACATATAACCACATATAAACTTTAAGGGCCAGATTACAAGTGCAGTGGTATTTAACGTAAACTTTTTGTGCATGTCAGGTAGCACTTGTATTACAAGTTGAAAGTAAAAAGTTTTCGCTCACATGCTAAGCCAATAAGCACAAAAGGTAAAGTTAGAATATGGCGAACGTGTCAACGTATTCCTCCATTGAAGTCAATGGAGCAAAACAATTGGAAAAACACCCTTTTTGTGAGCAAACCCAATCGTATATTCTTAAGTGCGCTAACCCAACATGAAAATACAAATATTTCACATTCCAATATTCTTCATGTAGAAGAATATGAAGAATATTTATTCATAAATACGTATTTCTACATACACCTGATGGTATTTTATTACAATATATCTATACCTATATATAAAGATGATTATAAATAGGTATTAGATATATACAGATAGAACATATTCCCCTATGTGCAGAACATTGGAATGTGAATTATTAACAGTAAATATACAGTATAACACTTTATAAAATATAAATATTGCACAAATATTAATCTATTTTACACATTTGTATCTACTCAATTGCAAAAGACTCTAATGTACACACACACACATATAAATGTATATATATATATATATATATATATATATATGGGAGTCAAAGGGGATTCTTAAAAACTGAATAATATTAAAATCTCGGCAGTGTTGGTGGGTAAAGAAAACAAAAAAAAAAAAAAAAAAAAAAGGGAAGAGAAGTATATGAATATACGTATATATATTAGAGTCTTTGATAGGATATTGGAATCCTAGTGTAATGAAGGCGTAATAGATACCCTTACCAAAAGTTACCTCAATCCTATGAGGTAAGTTTGCCGCATTGGAGGATGTATCTAGTGGTTGAATGAATCCTGGATGTTCTGGTCTGTATAAAATCGCTGCCTCTTGGAGTAGAATGGGATGTGGGTCCCCTTTGTGCTGGTTTCTTTAGGAAACTTCCTGTATTTATTGCCTCTTGGAGCTTGGTTTTCTTGTCTTGGTATGAACTTTAGGATGTCAGAGCAGGTGACGTGGTTACAGGGTACTTATTTCTTTTTTCTTTTCTTATTTTTTCTTCATTTTCCTTAGAGTTGTGTCAGCAGATACAAAAAAATTTCCCTTTTCCGACTCCAATCAGCCAATCAGATTGAGCTCGCATTCTATCAGCCAATAGAATGCGAGCTCAATCTGATTGGCTGATTGGATCAGCCAATCGGATTGAACTTGATTCTGATTGGCTGATTCCATCAGCCAATCAGAAAATTCCTACCTTAATTCCGATTGGCTGATAGAATCCTATCAGCCAATCGGAATTCGAGGGACGCCATCTTGGATGACGTCCCTTAAAGGAACCGTCATTCGTCGGGAGACAACGGAAGAAGAGGATGGATCCGCGTCGCCTGCTTCAAGATGGACCCGCTCCGCACCGGATGGAAGAAGATTGAAGATGCCGCTTGGAGAAGATGTTTGCCGGTCCGGATGTCCTCTTCTTGCCGGATAGGAGGAAGACTTTGGAGCCTCTTCTGGACCTCTTCAGCACCGGATGATGGATCGCCAACCCCCGCTTGGGTTGGATGAAGATGTTGGAGCCAGGACGGATCGGTGAACCTGGTATGGTGAAGACAAGGTAGGAAGATCTTCAGGGGCTTAGTGTTAGGTTTATTTAAGGGGGGTTTGGGTTAGATTAGGGGTATGTGGGTGGTGGGTTGTAATGTTGGGGGGGGGGTATGGTATGTTTTTTTTTACAGGCAAAAGAGCTGAAATCCTTGGGGCATGCCCCGCAAAGGGCCCTGTTCAGGGCTGGTAAGGTAAAAGAGCTTGTAACTTTTTTAATTTAGAATAGGGTAGGGAATTTTTTATTTTGGGGGTCTTTGTTATTTTATTAGGGGGCTTAGAGTAGGTGTAATTAGTTTAAAATTGTTGTAATATTTTTCTTATGTTTGTAAATATTTTATTATTTTTTGTAACTTAGTTCTTTTTTATTTTTTGTACTTTAGCTAGTTTATTTAATTGTATTTATTTGTAGGAATTGTGTTTAATTAATTTATTGATAGTGTAGTGTTAGGTTAATTGTAGGTAATTGTAGGTAGTTTATTTAATTAATTTATTGATAGGGTAGTGTTAGATTTAATTATATCTTAGGTTAGGATTTATTTTACAGGTAAATTTGTTATTATTTTAACTAGGTAACTATTAAATAGTTCTTAACTATTTAATAGCTATTGTACCTGGTTAAAATAATTAAAAAGTTGCCTGTAAAATAAATATTAATCCTAAAATAGCTATAATATAATTATAATTTATATTGTAGCTATATTAGGATTTATTTTACAGGTAAGTATTTAGCTTTAAATAGGAATAAGTTATTTAATAAGAGTTAATTTATTTCGTTAGATGTAAATTATATTTAACTTAGGGGGGTGTTAGTATTAGGGTTAGACTTAGCTTTAGGGGTTAATAACTTTATTATAGTAGCGCTCAGGTCCGCTCGGCAGATTAGGGGTTAATAAGTGTAGGCAGGTGTCGGCGACGTTGAGGGGGGCAGATTAGGGGTTAATAAATATAATATAGGGGTCGGCGGTGTTAGGGGTAGCAGATTAGTGGTACATAGGGATAACGTAGGTGGCGGCGCTTTGCGGTCGGAAGATTAGGGGTTAATTATTTTAAGTAGCTGGCGGCGACGTTGTGGGGGGCAGGTTAGGGGTTAATAAATGTAATACAGGGGTCGGCGGGGTTAGGGGCAGCAGATTAGGGGTACATAAGTATAACGTAGGTGGCGGTCGGCAGATTAGGGGTTAAAAATTTTAATCGAGTGGCGGCGATGTGGGGGGAGCTCGGTTTAGGGGTACATAGGTAGTTTATGGGTGTTAGTGTACTTTAGGGTACAGTAGTTAAGAGCTTTATGAACCGGCATTAGCCAGAAAGCTCTTAACTCCTGCTATTTTCAGGCGGCTGGAATTTTGTCGTTAGAGCTCTAACGCTCACTTCAGAAACGACTCTAAATACCGGCGTTAGAAAGATCCCATTGAAAAGATAGGATACGCAAATGGCGTAGGGGGATCTGCGGTATTGAAAAGTCGCGGCTGAAAAGTGAGCGTTAGACCCTTTAATCACTGACTCCAAATACCAGCGGGCGGCCAAAACCAGCGTTAGGAGCCTCTAACGCTGGTTTTGACGGCTACCGCCGAACTCCAAATCTAGGCCTTTGTCTCTAAATCTATTAAGAAGGCTATGTCTATTATTCCTCCTTCTAGTAAACGTAAAAGGTCTTTTAAATCTTCTCATTTTTCAGATGAATTTTTAAATGAACATCATCATTCTGATTCTGATAATGATTCCTCTGGTTCAGAGGATTCTGTTTCAGAGGTTGATACTGATAAATCTTCATATTTATTTAAAATGGAATTTATTCGTTCCTTGCTTAAAGAAGTTTTAATTGCATTAGAAATAGAGGAGTCTGGTCCTCCTGATACTAAATCTAAACGTTTGAATACGGTTTTTAAATCTCCTGTAGTTATTCCAGAGGTTTTTCCCTTCCCTGATGCTATTTCTGAAGTAATTTCCAGGGAATGGAATAATTTGGGTAATTCATTTACTCCTTCAAAATGGTTTAAGCAATTATATCCTGTTCCATCTGACAGATTAGAGTTTTGGGACAAAATCCCTAAGGTTGATGGGGTTATCTCTACTCTTGCTAAACGTACTACTATTCCTACGGCAGATAGTACTTCCTTTAAGGATCCTTTATATAGGAAAATTGAATCCTTCCTAAGAAAAGCTTACTTATGTTCAGGTAATCTTCTTAGACCTGCTATATCTTTAGCGGATGTTGCTGCAGCTTCAACTTTCTGGTTGGAAGCTTTAGCACAACAAGTAACAGATCATAATTCCCATAGCATTGTTAATCTTCTTCAACATGCTAATAATTTTATTTGTGATGCCATCTTTGATATCATTAGGGTTGATGTCAGGTATATGTCTTTAGCTATTTTAGCTAGAAGAGCTTTATGGCTTAAAACTTGGAATGTTGATATGTCTTCTAAGTCAACTTTGCTTTCCCTTTCTTTCCAGGGTAATAAATTATTTGGTTCACAGTTGGATTCTATTATTTCAACTGTTACTGGGGGAAAGGAACTTTTTTACCACAGGATAAAAAATCTAAAGGTAAATTTAGGTCTACTAATCGTTTTCGTTCCTTTCGTCACAATAAGGAACAAAAGCCTGATCCTTCCCCTACAGGAGCGGTATCAGTTTGGAAACCATCTCCAGTCTGGAATAAATCCAAGCCTTTTAGAAAGCCAAAGCCAGCTCCTAAGTCAACATGAAGGTGCGGCCCTCATTCCAGCCCAGCTGGTAGGGGGCAGATTATGATTTTTCAAAGAAATTTGGATCAATTCGATTCACAATCTTTGGATTCAGAACATTGTTTCACAAGGGTACAGAATAGGCTTCAAGATAAGGCCTCCTGCAAGAAGATTTTTTCTTTCCCGTGTCCCAGTAAATCCAGTGAAGGCTCAAGCATTTCTGAAATGTGTTTCAGATCTAGAGTTGGTTGGAGTAATTATGCCAGTTCCAGTTCTGGAACAGGGGCTGGGGTTTTACTCAAATCTCTTCATTGTACCAAAGAAGGAGAATTCCTTCAGACCAGTTCTGGATTTAAAAATATTGAATCGTTATGTAAGGATACCAACATTCAAAATGGTAACTATAAGGACTATTCTGCCTTTTGTTCAGCAAGGGCATTATATGTCCACAATAGATTTACAGGATGCATATCTGCATATTCCGATTCATCCAGATCACTATCAGTTTCTGAGATTCTCTTTCCTAGACAAGCATTACCAGTTTGTGGCTCTGCCGTTTGGCCTAGCAACAGCTCCAAGGATTTTTACAAAGGTTCTCGGTGCCCTTCCATCTGTAATCAGAGAACAGGGTATTTTGGTATTTCCTTATTTGGACGATATCTTGGTTCTTGCTCAGTCTTCACATTTAGCAGAATCTCATACGAATCGACTTGTATTGTTTCTTCGAGAACATGGTTGGAGGATCAATTTACCAAAGAGTTCATTGATTCCTCAGACAAGGGTAACCTTTTTAGGTTTCCAGATAGATTCAGTGTCCATAACGCTGTCTCTGACGGACAAGAGACGTCTGAAATTGGTTTCAGCTTGTCGAAACCTTCAGTCTCAATCATTCCCTTCGGTAGCCTTATGCATGGAAATTCTAGGTCTTATGACTGCTGCATCGGACGCGATCCCCTTTGCTCGTTTTCACATGCGACCTCTTCAGCTCTGTATGCTGAACCAGTGGTGCAGGGATTATACAAAGATATCTCAATTGATATCTTTAAAACCGTTTGTACGACACTCTCTGATGTGGTGGACAGACCACCATCATTTAGTTCAGGGGGCTTCTTTTGTTCTTCTGACCTGGACTGTGATTTCAACAGATGCAAGTATGACAGGTTCGGGAGCTGTTTGGGGGTCTCTGACAGCACAAGGGGTTTGGGAATCTCAGGAGGCGAGATTACCAATCAACATTTTGGAACTCCGTGCAATTTTCAGAGCTCTTCAGTCGTGGCCTCTTCTAAAGAGAGAGTCGTTCATTTGTTTTCAGACGGACAATGTCACAACCGTGGCATATGTCAATCATCAAGGAGCGACTCACAGTCCTCTGGCTATGAAAGAAGTATCTCGAATACTGGTATGGGCGGAATCAGGCTCCTGTCTAATTTCTGCGGTTCATATCCCAGGTATAGACAATTGGGAAGCGGATTATCTCAGTCGCCAAACGTTACATCCGGGCGAATGGTCTCTTCACCCAGAGGTATTTCTTCAGATTGTTCAAATGTGGGGACTTCTAGAAATAGATCTGATGGCTTATCATCTAAACAAGAAACTTCCCAGGTATCTGTCCAGATCCAGGGATCCTCAGGCGGAAGCAGTGGATGCATTGTCACTTCCTTGGAAGTATCATCCTGCCTATATCTTTCCGCCCCTAGTTCTTCTTCCAAGAGTGATTTCCAAGATTCTAAAGGAGCGTTCGTTTGTTCTGCTGGTGGCTCCAGCATGGCCTCACAGGTTTTGGTATGCAGATCTTGTCCGGATGGCTACTTGCCAACCGTGGACTCTTCCGTTAAGACCAGATCTTCTATCACAAGGTCCTTTTTTCCATCAGGATCTCAAATCCTTAAATTTGAAGGTATGGAGATTGAACGCTTGATTCTCAGTCATAGAGGTTTCTCTGACTCCGTAATTAATACTATGTTACAGGCTCGTAAATCTGTATCTAGGAAGATATATTATCGAGTCTGGAAGACTTACATTTCTTGGTGTTCTTCTCATCATTTTTCTTGACATTCTTTTAGAATTCCTAGAATTTTACAGTTTCTTCAGGATAGTTTGGATAAAGGTTTGTCTGCAAGTTCCTTGAAAGGACAAATCTCTGCTCTTTCTGTTCTTTTTCACAGAAAGATTGCTAGTCTTCCTGATATTCATTGTTTTGTACAGGCTTTGGTTCGTATAAAACCTGTTATTAAGTCAATTTCTCCTCCTTGGAGTTTGAATTTAGTTCTGGGGGCTCTTCAAGCTCCTCCGTTTGAACCTATGCATTCACTGGATATTAAATTACTTTCTTGGAAAGTTTTGTTTCTTTTGGCCATCTCTTCTGCTAGAAGAGTTTCTGAATTATCTGCTCTTTATCTTGTGAGTCTCCTTTTCTGATTTTTCATCAGGATAAGGCTGTGTTGCGAACTTCATTTAAATTTTTACCTAAGGTTGTGAATTCTAACAACATTAGTAGAGAAATTGTGGTTCCTTCATTGTGTCCTAATCCTAAGAATTCTAAGGAAAGATTGTTGCATTCTTTAGATGTAGTTAGAGCTTTGAAATATTATGTCGAAGCTACTAAAGATTTCCGAAAGACTTCTAGTCTATTTGTTATCTTTTCTGGTTCTAGGAAAGGTCAGAAGGCTTCTGCCATTTCCTTGGCATCTTGGTTAAAGTCTTTGATTCATCATGCTTATGTTGAGTCGGGTAGAACTCCGCCTCAAAGGATTACAGCTCATTCGACTAGGTCAGTCTCTACTTCCTGGGCATTTAAGAATGAAGCTTCGGTTGATCAGATTTGCAAAGCAGCAACTTGGTCTTCTTTGCATACTTTTACTAAATTCTACCATTTTGATGTGTTTTCTTCTTCTGAAGCAGTTTTTGGTAGAAAAGTACTTCAGGCAGCTGTTTCAGTTTGATTCTTCTACTTATAATTTCA
Organism: Bombina bombina; assembly: GCF_027579735.1. Classification (NCBI taxonomy): domain Eukaryota; kingdom Metazoa; phylum Chordata; class Amphibia; order Anura; family Bombinatoridae; genus Bombina; species Bombina bombina. The sequence continues at coordinate 403,069,549 of NC_069503.1, read as the reverse complement.
GTTTTTTTCATTATAAGATTTAAACTTTGTTTTGGGTGTGGATTATTTTTCAGCGGAATTGGCTGTCTTTATTTTATCCCTCCCTCTCTAGTGACTCTTGCGTGGAAGTTCCACATCTTGGGTATTCATTATCCCATACGTCACTAGCTCATGGACTCTTGCTAATTACATGAAAGAAAACATAATTTATGTAAGAACTTACCTGATAAATTCATTTCTTTCATATTAGCAAGAGTCCATGAGGCCCACCCTTTTTTGTGGTGGTTATGATTTTTTTGTATAAAGCACAATTATTCCAATTCCTTATTTTTTATGCTTTCGCACTTTTTTCTTATCACCCCACTTCTTGGCTATTCGTTAAACTGATTTGTGGGTGTGGTGAGGGGTGTATTTATAGGCATTTTAAGGTTTGGGAAACTTTGCCCCTCCTGGTAGGAATGTATATCCCATACGTCACTAGCTCATGGACTCTTGCTAATATGAAAGAAATGAATTTATCAGGTAAGTTCTTACATAAATTATGTTTTTTTGTAAAAGAAAACTACACTGAAGTATGAATGCCAAATGGTGTTGTTAAATTGAAGATATTTAACTTATTTATTTGGCCAAGCATCTGCCCCCAGACTGTGACTACTTAGAAGGTTTGTGGCTTCAATGGCTATTACTTCCTAAGGGTACTTCATTGTCCCACTATCAATTGCCATCCGATATCCAAAACTGTGTCCTGCATTAAATCTGAGTTGGATAGTCTAACATTTGCAATATTGTTTCCTAACTTGCATTCATGTGCGGAAACAAATGTTTGCCAATGCTTTTTTAGACTGTTGTACTAGATGTTATTTTCTGCATCTTATTCCAATTGCTTTGAAAGTGTCGTTATTTGTAGTGTGGTTTATTGTGTACTGCATATTTTGCCTTGGTTGACTCAATAACAACTGACTGCCAACTCAATTTTTAAAATATTTGCACAAGATGGGCTTGTCTGCCTTACTCCGAATAAAAATTTATGGATTGTCATCTTGCTTTTGTTTAAAGCTCATCTTCTTAATTTAGTGAATTGCAAAAAGTTTATCACTATGTGGCTTTACTTATTTATGAGCAACTTCATGTTACATGATAGATAGATAGATAGATAGATAGATAGATAGATAGACAGACAGACAGACAGACAGACAGACAGACAGACAGACAGACAGACAGACAGACAGACAGACAGACAGACAGATAGATAGATAGATAGATAGATAGATAGATAGATAGATAGATAGATAGATAGATGGATGATAGATTAACAGACAGAAAGATAGATAGATAGATAGATAGATAGATAGATAGATAGATAGATAGATAGACGGACAGACAGACAGACAGCTAGATAGATAGATGATAGATAAATAGATAGATAGATGGATGATAGACAGATTAACAGACAGAAAGATAGATATATAGATAGATAGATAGATAGATAGATAGATAGATAGATAGATAGATAGATAGATACTGTAGATAGATAGACAAACAATAAGACTACTGGGCAAAAGACAAATAGGTAGACAGACAGACAGACAGAAGGATATATACTGTAGATAGACAGACAGTAAGGCAGGGAGAAAGACAGATAGATATATATATATATATATATAGAGATAGATAGATAGATAGATAGATGATAGATAGATAAGTAGATTTAGATATATATTTACCAAAATCAGACTAATAAAACAAAAAAAAAACATTAAAACAAATCACTGCAACTTTATGTAAATTAAGCCCTATGAAGCTATTTGTTTCACTTGCAGTAATGATGTATTTTCATAGCAACTGTCACTTGTTATTCATTTAAAAAATAGAGAGGAATTAATTAGAGATAAATATTTGTAAACGTCTCTAGAAGAAAAGCGATCATCTGTATCTTCTTCTACTATTTGCATGTATATAAGAAAGAAAATGGTCGGATTTATTACACAATAAAGTTAAATTCTTCTCCATTTGTCAAGACGAAAATGAACAAATAGTCCAATTGGTCAATATATAACAACACATGACTGCTTCAATACCATATTCAATTGACCGTCTACGATTGGTTTTAAACAATCATGTGACATTTCCAGACCTGAAATGGAACTTATTTACAAATAACTACCTGATTGATGACTAATATCTGATATATTTTCATTGGTTCGATTGTGTATTTTGTGATTGGTCCGTGTTCCTTTTAACCAGATAATTCCGCTATACCAATATTTATTTATATTACAAGTATATGAGCGACATAGTATAATCTTAAGTTTCATGTTAGGATTTCTCTGGCTAAAGAATAAACTTTTAAATCTGTAATTTTGTGAGTCCAATTTCCGGTAAAACCCGAAGTTGGAACCTTTGCTATCTGTATTTAAACCAGCAATCTTTGTCACAGCACAGCAATCTATACATGCTTTTATTTGCTCTTGAGAAAGACGTTTTTAATGTTGAAACGCATTGAGCTGAGCTAAATATTAAAAGCTTTGTTCCCTTTTTAATCGACATTCAGTGTTTTTTGCTGTTTTCTTTCTGCTGTGACATTGCTGGAATTCGGATTTTGATGGAGTAAGTTACTAATTGTTTAAATACCTAGTGGCTTACTTTATCTTTATTGGAGTTTTAATTTTCCCTCCGTTTGGTTGAAATATACACAGAGAGAGGCTACTCTTCAGATTTGCTGACATTACAGATTGTATGGAGTGAGTATACTGCACATATATCACTTGGCTTTAATAGACATGACAAGCCTTTCTCCTTTGTTCAGTAGATAAATCTACATAACCAAAGTTATTCTTCAAGACCTGCACCATCTGCATGAAGTGGGTTGGAATTTTTCTCAGTGGAAGCTTATATTGACATTATCAAAAACGTTTTAAGTAAGATTGTCTGTATGCATGGAGTAGGTTGGAATTTTTCTCAGTGGAAGCTTACATTGACATGATCAAAAACATTTTAAGTAAGATTGTCTGTATCCCTGAGATAAGGAAACAGATCCAGTCAGGTAGTAAAATTCTTCATTAGCAGTTATTTCAAATAATACATAAGCACAGACAGGTAAGTATAGATAGAGGTAAATATTTTGAAAAAATATACCAATTTAATAGAAATACAACCTTAAAAAGAAACACATGTAATTAAACATTAAAGTATTCTAACAAGGGGGCGGAGCTTGCCACGCTACAAGGTGGTTGCATTTTTTGTGAGCTCTGCGGACCAAGTGACTTTATAACATATTCTTGCTAAGTTTTATTTATTTCATTACTATCCCTGCAAAGGTTATTGTACCCTCGACCCATTTTTCTACTTGTCAGCAGGATAAGAGTCAGAACTATAAATCTTAAAGGGAGTTTAGAGGAGTGTTACGCAGCAACTTTCATTGTGAGTTGCGGGAGCGTTTGACTTCCGGTCTCTCCCTGAACTTTTTTTGGCGCCTTTCGACAGACCTCAGCGTTTTTACCTGACTGCCACGATCTACTCCAACCAGGGATCCTTTCACTTGGATTGGAGAACAGCGTGACCCTGTGTGTCCAGCTGGGCGGAGGTCAGGAGCGCATCAGAGAGAACATCGACCAGAACGGAGATAGAGGCGGACACTAACTAACGGAGGACAGATATTATCCCAGTCCCCCTCTTACCGATTCTACCCTACATCAGAGAGCGCTCTTGTTGTTGTGAGCCCTTAGCCGCAGACCAGTAACCGCATACCTCAGCACTCTGCATACCGGTGACTCATCTCATGCCGACACATCAGGGAGCCTGTTCTTAAACGGCCGAAGGAGGTATGCTTTAATGTCCTCAACATCAGCCAGCAGTTTAGGGCTGCATACAGGTCAGTTTGCAAGCTACAGCTCTTTAGACTGTGATGTAGTGAACACCGCTCAGACTAGTTACCTGCAGTACAGCCTGATCTCCCCCAGCCCCATAAGCACATTCACTTAGATCAGGAAATTCACAGGTCTGACATCCTACAGCGGCCCTTAACTTCCTTCTGACACCCTTCTCACTGGATTGCTCCTTGTGGCTATTGGGGAAAATAAAGTGAACTTTGAAGTAAACTAATCTATCCCTCAGCTAACGTATAATCTACACCTTCAGCCAATATAGGAGATGGTGCTCAGCATTCACAACACTGACCGCCTCTAGACTCTTCAGAACTCACTTTACTCTTCCTAGTCTCCTTTATCATAATCCAGCTTAACACTGCAGCTCCATTAAGTGACTTGATCTGGCCTCTCACTCAGACCTACAGCACCTAAAGATTGAGTTGGATACCTATACTGATCCCTATCATCAGCTTTTACAGATCCACCACATATAGTAGATATCTGTCCTCTCTCCCCCCTTTCCCGTTAGAGAGCTACTTCCCCTGGAGAGAGGCAGTATGCTTGTAAGCTGTAAGAACTACCAACTGGTCTACTACCCTGTGAACCAGACCTCTGGGACAATCTTTTTTTTTTTTAAACCCAAGCCTCCAGCGACACCATGATGTGTTAGGCCGCTCCAGTTGGGGGGTGCCGGATTTCTCTTCCCCACTTTTTAGTCACCGTGGAGTACAGCCATCCCACTTTAAGAAAGAAAGTACGGGAGATCATTCCTTTCTCTACAAAACATGGCTCACTCGCAGAAAAAGAAGCAGAAACATGGCGACCTGCCAAAAAGGACCCTCTCAGATCACTTTCCTAACAAAAACCTCTATGAGCAGGACATGTCAGATGAAGATTCGATAGACTCAATACTATCTTCCAAAGGAACATCCAGGGTCCTAACCCATTCTAGTGAGAGATCCACCCACACCTCTACTTCAATTCTAGACTCCCTTAAAGAACTGTCAGACAAGATGGACTCCCATCACTTCTCTCTCAAACAAGAACTCAAGATGTCAGTCACTGAGCTTAAGAGAGATATTTACTCGCTAGGCGAGAGAACGGAAACACTAGAAAAGAAACAGGAAGATTTACATCTAGATCACTCCAACCTTCTTGCATATACCCAGTCTCTCACTGAGATGATCTCAGATTTAGAATCTAAGATAGCGGATCAAGAGGATAGGTCACGTCATAACAATTTAAGAATATGGGGTATACCAGAAGAGTTTGGCCCCTCTGACCTCCCAAAATTACTTCTAGATCTATTTGGAGAGCTCCTAGGACCAATACAAACTCAGGAAGCCTTTCTGGACAGAGCCCATCGTTCTCTTAGACCTAGGAAATTGCCTTCAAGTTCTTCCAGAGACATTATAGTGCGTCTACACTATTACACATTCAAAGAGAGGATCCTTAGAGCTTCATTTCAGAATAAGAACCTGAAAGATCCATTTCAAGCTATTCAGATCTTCCCAGATCTTTCTTCCCATACTTTGTCTAGGAGAAGCTCATTTCTGCAAGTTACACAATGCCTACGCAATAATAACATTAAATATAGATGGGGATTTCCAGTAAAGCTTTTCTTCCAAGTTGAAGACTCATCCTACTCCATTAATACCCCGGATCAGGGACTTAAACTACTGCAGTCACTGAAATACTTCCCCTCTGCAAACCAACCCAACTCTACTCTTGAAAGATCCGAGAAACTCAACGCTACAGCCCCAGCTTGGCGCCCATTGTCACAAACCTTCAGTTTCCAATCCATAGGGAAGGACTCCTCGTCATTTACTAAAGATTTATAACCGTCAGAGATGAAGGATATTTTATGTGAACTACACCATTAGAAATAACATGGTCCTACCTATCATTTCTTTCCCTCTTCATATCCCTTGCCCCTCCTACCATATCTGTTCTAATGGAAGCTCCTATCAAACTCCTGGCATGTAGAAGCATTCGACTAGGACTCAGAAAGTGGGTAATGTACCTTACAAAATGTTGATGCTAGTCTAAAATGTTTCTCTAATTATTGTTATGTCTGTTATGTATCATTGCTCTGTGTTCTTTTGTGTTCTCTTGTTTGCATTTTCTGTATATCTCTCACAAGGAAAGTTATATTCTTATTTGCAATGTTGGTTTATGTCCTTTAAACTGCGATTGTGTCTTTACACGCACTCTCCACGGGGTAGCCTCATTCCACACACATCCCCTTCTCTTCAGAAGCACCTCTTGACTTTGAATACCTCACGACCATAGAAGAACTCTCACTTCACTCAACGATTTAAGATAGGTGACTGAACGCTTTGTATATACGTGACGCTACTTACTCTCCCTTCCCTCACATAGTAAGGGGTGATCTCGGAAGAGATTACCCAAAGGCAGATACTTCTATAATATCACAACAATACATTCTTTGGTAAGATTCCACGCAATCATAGTTTTGACATGGTATACGCATATCACATATCTAGTGACTCCGACACATACCTTGTTTCAGCATTACAGATTTATCATCCCCAAACTCAACTTAACTCTGATCTTATCCTTGGCTACCCCACAGATAACATGTCTGCAATGTCTTCATTATACTATGAGTGTGCTATAGTTTACCATAATTTTCATACCTCTAGTTATCTATATAATTAGTAACCACAAGGGAACATTTGGTACTTATGGACATTTGACTAAGGTTGTTATGGTTATTCAGTTATCTATTGTGAAATGTTACGTTTATTGTTTTTTACCTATTGCTACCTTCTGTTTAGGTTGACGCAAATCCGGCTCGGAGTGGGGATTTCCTCTCCTGCACTCCCTTCTCTCACCTTTCCCTTTTTACTTTAATACAACCCCAACTTGGATCACTCGCCTTAGGGTGATTAGCCCTCTACTGTAGATCCTCTCCCCTAGCCTACTACAGACCCCATAGCACTTGGTCTGCCACATATATATATTAAGTAGTGCACCACCCCGAACATTACATTCATATCGCATTCGCAACTCCCACCCCCCCTCATTCCCCTCCCCTATATTATACGAGTGGCTATTGCCCGCTGACTCCCCCACCCTAGCTCACCTCATACATAATCTATTAAAAATCTATGCTAAAACTTTAAACCTCTCGTAGACCAGAATTTTCATTGCTTTCCCCTTCCCCCCTAAGCTAATTACTCTACGAGAGATATTGGATTGTATCGTATTATATTGTATTGTATTGTTTGGTATTGTATTACGTGGTTTAAAATAGAAAATGAGAAACATTAAGTTGAATTGAGACATCCCCACTCAGCTTATACCTAAGCATTTTAGCAGGATTTGTAAAATTACTGGTACATATATGATTATTATGTATGTGGACTTATTTCTTTCTCAATACAAATTATTTAAAGTATTCTAACAAAATATATAGAAATTAACACTTCATACAGGTGACAATACTTAAAGGGACACTAAACACTAAATATATTTTATGCATCTCCCTCTAGTCATGGGTGCTGCCATTTTGGAACCCTGGTTACACTTCGGGTATATGAAGGAGAGTTACTGCACATGTGCAAACCAAACACATCAGCACTGGAATTTAGTGAAAGAAAGATTTCAATATGGTGGCACCCATAACTAGAGAGAGAGGGGGGGCATAAACTCAATAAAATTTATTACTGTTTAATATCCCTTTATCATTTTCTTCCATGATTCAGATAGAGCATACAACTTTACTATTTACTTCTATTTTCAAATTTTCTTCGTTTTATTTTATGACTGGAAGCTAGCTGAACACATAGGGTCTCATTCATGGAGCTGCAGATACTGTTTTTGGACCTGAGCATTTCAGGCTCACGTGAGCAGGCCTTAAAAGTTAGTTCGGTATCTGCACTCTTAAGACCACCTCTCTGGCACCTCAAGGCTGGCGGTGTTAACTCAACCTTATCAAATCCCTTTGGGATGTTTGACAAGCCCTGCACTTATGCAATTAGTTGTGCAAGAGTAGGGGCAGTGGCTGCACAAGCATTTGATTCTGCAACAATAGCTGCAGGCAGTGGATGCAAACCGTGTCTGTCTGACATTTAATAAATGGGGCAATAGAATGACCAAATAGAAAAAAGGCATATATGAGCCTATGCATTTTTATGTGCACGGTTACAAATGAATGACTAAGATTTCTGTGCCCTTTGCATTGCTCAGAAAAGAATTATTGAAAGAGATAATTCTCAAGCGAAATAAACTTGTTTGCCTTTTTTTTCATCTGAAACTTTTGAGGGTGATAAAATATTATGCATCCAAATAATAAGCCATATCTATTTGGTATTAAAGGAACAGTCTACAACAAAATTTTTATTGTTTTAAAAAATAGATAATCCCTTTATTACCCATTCCCCAGTTTTGCATAACCAACACAGTTATAATAATATACTTTTAACCTCTGTGATTATCTTGTATCTAAGCCTCTGCAAGCTGCCCCTTTATTTCAGTTCTTTTGACAGACTTGCAGTTTAGCCAATCAGTGCCTGCTCCCAGATAACTTCACGTGCACAGTGTTATCTATATTAAATACGTGAACTAACACCCTCTAGTGGTGAAAAACTGTTAAAATGCATTCTGAAAAGAGGTGGCCTTCAAGGTCTAAGAAATTAGCATATGAACCTCCTAGGTTAAGCTTTCATCTAAGAATACCAAGAGAACAAAGCAACATTGGTAATAAAAGTAAATTGGAAAATTGTTTAAAATTACATGCTCTATCTGAATCATGAAAGTTTATTTTGGCCTAGAGTGTCCCTTTAATTGTTGGTTAAAAATATATATATTTTGCGTCCTGTGGGCCATGTTTAGCAATGAAACATTTAACAATTTTGCTTAAAGAATGTTTCATCTTGAAGAAGATCTGACAAATTATTGATACATGTATAATCTATTTGTTTCTCTCAAAGACACTACGGCTTTTAAGATTACCAACATTTTATAACTACCAGCAGTTTAGAATATTTATAGTTACATGTTTGTTAAAAGAGAATTCATTTAATTAATGCTTAATTTAATTTAAAATAAAATATGACTATTTTCATTTTATTTATTTGTTTGTATATTTTTGCTGTTTATTTCTAGTGCACTGTTTTTTACAGTTTTATCGAGGGGTACTCTGAAGTTCACCTCTAAGAGTTGATTTGCGCTGAAAATTTTAAGGGCTTTCTTATATTTATTTATACATATGATATTTATTGATACACATTAAAGTTGCCATGCTAGATATGTAAATAAAATATGCATAACAAAAACAGAATGTTGAAATTAACAGGAAGTGTATGCCTGTAGACAGCTATTCAGTATACAGATCATCCATTGGCCGGTAAGGACAGCTCTCAAAGCTCTACTGGTTAAAAGTGACAGGCTTCACAAAAAAATTAAATAATACTAATAATAATAATACATTTAATCATTTTGTATTTCATGACAAAAATATATATTTTAAAACTACAAAAACCCGTAAAACATTTCAAAATTATTTTTAATTAGTTCAGTATCCATTGAATGCTGATAACTGCTTACCTAATTAAAAAAAAAAAAAAAAATATTGTGGAAGCGAAATAGAACAAATTTATTATCAACCAAAATACACCAAAGGTTTTATAGACTAAAAGAAGAGGAGAGTGAGTTTTCTAAAAAAAAAATTGTATTTAAATGACTTCATATTCAATGTAATTTAATGCCATTTAGCTATTTATAGAAATGAGTTGTTTAAACACTAACGGCGAGATTACGAGTCTTGCGTTAGCCTTAAAAAGCAGCGTTGAGAGGTCCCAACGCTGCTTTTTAATGCCCGCTGGTATTACGAGTCTGGCAGGTACAGGTGTACCGCTCACTTTTTTTCCGCGACTCGAGCTTATCGCAAATCCCCTTACGTCAATTGCGTATCCTATCTTTTCAATGGGACTTGCATAACGTCGGTATTACGAGTCTTGGAAGAAGTGAGTCCTACTTGTCTTCCTCTAACATCATGATTGGCTGCTCCTCCTTTAAAACAGGTGTTTAGCCATCATACCTTGCTTAGTATTTTGAATAGAATCTCAGTTCTACTGAAATCCTGAGCCTTGGATATCATCTCTAAGAATTTCACATATTCACCTAAAGAAAAACATCTAACCGCTGCTCTCTTAGCAGGCCTACTACCTGATCACCTCTACACAATTTGGAGTCAACCAACTAACCTCTCTGCTCAGCTGATATTCATATGCTCATATTCTCAAGTCGCAAGTATCAGCATCTGTCTGTGCAAGTGGGGTACTGTACATCTTATGTGGGCTATTCATAATAATGCTTTTGGCACCCTAACCTTATTTTCAGTTCCTTGAAGCTCCGCAACTAGCCGATACCTCCGGGAAGGGAATTCCCCAGCACCACTCCTACGTCACTTCCGGTAGCTACCGCATCAAAGTGACACATCGCTATAGAGCAGCACGGAGCTTGGGCAATCCGTCCCGGAATCCAGCCACCAACCTATGAAACCAGGTACTTGTTAGCCACTTGGCACCTAACTACCTATCTCTTAAAACGCTTGAAGACAAGTTGAATTAACACTTTGTACTGACACTTTGCACAATGAGCAGCCAGACATAACGGCTGGTAATTAGAGCTGGTTTGTATTTCCTAACTTATTGCTACTTGGCATTTGCAATTCCTGCAGAAGCTACTTCTCCTTTAATGAACTCACTGGCTAAATGAGCTATTAAAAAGGACTGTAATTTTTCTGAATATCAAACTATCGGCGAGATTACGAGTCTTGCGTTAGCCTTAAAAAGCAGCGTTGAGAGGTCCCAACGCTGCTTTTTAACGCCCGCTGGTATTACGAGTCTGGCAGGTACAGGTGTACCGCTCATTTTTTTTCCGCGACTCGAGCTTACCGCAAATCCCCTTACGTCAATTGCGTATCCTATCTTTTCAATGGGACTTGCATAACGTCGGTATTACGAGTCTTGGAAGAAGTGAGTGGAAGACCCTCTCCTGTCAATACTCCTACCGCATTTAAAAGTCAGTAGTTAAGAGTTTTATGGGCTAACGCCATAACATAAAGCTCTTAACTAAAGTGATAAAAAGTACACTAACACCTATAAACTACCTACTAACCCCTAAACCGAGCCCCCCCCCCCCACATTGCAAACATTTAAATAAAGTTTTTAACCCCCAATCTGCTGACCGGACATCGCCGCCACTTTAATAAATATATTAACCCCTAAACCGCTGCACTCCCGTCTCGCAAACACTAGTTAAATTTTATTAACCCCTAATCTGCTATCCCTAACATCGCCGACACCTACCTACATTTATTAACCCCTAATCTGCTGCCCCCAACGTCGCCACTACTATATTAAATTTATTAACCCCTAAACCTAAGTCTAACCCTAAGTCTAAAACTAAATAAAATAACTATCATTAACTAAATTATTCCTATTTAAAACTAAATACCTATAAAATAAACCCTAAGCTAGCTACAATATAACTAATAGTTACATTGTATCTATCTTAGGTTTTATTTTTATTTCACAGGCAAGTTTGTATTTATTTTAACTATGTACAATAGTTATTAAATAGTTATTAACTATTTAATAACTTCATAGTTAAAATAAGTACAAATTTACCTGTAAAATAAATTCTAACCTAAATTACAATTACACCTAACACTACACTATCATTAAATTAATTTACTAAATTACCTACAATTAACTACAATTAAATAAAATAAACTAAAGTACAAACCTCCCCCACTAAATTACAGAAAAAAAAAAAAATTACAAAAATTTTAAACTAATTACACCTAATCTAATCCCCCTAATGAAATAAAAAAGCCCCCCCCCAAAATAATAAAAATCCCTACCCTAGCATTGCCCCAAAGTAATCAGCTGATTTACAAGAACATTGAAGGATATATATTATGCCCTTGTCTGTGCACCTAATAATATCTTTGATCTCATATATTTTACCATTACTGGTTTATGTGTAAGATTTCATTTTCTTGTTAAATGAACATGCCTTACAGCTATAACACAGTTATAGTTTTTGTCCTCTAAGGTCTATTGTCTGTTTTCCCTTACTTTTCCCCTATATTCACTAGGGGTTAGTATGTTTCTAAGATTTGGGGCCTTCCTATATATATATTTGGGATTGTCTGAAATGTGTTTTCCCAGAATAGCATTAGATTTAACCAGGTGCCAATATTTACATATAACCTGCTCCACATTCTTATAGTTACAATTACAGTTGGTTATAAATGGTACTACCAACTTCTCATCAGTATTCTGTTGAACCTTTTGTTTTCCTAACATGTCTTTTCATCCCTTTTCATTACCTAATTTTAAGCTTTTTAAATTAATGACATATATATACATATCATATATATTAATGACATATATGCATATCAAAAAAATTTAACTTTTTAACCATCTTGAAAAAGCCTGTTGAAAGGTAAAACGCGCTGATGGAACTGAACTGAGTAACTTATCTTGATTATATAAAGTCCAAGGGACGCTCTGCGCAGAGTTAGATAATATACTCTCAAGTTTAGCAAACTATTCCCTGCACAGTTGGGCTGTTTAACAGAAGACGTGATTCTGGAATGCTGATTGGATGCCAAGTCCCACGTGACTTCTTTCACATAACGTACAGGAAACACGGAACTACAAAGGATTATATCTGAGCCCAAGCGGCGAGAAGAACTATACCGCATCCTCCCATTGCGAGTGTAAAGTTTGGCGAGACACAGGTATACCCAGACCAGGGAGAAAGGTTTGTGGAGGTGTAGGCTTTGCGGTCTATGGACTGTAACATACGATACCCATTGTATGCCATACAGATTGGGACTCAATACCACAATAGTATATATCCTTGTCCTGCTGTGAAATTGAGCAGCCTTGTCAGTTCGTTTATACCGGACATTCTCTCACTGGAACTGTACATTCACTTATAATGGGTAGTCTACAAGATTCAAGCACCTGTTATATGTTCTTAAGTGCTTTGTTTTTATTACTTTTGAGCCTTTTAAGTGGAATTTTTTAGTGCTAAAACATGCTGATTATTCATAATTGATATGTTCTAGTGACCGGTCACTTATTTGTTGTATTGTAAAATTTTTAATCATATTAACTGTTTTTTTTATATATACTTTATATTGTCTGCCTTTACTATATAGTTTTATTATAATTGGATTTATACTAATTACTCCCGCAGCTGCTTAGCACTTCTCAGATACATTTTCTTTGGGCCTAATCGATTTTAGTCTAAGGGGGACTTTTCTAGTTTCTGAGAGGCTGTCGGGTAGCTAAGTGAGCTCAAGAGTTTAATAACTGTTTTTTTATCTATCTTACTAGGTATTTCACAACTTTTCCCTAATTTCTTATATATTGCACATATTTTCTCCTTTCTTGTAATTTGCTTCCCCCCATGAGACTTTTTTTTTGATGGTCACGTTGTGCCTTGTGAACCGATCATAATCTAAGCCATACAGATCGCTATTTTTAATTTAGCTGTAATAAGGCAAACACATGTATATGTTATCACTTGTTCTAATGGTGTATATAACATATGTTCATAAATTGACAAAACCCCCATTAAAAAATTATACTTTTTATAATAAACTTACTCAAATTCTCGCTCTTTAAGGGTACTGTAAATGTTCTCCCCACTATGTCTTGCAGCTAAACTCTCCATGTAAACACTGTATCTTGTGATTTAATGTTTACATTGGAGCGGCTGAGGGAATGATCTGCATATTCTTAGGAGGGCAAATTTACTAATACATATAAAGGGGGTGGGACCGCTCTATTCATCACTTCACCACATAAAAGAAATTTCAAGATGGAGTAGTGAAAACATTAATAAGGAGTCATTTATATTTAAAAAAAAATTAAATGGATTGTTTCTGTGTAACATTTAACAGGTAATGAGCGAAAAACAAATGATTAGTTGATTCGTTCATGCTGTTTGGGGAACAAATGATGTTGTTTTGTTAATAAGCTCCATTGTTTGCAATGGTATACATTTACCTTATATTTTTCTATTGTCCCCTGTCCAATTCTGCCATAGTATTACTAATAACTGATATAAGGGACAGCGGCTTAGGGACTAAATGCTGGATTTTAGTCATATAGGAGGTGTATCTTCTTTTAACATTGAAAAATAGGTTATTTTAATTGTTGGAATCCTATAATGTAAGTTTTTTGTTAATATTAATTGTCTATATTAGCTGTTCCAATGGAAATAACAGTTATGAAGCCAAATCCAATATTTGTCTGAACCAAATGCCTGCATGGACGATATTCAGCCAAACTGAATGTTTCAAAAAATTTCAGAAACAAATCTTTTGGACAAAACAACAGCATTTCTGCTGTTGCGTTCTGGTAGTGTTAAGGGATATTCCACATTTCAAAAGACACTGGTATTCTGCAGGTATTGCTTAGCTCATATAAATATATATCAAAAACTTTTTGTGTTCATGGGTGGAGCTGGCTCCTGCAATGTTCATAGAAAGAATGAACAGGGCCTATAAACAATAAAGGAATTTCAAATGTTAATGTAGCCTGAATGGATCATAATGTTTGAAGATACAAGCACATTGAGGTATATTAAATGGACAAAGTCAATGTTAAACTTTCATAGAGCATGCAATTAAAAAAAAATCCAGTTTACTTTTATTATAAAGTTTTACTATTTGTTAAGAAGCATACTACTTGCCTGCTACCTTAGTCAGTTTAATTTTGATGTTTTATGTCCCTTTAGCTAAAAACTATCTTCAGACTCTCCAAGCTCTTCATACCCACCAGCTAACTGTATAGATTAACTAAAGAACTGGAGAGACTGTAGTGGAAAATATTTTATTATAATACACTCAACTAGTTAATTGCATGTGGGAGATTACCTGCCAAAGTTTCCAAGATAGTATCTTTGACCAAATGATAGTGGCTAAGTTATGGCAGAGTCTAAAAAGGTGGGGTAGATTCATAGGTTCTCCATGGGCAGACAGTGACTATCCTGCAAAATGCGGGCCAATTGAGAGCTCTTTGTGTGTCTGTGTATGTGAGTACATGAATACAGGGTTATGTGGACACTAACCCTCCTTTTACAGAAACACTTTTGTTAACATATGAGGTAATCCCCTGGTGGAGGGTTTCTAAGAACCCTCATTTTATTAATTTTCCTGACATCTGTAGTTTTTTAATATGCTGGAAGCTTTTGTCTGTTTTTGCTGCAGGGTAATTCAGATTAGGCTATTGCAACATAAGTACATTATTATATTTGTACTTCACAATGTATTTTCCGTTTTATATTTCTTAAAATTAAAAATAGATGTTTCTTTTTATTTTCATTTTATACATTTCTATACAATGTGTTATCTGCAATTTTTCAATGGACCTGTACATCATTATTTAAAATTTAATCTGTATATTTTAAACATTTAATTACAAATAACTGTCTTCAATTGAATATTGCATGTTAGTGATAGTGAAACAAAATATTATTTTATTACTATAATCCAAAGAATACAACCCCCACAAAAGGTAAGGGGTTGGAATAATTTATTCAAGCATGCCTTTGTAAAGTAAATAAGATTCAGCTATTGGTGGAATGAAGTAATGAGGTGTGAAATAGCTTTCCCTAAATTTGAATAACAATTAGAAGCTGGAATTGCTTCATTAAAGCAGCAAGATATTTTATTATACTGCTATAATAAATTGACAATGTGAAGTTACTAAATTAAGCTATAGATTTTTAGTATCTCCAATGTTTGTATAAACCTATATAAGCATAAACCATATTACTAAACTGTGCAACATAACTTTGCAGATCAGCGGTACTGATCTCTCAATCTGAAAATGTAAAAAAGTAAAAATTCCTCACTCAGACAACAGTTTGGATTGTTAAACCTTGTGGATTCCATGCAAAATAAACATCTGACAAACAACTGATGGCTTTAACTTTTCAGCATCCTGCACCGCTGAAAAAGACAAATTCAAACTCCGTTTAAGAAAACACAAAATAAATGTTGTGTACTCAGCTCTGTTTAAGTCATATTTAACTCTGGTGTCGTAATCATATTCTTTGATCAGTTTCATTATCTTTCATACACTATATGGCTAAACTATGTGAACACCCATAAAATCCAGCACAAAGCCATGAAATCTCCATAGATAAACACTAGCAGTACAATGGGTCATACTGAAGAGCTCAGTGACTTTAAATGTGCCACTGTCAAATTTACCACAACACCCTCTGCACCCGCATACACGACGCCGACATCCGCAGCAAAGCCCTGGAATGGATCACCTCCTTCCTCACGGGCAGGACCCTGAAAGTCAGACTCCCACCCTTCTCCTCCAAACCCACACCAGTCAACTGCGGTATACCGCAAGGCTCTTTACTGAACCCCACCCTCTTCAACATCTACATGGCCCCTCTCGCTGCAATCATCCGACTCCATGACCTCAACATCATCTCCTACACCGTTGACACCCAATTAATCGTCTCACTCACCCGAGATCCCACCACCGCCAAAAAGAACATCCACGACTGACAGCAGTCGTCGCCTGGATGAATGACAACCGACTCAAACTGAACACAGACAAAACCTAAGTCCTCCTCCTCAGACCCAATAAATCCACATGGGATGACTCCTGGTGGCCCACAGCCCTCGGTCACCCTCCAAACCCAACCTACCATGCAGAAAATCTAGGCTTCATCCTGGACTCTTCACTCTCCATGGACCGACAAATCAATGCCATCACCTCAACATGCTTCCACATTCTCCACCTGCTATGAAAAATCTTCAAGTGGATCCCTACCAAAACCAAGAAAACAGTCACCCATGCCCTTGTCAGCAGCAGGTTGGACTACGGCAACGCACTCTATGCCGGCTCCACCATCAAACTCCAAAATAGACTCCAACATATCCAGAACGCCTCAGCCAGACTCATCCTCAACATCCCTCGCCAATGCCACATCACCGAACACCTAAGGAACCTTCACTGGCTCCCCATCAAAAAGAGAATCACCTTCAAGCTTCTTACCCATGCGTTCAAGGCCCTACACATCATCAGACCCGAATACATCAACCACTGCATACATTTCTACACCCCCGCCAGACAACTCCTATCAGCCAACCAAGCACTTGCAGTCATCCCCTGCATCAGCAAATCCACAGCGGGCGGAAGATACTTCTCCCACATGGCAACAAAGACATGGAACACCCTCCCACTGCAACTCAGACAATCCACCTCCTTTACAAAGTTCAGAAAGTACCTCAAAACCTGGCTCTTCGACTGAACAACCATCCCCTCCCCCACTCCTATCCACTTTCCTTAGCGCCTTAAGACCCTCACAGGTGATTTGTTTGCGCTCTATAAGCACCAGATTAGATAGATAGATAGATAGATAAAAAGAAAGAAAGAAAGAAATGATACCACTTATGCCTCAAGTCAGTTTGTGAAATGTCTGTCCTAACAGATCTGCCGCAATCAACTGTAGGTGCTATTAATGTCAAGTGGAAGCATTCTTTCAGCAACAATAGCCCAGCCATGAAAAGCTAGACCAAACATACTTACAGAGTGGGGCTGAAAAGTTCTGAAATGCATAGCACATAAAATATATCCTATCATATGTTGTTTCATGAAGTTCTCGATGCACAGTTCTTGTGCTGATGTTGCTTCTAGAAGCAGTTTGGCACTCTATATAGAGTGCCAAACTGCCTCTAGAAGCAACATCAGCACAAGAACTGTGCATCAAAAACTTCATGAAATGGTTTTCCATTGCCAAGCATACACAAACTTTACATTAATGTGTGCAATGTCAAGCATTGACTGGAGTGGTGTAAAGCATGCCATCACCGGACTCTAGAGCAGTGTAAATGTGTTCTCTGGAGTTATGAATGATGCTTCACTATCTGGTCTGATGGAAAAATCTGAGTGTTACGGATGCAAGGAGAATTCTACCTACTGTAGTAGTAGTGCCTACTATAAATTTTGGTGGAGGAGGGATAATGGTTTATACAATTGGGATTCCAATTCTGTAGCAGCATTTTGTGGAAGGCACTTTCAAGTTCTAGTATGTCTGTGCCCATCTGCACAAAGCAAGGCCCATGAACGCATGTTTTGACGAGTTTGATGTTAAGGAACTTAAATGACCTGTACCTTAGGGATAAATTGGAACTCAGACTGCAAGCCAGACCTTCTCATCCAACATCAGTGTCTGACCTCACAAATGCTCTTTGCCTGAAGGAGGCACAAATTAATACAGGCACAGTTCAAAATATTGTGGAAAGCCTTCTCAGAAGAGAGGTGGCTGTTACAGCCACAAAGGGGGGTTCATATTAACGCCTATAGTTTTGGAATCGGAAGTCCAACAAGCCCATATAGGTGTGATAGTCGGCTGTCCTCATACTTATGGCCATATATTAGATTTCTAACAACCACACAAGCATTTCAAATGTACTATACAGCAGATCTTTCTCTGTATTGCAGAGGTGAAGAGCTATAAAAATGCACTAAAAGCTAAACATTGCTTTAAAGTAACATTAAACACTCTTAGATTATAATATAAAATATTTAATTAAAAGTAGGTTAATAAAAAAATAGCAATACATTTTAATTTTGTCCACTTTTCCTATAATTTAATAGATACATGGAAACAAAAAAGTTTCTTCAATGAATTAGTTTGAAGTATAATGTAAAACCTAAAACTTTCCAAGTTACTATTATTACAAACTGTATTTTGTTCTCTTGGTATCCTTTGTAGAAGAGCATACCTAGATAGGCTTAGCAGTATGTGCTTACCTGGGGCACTTTATGGTAACAGTTTTACTTAAACAATATTATACATTTTTGAGCACTAAATGTACAACAGTGTTGGAACAATTTGGGCTAGATTACAAGTGGAGCGAAAAAATATTAGCTATTGTGCTCTAACGTTGGTTGAGTTTAATCAATAGTAATGAAAAGTAATATTTTATTGCTCAAGAGAAAGTCAAATGCACGTTAACATCTGGATGCCAGACTTCAATGGTAGCATGCTGAAAACTCATATCGGATAGTGCTCGAGCACTAAGCTGAAGGTGCACTAAAGCAAAGCTCAATTAGTGGAGTTCTTTACTTACTTTTATACTATGGTTTTGTATTGAAATATAAGTTAAACACTGCACAAGTACATACATATACCACATACATACACATATATATATATATATATATATATATATATATATATATACAAACATACACATATATAATACATGCACACTTAGATACACATTTGAGCCCATCCTAGTACCACATCTTGTCAATCAGTGCTTTAACCTTTTTACAATAGTAAACATTATTTCAAATTTAGGGCTAGATTACAAGTGGAGCACTAATTTATCACACGCCCGTAACTGGGCAAACTTGCACGTTTACGGGCAGACGATAAACAGCCACCCATTACTAGTGGTCAGATCTCTTGTTCATTTTCAAAATGTGTCCCAATTGCACCCAAAGTTAAGTGTAGTGTAGTTTTTTTTAGGCATTTATTGATGTCGTGCAGACATGATTACGTTACAGCGGATCATTTCCGTCCGACAAATAATAAATTGGTCCCTATATCTCAATGGTTTCCAATCTGTGTCAGTGCTTCAAATCATATTTTTTTTTTTTTAATTATAACCAGAGATGCTGTGAGAGTAACTCTTTTGGACTCATTTGGTTTTGTAAGGTGACATTGAGGCCAAATTATCAAATGTCTGTCGGACCAGGTCCGACAGACATCGCGAGTGCGGTGAGCAATACGCTCTCCGTATTCAGCATTGCACCAGCAGCTCTTGTGAGCTGCTAGTGCAACGCTGCCCCCTGCAGACTCGTTGCCAATCGGCCGCCAGCAGGGAAGTGTCAATCAATCCAATCATACTCTATTGGGTTGAATTGTGGCGATTCCTGTCCGTCTCATCAGAACAGGTGGACAGGGTTATGGAGCAGCGGTCTTTAGACCGCTGCTTCATAACTGCTGTGTCTGGTGAGTCTGAAGACTCGCCAGAAACACGGAGCCTCAAGCTCCATTCGGAGCTTGATAGATAGGCCCCTAAGTGTGCACTCATTAATCTCTAACTTGTTTGATATGTATATAGAACGAGGAAAAAGTAAAGCTGAGTCTTGGAGTGAGTTAACAGAGTTAATTAGGAGCAGGCTTCCATAAGACACAAGGTAAGCTCCTATCTAATGCGTTTCGCGCATGGGATTTGTATATCAGGGATTTAGAATGGGGGAATTATTGATTTTTTATCATAATGCAGATTCTTCAGCATAGGGAGTACAATAAATAAAGACAAAACAAAAAGGGCTTCAACATACAATATCCAAAATTACTCCTCATTATTTTATTTTAACAACTACTATAGCTCAAATGTAGACATATATACCTCCTAAAAACATGCTGAACTGTTTGATGTGTTAACGTTGAAAAAATGAAAAAACAGGAGTGAAATCTACTTAAAACCAGAGAGAAATATAAGTGAAATAGCTGAAATACAAGAATAATTTTCCTGTCAAATATGATACAAAAATCATCTCATTGTAACTGAATATAAAAGAAGGAAAATTAAAGGTCTGATTCTCACAGACCTGACCCTATTCTCAGACCACGCTAGCCTCATTTAGATACAATTTATAAATCCATATATCACAATATAACTAAATCATCCGCATTAGTATATTTCCAATAATTACTAATAATTTCTTGTTACCTACTATTACATACAAAAGTTCACTTTCTGTGATATGATATACTAATAACTTCTCGACCCCCATACTTATAAGATTATATATTTTTCCAACTAAATTCCCTAATTCCATATTGCACCATTCAGTAGCATTAGCTGCTCAGGATGTCCGATCTTACTACATTCTAATTTCAGTACGTAAATCTATTAAGAACATAGAAACACTTTAAAGGGACAGTTTCTCAAAAATATTCAGCCATATGAAAAAGCAGCATTTGATATTTTTATTGGCTGAATAAATGTGATGTAAAAGCTGTTTAAATTTCAATTAAAGGGGCATTCTAATAGAAAAAAAAGCATGCACTGATCGGTTAGAACATGTCATTTTTTGCATTACTGACCCTAGGTAACTATGGATTCAACCCCTGTAAATGGATTGAACCAACTTCACTAACTTATATATAATCTCAAACCTTTTACCACATAGTTTGTACCTCCAGGTATTTCCACCATGTTTGCAGGATTGTATACAACGAGAGAGTTTTAAAGTGACCTTCACGGAAAAATGATTTTCAGCTTAAAGAGTTATTGAAACTAAATGTTTAATACTAGAAAAGGCACTTCCCACACAATGCATTTATCTACACAAAGTTCTCAAAGACATCTTTCAAGGCATTTTAGTTTGTTATAACAGTAATGTTACAGTGATCTATTGCTCTTAGTTAATTATGGTCACTGCTAGAGTTCTGTAAAAAAGTAACAAAAATTTCTTCAAAGACAGATTAAAATAAGGAGTTTGTTCTTCTAATATTCAATGATACAGTTCTCCCCATTTTAAATAAACAGAATAATAGAAGAAAACATATTTTAATACTTAAGTTATAAATTCAACCACTACCCAATGCGTTTCTCAGCATGTCCAAACGCTGTTTCATTAGTGTTAACCTTAGTTAACCCTTAAATATATGAGCTCTACCAATCAATAATCACACCTTGGCGCCCACTTTTAACCACATATATGCACTTTAAACAAAGGGTTAAGGTTGATGGGTTTCCTCCCCTGTGAAGGAGGCACCCAGGTGTGATTATTGATTGGTAGAGCTCATATATTTAAGGGCTTACTAAGGTTAACATTATATGCCTGATGAAACAGTGTTTGGACACACAGAGAAATGCGTTGCATTATTTAAGGAGGGTGAGCTAGCAGACCCTACCTCTTATTTTGGTTCCTGTTTTTTACTATTTGTCATTTTAAATAAATTGATTTTATTCTGCTAAATTGGAACAATGTGTTACCTTATACTATGAATCACTCCCACTGAGAGGCCAGAGCTTTGAGGATTCAGCACTTCTGGAGCCTGGAGATCAGTTAGCTGGATTGCTGTAAAAACATCCAGCCTGCACCTGATAGCACTGTCTGTGTGCTCTGAAAAAATATGAGTACCTTGCACAAGGGGTCATTTGTGTTATTTTAATCTTCCAAACCGACACAATTTCAATATTTTGTTGAAGGAGCAGCAATGCATTATTGGAAACTAGCTACACAGATCAAGTAAATCAATAACAAGAGGAATATATGGGCAGCCTTCAATCATAAGATAGCTGCATCGCTAATCCTGAGCCTACCTAGGCATGCTTTTAAACAAAAGATACACAGAGAATAATGTAAATTAAAAGTAGAAGAAACTTGGAAATTTTTTAAAATTGCATGCTCTTTCTGAATCATGAAAGTTTAATTTTGACTTTATGAATAAATACGGGGGAACATATGCGCCCCACAATCTGATATGTAATGTGGACAGGTTCACAACATGATGATGTGAATCCTGTCCATTCACAGATTAATAAATCTTGCCCAATATATATATGTTTATATTTCAGTGCAACATTCAACTTCATGTAGAACTAACAAGAATTAGTGATGTCGCGAACTTAAAATTTTCGGTTCGCGAACGGCAGACTCGAACTTCCGGTATTGTTTGCGAACCCGCGAACCGCGCGAACCGCCATTGACTTCAATAGGCAGGCGAACTTTAAAACCTACAAGGACTCTTTCTGGCCACAATAGTGATGGAAAAGTTGTTTCAAGGGGACTAACACCTGGACTGTGGCATGCTGGAGGGGGATCCCTGGCAAAACTCCCCTGGAAAATTACATAGTTTATGCAGAGTCTGCTTTTAACCCATAAAGGGCCTAAATCACCTAACATTCCCAAATTGTTTGCAATAACGTGCTTTCAAACATCAGTTATGATGTCGTATCTATCAGGTAGTGTAAGGGTTACTGCCGCATCACAGTGACAGAGCAAACTCCAAGTGTAACGCACTTTTGGTGCTTGGGGGCACTAATTGGCTAGTTTGGGCCTGGCACACAGGCTGGCAGGCAGGAGGAAACTGCAATTCAATGGCACTAGGAGACTGAATATTTGCAGTCAAAAAAATTAGGATTTTAAATTTTTTATATACTGTTACAAGAATTATGATTGGTGCCACTAATTGGCTAGTTGGGCCTGGAAAACACGCTGGCAGGCAGGAGGGAAGTGCAATTCAATGGCACGAGCAAACTGATGAATCACAAGCAAACAATTTGTAATTTTAAAGATTAACAATACTGTAACAACAACTAGGATTGGTGGCACTAATTGCCTAGTTGGGCCTGGCACACAGGCTGGCAGGCAGGAGGGAACTGCAATTCAATGGCACTACTAAACTGCAGATTGACAGTAATAAAAGTGATGATTCACAATGTTTTCAATACTGTTACAACAACTATGATTGGTGGCACTAATTGGCTAGTTGGGCCTGGCACACAGGCTGGCAGATATGAGTCGTGGCTGGTAGGTAGGGCAGCAATTTAACACAGTATGCTGTGTAAGTGACAAATAAACACAGGCCTGATAGAAAATTAAGTTAGATTACACTAGCAAAATAATTAAAATTTTTATATTTTAATATTAAAATAATGTTAAGAAGTGCAATGCACATATGAGTGGTCGCACTGGCTGGCTGCTACGTAGGGCAGCAATTAACAACAGTATGCTGTGTAAGTCAGATAGACAGTTAGACACAGGCCTGATAGAAAATAAAATTAGATTACACTAGCATAATTATTTAAAGATTTTTTTGGGAAATTTAAAGAAAAAGGTTAAGCACCTAGATATGAGTCGTGGCTGATAGCCTTGGAAGGGCAGCTATTAAAAACAGTAGGCTCTCTAAGTCAGATACACACACGCCTGATAGAAAATACTTTCTGAAATGACAGATACCCAAGTTGAATGAGTTAAATAAAATATTAACAATGTTATGTATAGACTCCAGTAGGATCACTAGGATAAAAAAAGGCTTCCCAAGCTCTCCAGTGACCTTAAAGGGACAGTAAGTCGTAATTAGACATTCATGTTTTAGATAGAGCATACTATTTTCAACAACTTTCCAATTTACTTAATTTTTTTAATTTGCTTCCTTCTCTTGTTATCCTTTGCTGAAAGGTTTATCTAGGTAAAATCAGTAGTAGTAAATAACATAGGTTCTATCTGCTGATTGGTGGCAATATATATATATATATATATATATATATACATGCATACTGTATATATAAATATAAATACATACTGATTGTCATTGGCTTATCCATGTGTTCAGTTAGAAACCAGTAGTGTATTGCTGCACCTTCAACAAATGATACAAAGAGAATAAAACAAATTTGATAATAGAAGTAAACTGGAAAAAAATTATGTTCTACCTAAATCATGAAAGAAAATTTTTGGGTTTCATGTCCCTTTAAATTCTTTTTTAGAAATCAATTTATATAATAGGCTCCAGAGAGCAAAACAGGAAATAAAGAGATGCCATTCAAACACTTGTGAACCTTAGGGGCATGTGTGCAAATATAGTATAAAACAATGTGAAGGTATCACATCAAAATACACCACTAGCAATGCATTAAAAATAGTGAAATAAGAGAAAATGTGATTAAACAAT
Source organism: Bombina bombina (assembly GCF_027579735.1). Lineage (NCBI taxonomy): Eukaryota > Metazoa > Chordata > Amphibia > Anura > Bombinatoridae > Bombina > Bombina bombina. Next base: position 403,044,971 of record NC_069503.1, on the reverse strand, counting down.
AACATACATTTTTTTCTACTCAGAGAGGGAATCAAGCACTCTTTTTAATTTGTATCCAAAAAATATCAAACAGCCAGATTACGAGTTTTGCGTTATGAGTGGCTCACTACTAACTTGCAAGTTATTTCCACCGCTCACCTTTAATAGCGCTGCTATTACAGGTTTGCAAAAAAAACGGCATTTGTGGGCAATATGGCAGCATTGAGCTCCATACCGCACACAAATACCAGTGCTACTTTGAGCTGCTTTGACATGCTCGTGCACGATTTCCCCATAGACATCAATGGGGAGAGCTGGCTAAAAAAAAGCCTTACACTTGCAATGACGGAGCGTAAAGCTCCGTAATGTAGCCCCATTGATGTCTATGGGGAAAGAAAATGTATGTTTAAACCTAACACCCTAACATAAACCCTGAGTCTAAACACCCCTAATCTGCTGCCCCTGACATTGCCGACACTTACATTACACTTATTAACTCCTAATCTGCCGCCCCCAATGTCGCCACCACCTAAATAAATTTATTAACCCCTAATCTGCAGCCCCCAATGTCGCCGCCACCTAAATAAATTTATTAACCCCTAATCTTCCGCCCCCAATGTCGCTGCCACCTACATAAATGTATTAACCCCTAATCTGCCACACCCAACATCGCTGCTGCCACTACACTAAAGTTATTAACCCCTAAACCTCTGGCCTCCCACATCACTAACAGTAGATAAATATATTAACCCCTAAACCTAACCCTAAGTCTAACCCTAACCCTAACGTAACCCTAACCCTAACACCCCTAACTTTAACATAAGTAAAATAAATCTAAATAAAACTTACTATTAATAACTAAATAATTCCTATTTAAAACTAAATACTTACCTGTAAAATAAACCCTAAGCTAGCTACAATATAACTAATAGTTATATTGTAACTATCTTAGGTTTTATTTTTATTTCAAAGCTAAGTTTGTATTTATTTTAACTAGGTAGACTAGTTAGTAAATAGTTATTATCTATTTAATAGCTGCCTAGTTAAAATAAAGACAAATTTACCTGTAAAATAAAATTAAATAAATTAAATTAAAAAAATAAATTTATCTAAATTACAAAAAATAATAAACACTAAATTACACAAAATAAAAAAAGAAATTATCAAAAATAAAAATGAATTACTCCTAATCTAATAGCCCTATCAAAATAAAAAAGCCCCCCTAAAATAAAAAAACCCTAGCCTACACTAAACTGCCAATAGCCCTTAAAAGGGCCTTTTGCGGGGCATTGCCCCAAAGAAATCAGCTCTTTCACCTGTAAAAAAAAATACAAACAATCCCCCAACAGTAAAACCCACTACCCACACAACTAGGCCCCCCAAATAAAATCCTATCTAAATAAACCTAAGCTCCCCAATGCCCTGAAAAGGGCATTTGGATGGGCATTGCCCTTAGAAGGGCATTTAGCTCTTTTACGTTGCCCAAAACCCTAAGCTAAAAATAAAACCCACCCAATAAACCCTTAAAAAAAAAACTAGCACTAAGACTGGACATCCATCCTCATCCAGCCGGCAAAGTCTTCATCCAAATGGCAAGAAGTCCTCAACGAAGCCGGGAGAAGTCTTCATCCAAGAGGCAAGAAGTCGTCCTCCAGGCGGGCAGAAGTCTTCATCCAGACGGCATCTTCTATCTTCATCCTTCTGACGTGGAGCGGCTCCATCTTCAAGACATCCGGCGCAGAGCATCCTCTTCATACGGTCCCAGCTGTACACTGAAGGTTCCCTTTAATGGACGTCATCCGAGATGGCGTCCCTTTAATTCCAATTGGCTGATAGAATTCTATCAGCCAATCGGAATTGGAATTAAAGGGTAAAAAATCCTATTGGCTCACATTCTATTGGCTGTATCAATCTGCCAATAGGATTAAATGATTGGATCACCCAATAGGATTAAAGCTCAATACTATTGGCTGATTGCATCAGCCAATATGATTTTTTACCCTTTAATTCCAATTGGCTGATAGAATTCTATCAGCCAATCGGAATTCAAGGGACGCCATCTTGGATGACGTCCCTTAAAGGGAACCTTCAGTGTACGGCTGGGACCGTATGAAGAGGATGCTCCACGCCGGATGTCTTGAAGATGGAGCCGCTCTGCGCCGGAAGGATGAAGATAGAAGATGCCATCTGGATGAAGACTTCTGCCTGCCTGGAGGATGACTTCTTGCAGCTTGGATAAAGACTTCTCCCGGCTGGATGAGGATGGATGTCTGGTCTTCAAAAACTGTAAGTGGATCTTCGGGGGTTAGTGTTAGGTGTTTTTAAGGGTTTATTGGGTGGGTTTTATTTTTAGATTAGGGACTTTGGGCACCGTAAAAGAGCTAAATACCCTTTTAAGGGAAATGGCCATCCAAATGCCCTTTTCAGGGCAATGGGGAGCGTAGGTTTTTTAGGTAGGTTTTTATTTGGGCAGATTGGTTGTGTGGGTGATGGGTTTTACTGTTGGGGGGTTGTTTGTATTTTTTTTTTTTACAGGTAAAAGAGTTGATTTCTTAGGGGTGTTGCCCCACAAAAGGCCCTTTTAAGGTTTATTGGCAGTTTAGTGTAGGCTAGGGTTTTTTTATTTTAGGGGGGCTTTTTATTTTGATAGGGCTATTAGATTAGATTTGATTTAATTTAATTTATTTAATTTTATTGTAATGTTAGGTTTAACTGGAAGACAGGTTAGGTTTTATTTTACAGGTAAATTTGTATTTATTTTTTACTAGGTAGTTAGTAAATAGTTAATAACTATTTACTAACCAATAAACCTAGTTAAAATAAATACAAACTTACCTGTGGAAAAATAAAACCTAAGATAGCTACAATGTAACTATTAGTTATATTGTAGCTATCTTAGGTTTTCTTTTACAGGTAAGTATTTATTTTGAAATAGGAATAATGTAGTTATTAATTGTAATTTTTATTTGGAATTATTTTAATTATGTTAAATTTAGTGGGTGTTAGGGTTACGTTAGGGTTAGGTTTATGGGTTAATAACTTTACTATAGTGGCAGCGACGTTGGGGCAAAAGATTAGGGATTAATGAGTGTATTTAGCTGGCAGCGATTTTGGCAACAGATTAGGGGTTAATAAGTGTAATAATGTAGGTTGCGTCGATGTTAGGGACAGCAGATTAGGGGTTAATAAGTGTATGTAGGTGGCGACGACATTGGGGCACCAGATTAGGGGTTAATAATATTTAACTAGTGTTTGTGATGCAGGAGTGCAGCGGTTTAGGGGTTAATATGTTTATTATAGTGGCGGTGGTGTCCGTGGGTGTTAGTGTACTTTGTAACACTTTAGTTATGGGTTTTATGGTACAGCTTAGTAACGTAAAACTCATAACTACTGACTTTCAGGTGGCGATACAGATCTTGTAGTTATAGGCTGTACCGCTCACTTTTTGGCCAGACAGGCAAACTCGTAATACCGGCGTTATGGAAGTCCCATTGAAAAAGGAAGGTGCTGTAGTTATGTTGTGTGATGGCCAAAAAGGTGTGCGGTACAGCTATACCTACAACACCTGTAATACCAGCGGTAGTGAAAAAGAGCCATAACGCTGCTTTTTCACCATAACGCAAAACTCGTAATCTAGCCGAAAGTTAATTAATTAAGAAATATTTATACAAAAAACATTTATTTAAATTTTAAGTAAAATTCACTCCCCCAATATAGAAGTGAGAAAGTGCATGACATGAAAATAAGTATTTATGACAAATTAGTACATCTTAAGTGAATACAAACTGTAAAATTAATTCAGCTGCAGCAGCAAAAATGACAGTAAGTAATGGTATAATTAGATTGCTAGAAACAGCAACTTCTAGCCGACATTGGACCCCATTGTATGATTGGGTAGCGTCCAAGTGTGTATAACGCTGGATATGCATATCTAGCAAGAAATCACTGCTCAGTACTTAAATGAACAAGCAGAAACATATGAACGTATCACATTTAGATGTTCAAAAGTAATATGCAGTGACAAGAGAGTTGGAATCTCTCAGTCACCCAGCAGACTGACGTCCCGTGATGGGAAGCCAGTTTGCTGGGTGACCAAGAGATTCCAGCTTGCTTTGTTTGCACCATCTCTCAAGGGTGCTATTTTATACGTGAGTGCATTTTGACATCTTGTACCCATATCATTGTATATCTGGCAATACTAGGCCATGTGGTGCTTCTGTTTCTGTTTATTATCTACAGATTGCTGACTCTGGGATTTGGACCACATATCCCTCCACAAAGAGCTGCCTGGGCCTGGATACACAATTATATTGGACTCACTATATTGTGAATATTCTACTTTTTCACTTAATTTTTGCTTTTTAATTATTAATATTGATAATTTGATTGTAGGTATCTTTTTTTTGTATTACTAGTTTGTGATTGTATCCTCTATAGATCACTTGATTACAAGTTTTTGTATATTTGACCTTGGGTGCCCCCTATCTCTCCACATTGAAAAAAGAGTTGTAGTAAAATTGCCACAAACAGCAACACTCAACCAACATTAGACCCCACCAAAAAGTCGGTAGCGTCCACACAGAATGGCAAATGGGATCTATGCTATTTGAGCAGCAAGTTTCTACAGAACATTAAATGGCAAGTACACATGCAGTATAGACACAGTTGATTACAAACCTCACATTCAGGGCTAGATTACAAGTGAGGCACAAACAGTTTTACACAAGCAATATCATGTTCTGCGAACCCTTTTCATTACAAGTTGAGCAAAATCACGATTTCACTAGCACAAACACCATTTACACTTCAATCCTTACCGTAATCTCAGAGCTGTGGTTAATTGTTTTTTGAAACAAAAAAATTTAAAAAAACCATAAAAAATACATTTCAAAGTACACCTATACTCATATTAATACTGTCTAATAAAAATTATTTAAGAAAATATATTGCACAAAAAAGTTATAAGGGCTCAAAGATATGAGTAGGGATGGGCGATTGTGTTTATATTCGAATTTCAATGTTAGAATGAATGTTATTGTAGAAATTTGATTTACATAATAGAATGTTGAAAAGAACGAATATTCTTAAAAATTCTAATATCGAATGTTATTTACAGTTTTCGAATGTCACATTCAAATTCGAATATTACATTTATAAAACACAGTATTAGACTAGAAATACTAATTCGAATTCAAATGTCATATTCAAATTCGAATGTCACATTCATATTCGAATATTACATTTAGAAAACACAGCACTAGAAATATTATTTTGAATTTGAATGTGACATTCGAATTTGAATGTAGCATTCGAATTCGAATATTACATTTATTAAACACAGTTGTAAATTAGAAATACTATTTAGAATTTGAATGTCACATTCAAATTCGAATTATACATTTAAAAAACACAGTATTAGACTAGAAATACTATTTTGACTAATAGTTTTTAGCACTAAGACTGGTCAATTGTTATTGTTTTAATTGTATAACACAATAAATGTTTTAATATGCTTTAATATACTTTCACATCGTAGTCCTAATATATTCATATTTTTATTGAGAATTTTTTAGACCCTTTGCCCACTTTGAGGCGCTTCTTAGATTACACATTTTCTACACATTTTCTAGGAATTTATTAAACACAGTAGACTAGAAATACTATTTCGAATTTAAATCTTACATTCGAATTCGAATGTCACATTCAAAATTCGAATATTACATTTTGAAATTGAATGAATAAATAGCTAAACATTCTATTATTTGAACAAATATTTTCGAATTTTATTGAAAAATTGTAAAACGAAAATAGAATGTTAGAATGTTATATAAACATTCGAAATTCGTTTCGAATGAATGTATCAAATTTCGTTTTAAATTTCGAATTTTTAGAAACATTCGCCCATCCCTAGATAAGAGATCTTGGGTGTTAGAATAAAAAAGGCAGGCTAATGGCTTTGACATTGAGACACACTGTCAGGATTCTTGTTACTGTTCCTTTAAATCCTACTTGTCTTCCTCTAACATCATGATTGGCTGCTCCTCCTTTAAAACAGGTGTTTAGCCATCATACCTTGCTTAGTATTTTGAATAGATTCTCAGTTCTACTGAAATCCTGAGCCTTGGATATCATCTCTAAGAATTTCACATATTCACCTAAAGAAAAACATCTAACCGCTGCTCTCTTAGCAGGCCTACTACCTGATAACCTCTACACAATTTGGAGTCAACCAACTAACCTCTCTGCTCAGCTGATATTCATATGCTCATATTCTCAAGTCGCAAGTATCAGCATCTGTCTGTGCAAGTGGGGTACTGTACATCTTATGTGGGCTATTCATAATAATGCTTTTGGCACCCTAACCTTATTTTCAGTTCCTTGAAGCTCCGCATCTAGCCGATACCTCCAGGAAGGGAATTCCCCAGCACCGCTCCTACGTCACTTCCGGCAGCTACCGCATCAGACAACAACTAGACAAACTAGTTGTAACTGAGAGTACAACAAAGTTTTAAAGAGAGAATAAATCCACTTATGTATTATCAAACTTTTACTCTACTAAATTCATAAAGTGTTCAAAATAATAAAATCGTTCCCAATCATTCATACATTATAGTTTATTGATTCAGCTAAGGAACTCACACTCATACAGTAGCAAAAGCTGTGAATTAAAACCACTTGAACTCTGTGGTTTGCATAATAGCCATTAAGTAAATATGCCACTATTAAATATCCTCAATCCATTTAATTTAAAGTTAACTAGGCCCTTACAATCCGAGGGCTGTATTAATTTTTACATATAGCAATAAAGGATAAGAGGATATAATATTAACCACTTAGCAAATTAGTTTCCACAAGAGTCAGCAAAATTAAAAACGGACGACAGTTCCTTAGCTGAATCAATAAACTATAATGTATGAATGATTGGGAACGATTTTATTATTTTGAACACTTTATGAATTTAGTAGAGTAAAAGTTTGATAATACATAAGTGGATTTATTCTCTCTTTAAAATTTTGTTGTACTCTCAGTTACAACTAGTTTGTCTAGTTGTTGTCAGTTGTTTCAGTGAATAATCCACTCCAGGTTTTGCTTCTTTACAAATCTAAAATTCTAGTATTTTGAATATCATTTGCAATAAGTAAATTCATGTAAAACCTGGTACTATTTCTACAACTCTACTCCCCCCAACCCCTTATCTCTAAACAGCTACCGCATCAGAGCGACACATCGCTACAGAGCAGCACCGAGCTTTGACAATCCGTCCCGGAATCCAGCCACCAACCTATGAAACCAGGTACTCGTTAGCCACTTGGCACCTAACCACCTATCTCTTAAAACGCTTGAAGACAAGTTGAATTAACACTCTGTACTGACACTTTTCACAATGAGCAGCCAGACATAATGGCTGGTAATTAGAGCTTGTTTGTATTTCCTAACTTATTGCTACTTGGCATTTGCAATTCCTGCAGAAGCTACTTCTCCTTTAATGAACTCACTGGCTAAATGAGCTATTGAAAAGGACTGTCATTTTTCTGAATATCAAACTATCGGCGAGATTATGAGTCTTGCGTTAGCCTTAAAAAGCAGCGTTTAGAGGTCCCAACGCTGCTTTTTAACGCCCGCTGGTATTACGAGTCTGGCAGGTACAGGTGTACTGCTCACTTTTATTCTGCGACTCGAGCTTCTCGCAAATCCCCTTATGCCAATTGCGTATCCTATCTTTTTAATGGGATTTGCCTATCGCTGGTATTACGAGTCTTGGAAGAAGTGAGCGGTACAGACTCTCCTGTCAAGACTCCAACCGCATTTAAAAGTCAGTAGTTAAGAGTTTTATGGGCTAACGCCGTAGCATAAAACTCTAAACTAAACTGCTAAAAAGTACACTAACACCCATAAACTACCTATTAACCCCTAAACCGAGGCCCCCACACACATCGCAAACACTTATATAAAGTTTTTAACCCCCAATCTGCTGACCGGACATCGCCGCCACTTTAATAAATATATTAACCCCTAAACCGCCACACTCCCGCCTCGCAAACACTAGTTCAATTTTATTAACTCCTAATCTGCCGTCCCTAACATCGCCGACACCTACATACATTTATTAACCCCTAATCTGCCGCCACTAACGTCGCCACTACTATATTTAATTTATTAACCCCTAAACCTAAGTCTAACCCTAAGTCTAACCCCCCTAACTTAAATATAATTTAAATAAAACTCAATAAAATTACTACAATTAAATAAATTATTCCTATTTAAAACTAAATACTTACCTATAAAATAAACCCTAAGCTAGCTACAATATAACTAATAGTTACATTGTAGCTATCTTAGGGTTTATTTTTATTTTACAGGCAAGTTTGTATTTACTTTAACTAGGTACAATAGTTATTAAATAAAACTATTTAATAACTACCTAGCTAAATAAATACAAAAGTACCTGTAAAATAAATCCTAACCTAAATTACAATTTCACCTAACACTACACTATCATTAAATTAATTACCTAAATTACCTACAATTAACTACAATTAAATAAAATTATTTAAAGTACGAACCACCCCCACTAAATTACAGAAAAAAATAAAATAATTACAAGAATTTAAAACTAATTACACCTAATCTAATCCCCCGAATAAAATAAAAAAGCCCCCAAAATAAAAAAAATCCCTACCCTATACTAAATTACAAATAGCCCTTAAAAGGGCCTTTTGTGGGGCATTGCCCCAAAGTAATCAGCTCTTTTACCTGTAAAAAAAATATCTTCACCCAACCGGGCACAAGTGGTCCTCCAGAGGGGCAGAAGTCTTCATCCGATCCGGGCAGAAGAGGACCTTCAGAGGGGCAAAAGTCTTCATCCAGGCGGCATCTTCTATCTTCATCCATCCGGAGCGGAGCGGTCCATCTTGAAGCCAGCCGACGCGGAGCATCCATCCAGACCGACGACTACACGACGAATGATGGTTCCTTTAAATAATGTCATCCAAGATGGCGTCCCTTGAATTCCGATTGGCTGATAGGATTCTATCAGCCAATCGGAATTAAGGTAGGAAAAATCCTATTGGCTGATGCAATCAGCCAATAGCATTGAGCTCGCATTCCATTGGCTGTTCCAATCAGCCAATAGAATGCGAGCTCATTCCTATTGGCTGATTGGATCAGCCAATAGGATTTTTCCTACCTTAATTCCAATTGGCTGATAGAATCCTATCAGGCAATTGGAATTCAAGGGACGCCATCTTGGATGACGTCATTTAAAGGAACCGTCATTCGTCGTGTGAAGACGTCTCACGGTAGGGTGACCTTCAAGGGATTAGTGTTAGGTTTTATTAAGGGGGGATTGGGTTGGTTTTAGAGTAGGGTTGGGTGTGTGGGTGGTGGGTTTTAATGTTGGGGGGTATTGTATTTTTATTTTACAGGTAAAAGAGCTGATTACTTTGGGGCAATGCCCCGCAAAAAGCCCTTTTAAGGACTCTTTGTAATTTAGTATAGGGTAGGGAGTTTTTTTATTTTATTAGGGGGATTAGATTAGATGTAATTAGTTTAAAATTCTTGTAATTATTTTTTTTTTCTGTAATTTAGTGGGTTTTTTTTCGTACTTTAGTTTATTTTATTTAATTGTAGGTAATTGTAGGTAATTTATTTTAATTTAGGTAAATAAACTTTAGTTTATTTAATTTAATTGTATTTAATTGTAGTTAGTTTAGGTAATTAATTTAATGATAGTGTAGTGTTAGGTGTAATTGTAATTTAGGTTAGGATTTATTTTACAGGTAAATTTGTCTTTATTTTAACTAGATAGTTATTAAATAGTTAATAACTATTTAATAACTATTGTACCTAGTTAAAATAAATAACAATTTGCCTGTAAAATAAAAATAAACCCTAAGCTAGCTACAATGTAACTATTAGTTATATTGTAGCTAGTTTAGGGTTTATTTTATAGGTAAGTATTTAGTTTTAAATAGGAATAATTTATTTAATTGTAGTAATTTTATTTAGTTTTATTTAAATTATATTTAAGTTAGGGGGAGTTAGACTTAGGGTTAGACTTAGGTTTAGGGGTTAATAACTTTATTATAGTGGTGGCGACGTTGGGGGCGGCAGATTAGGGGTTAATAAGTGTAGTTAGGTTGAGGCGACATTGGGGGTAGCAGATTAGGGGTTAATAAATATAATATAGGTGTCGGCGATGTTGGGGGCAGCAGATTAGGGGTTCATAAATATAATGTAGGTGGCAGCAGTGTCCGGAGCGGCAGATTAGGGGTTAATAATAAAATGCAGGTGTCGGTGATGTCGGGGGCGGCAGATTAGGGGTTAATAAGTGTAAGATTATGGGTGTTTAGACTCGGGTTCATGTTAGGGTGTTAGGTGTAGAAATAAATGGAATCAATGGGGCTGTGTTAGAAGCTGAACGCTGCTTTTTTTTGCAGGTGTTAGTTTTTTTTCCAGCCGAATCAGCCCCATTGATTCCTACGGGGAAATCGTGCACAAGCACGTTTAGCCAGCTTACCGCTACCGTAAGCAGCGCTGATATTGAGGTGAGATGTGGAGCTAAATTCTGCTCTATGCTCACCTTTTTGCGGCTAATGCCGGGTTTAAAAAAACCTGTA